>NC_137152.1:108898945-109376445 GCF_951394435.1 Stenella coeruleoalba | reverse complement strand
CGGTGGTTAGGACTCGGCGCTTTCACTGCTGAGGGCACGGGTTCGATTCCTGGTCGGGGAACTAAGATCCCACCATACGGGCGGTGCAGCCAAAGATAAAAAAGTTATTGGAGAGTATGAAAACAGCCAAGGATTTGAAGAAAGTCAAGGAGAGAGGGAGAGGGTGAGGAAGAGGGAGAGAGAAAGAGAGAGAGGGAGGAGGCAGAGGCAGTCGATAGAAAATATTTAAAATGTTAAAATCAGGAAAGAGCAGTGTAACCACAGGATTTAATTTGTAAGTCTAATCTCACATAACTTCTTCTTTGATCTATGGGTTATTTAGAAGTGCGGGAATTTTTCTAATATTTGGGAACTTCCTGCCTTCTCTTGGGTTAGTATTTCTTTGTGCTGATGTTATTTCCTCTATTTTCTTCTTAGCTTTACCTCTTTCTGTTAATTTTTAGCAGTTGCTCTAGGGTTATCAATATGCATCCTTAACTTAAAAAGTCTATTGAGAGTCATTATTGTCTCTCTCAGCCTTCATGCCCAAAACATCAAACTTCCAACTTTCCCCTTCTCACCTTACGTGCCACACTTCACAAATCTAATAACCTTACAATGCAATAATTCCATATACCTGCCCTCGTGTTCTTTGTGCAATGGTCATATCTTTCACTTCTACAACTCTTATAAACCCCAGCTCACAGTTTCTACTATTTGTTTCTTTATAGAGTCATCTTTTAAGTAAATAAGAAGAAAGAATAGTCTTTATGCTTTACTCACTTACTTGCCATTTCCAGTGCTCTTCATACCTTCTTGTATATCCAGAAAACAATGATGCTATTTTGATTAATAAATTAATAACTGATTAATTTTTAAAATCCCACCATTGGGTATACGGTTCAAACAAAGACCATACTTTGGAAGTTTTAATCCATCTCAGTAGAACTGTGAAAGGACCTGCTTTAAGTCAGGGCCATCCAGAAACCACAGAGAAGGGAAAAAAAGCGATTTTGATTTTGAAACAGTTACTGTTTTAAAAATAAATAGCTGTTAAGATTACTAATAAAAGTCTGTGTAACAATTGTAATAAGAATTGCCATTTATTGACTACCTACCCCGTGTTGTTGGAAGTGGACCCTCAGTGGGAACTGAAGTTCAGAGAGGTTAAGAACGTTGCTCGGACTCCATGGGTATGGAGGAAGTGGAGGTGAGCACAGAAATCTAATTCTGACTGTAGACACATGTTGATTTTCATAAGCAATAGCCTGGAAATGTGTATGACACACAAAGCTAAGGAAAAAAATGTCATGGTCATTAGGATAAAAAAATACTATGCACTTACGACTGTGTTTGGATATGTCCTACTTTTCCCTAATTTCCACATTTTTTAAAATGAATTTTTATTGGTGTATAGTTGTTTTACAATGTTATTAGTTTCTGCTGTACAGCAAAGTGAATCAGTTATACGTATACATATATCCCCTCTTTTTGGATTTCCTTCCCATTTACATCACACAGCACATTAAGTAGAGTTAAGTAGAGTTCCCTGTGCTATACAGCAGGGGTCCCTAACTCTGGGGCCCGAGGACTGGCAGGAACGTGTCCTGTTAGAAACCAGGCTGCACAGCAGGAGGTGAGCGGCCCAGCAGGAGGTGGGCAGCGGGGGTGGGGGGGAGCGAGCGAAGTTTCATCTGTATTTGCAGCTGCTTCCCGTCGCTCACATTACCACCTGAGCTCCACCTCCCTTCAGCATTATGGTGAGTTGTATAATTATTTCATTATATATTGCAATGTAATAATAATAGAAATAAAGTGCACAATAAATGTAATGTGCTTGCAGGGAGATCAGCTCGGTGCTTTGTGACCACCTAGAGGGGTGGGATAGGGAAGGTGGGAGGGAGATGCAAGAGGGAGGGGATACAGGGATATATGTATATGTATAGCTGATTCACTTTGTTATAAAGCAGAAAGTAACACACCATTGTAAAGCAATTGTACTCCAATAAAGATGTTTAAAAAAATGTAATGTTCTTGAATCAGCCTGAAACCATTCCCCCCGCCCCCATCCCCCCCACCACCACCACCCCTGCCCCGGTCCATGGAAAAATTGTCTTCCACGAAACCGGTCCCTGGTGCCAAAAAGGTTGGGGACCACTGCTATACGGTATGTTCTCATTAGTTATCTATTTTATACATAGTATCAATAGTGTATATGTGTCAATCCCAATCTCCCAATTCCTCCCACCCCATCCCCCCTAATTTCCACATTTTAAAAAATCAGCATTAAAAACCATAGGAGCACAGATTGAGGTTTTCTTCTTGATGTAATCAGAATGATTGAAAAATAATTGAAAAGAGGAAAAAAGTCACAGAGCACTAGCTTCATTTAAAAATTATTTTCTTCTTCCTCTATTTTAGCTACAATAAAAAGTTTCATTTTTCCTGATTATATACATTTAGATATATACATAAAAGTTCAAAAACCAAACAAACAACCTGATTTAAAAATGGGCAAAGGACTTGAATAGACATTTCTCCAAAGAAGATATACAAATAGCTAATAAGCAGATGAAAAGATGCTCAACATCACTAATCATTAGGGAAATGCAAATCAAAACCACAATGTGATGCTACTTCATACCCATGAGGATGGCCATTATCAAGAAAACAGACAATAATAAGTGTTGACAAGGATGTGGAAAGATTGGAACCCTTGTGCATTGTTGGTGGGAATGTAAAATGTTGGAGTCACTGTGTAAAGCAGTATGGCAGTTCTTCAAAAAAGTTAACAGAATATCCAGTAAACAGCAATTCCACTTCTGAATATATACCCAAAAGAATTGAAAGCAGACACAAACAGATATTTGTATACCCATGTTCATAGAAGCCTTATTCACAATAGCCAAAATGTAAAAGCAAACCCAAGTGTACTAATTTGCTAGGGCTGCCATAACAAAATACTACAGACTGGGTAACTTAAATAACAGAAATTAATTTTCTCCGTTTTGGAGGCTGGAAGTCTAAGATCAAGCTGCCAACAGGGTTGGTTTCTCCTGAGACCTCTCTCCTTGGCTTATAGATGGCCGCCTTCTTGCTGTGTCCTCACATAGCCTTTTTGCATTCTTGGTATCTTGGACTAGGGCCCCATCCTTATGACTTTATTAACTTCATTACCACTTCCAAGCCCTATCTCAAATACGGTCACATTAGGGGTTATGGATTTTGGGGGGACACAATTCAGTCCATGGCACCAAATGTCCATCAATGGATAAATGGATAAACAAAAGGTTATATATACATGCAATGGAATATTATTCAGCCTTAAAAAGGAAATACTGACACATGCTACATGGATGAACCTTGCAGACATTATGCTAACAGAAATAAGCGAATCTCAAAAGGACAAATACTGTACGATTCCACTTATATGAACTATCTAGAGGAGTCAAATTCATAGAGACAGAAAGTAAAATGCTGGCTGCCAGGGGCTGGGGGGAGGAGAGACTGGGGAATTATTGTTTAATGGGTACAGAGTTTCAGTTTTGGAAGATGAAAAAGTCCTGGAGATGGATGGTGATGGTTGCACGACAATGTGAATGTGCTTCATGCCACTGAATTCTACACTTAAACATGGTTATCATGGTACATTTTAGGTTGTGTATATATTACCACAATAAAAAAAAGTGCAAGAACTTCCCTGAGGTAATAATCATTAAAACTTGGGGAACTCATCTTTTCATGCATCTTTCTCTACACTTATGTATATACATATTATGTGTTTTTTGTCCTTGTAGAAATCCTATTAAGTTCAAAATATTATCGTGAGAGATTTCAGATGTATAGAGAATCATAATGCAGCTGCCCATGTACCCACCACTCAGTTTTAATAAATTTTAGTATTTTCCCATTCTTGCTTGAGACCTTTTATAAAATTCTTTTATCATGTAATATTCGGTACCTACAATATTATGTGTGTAATGTGCATATAAAATTAAAATGCACACTTGAGAACCCACTACAATACCCAATCTCAGAACTAGGTCCTGTGGATACCTTTGAATCCACCTGTGTCCATCCCCATGTCATCCCCCCATCCCCCTACCTCTTCCTACCTGCATCTCCCCCCCCCCACCCACCCCCAAGAAACACTATCCTGACTTTTGTATTTGTTATTCCCTGCTTAAACAGCTTGTCACATATGTATACAGCTCTATTCTGGCCACCTCTTGCTGCCTGAAAAACTATCTCAGAATTCAGTGACTTAAAGCAGCAAGCATTTAATTGTATCTCATGATTCTATGGGTCAGGAATTCAGGCAGGGTTCAGCTAGGAGATTCTTTATTTCACAGAGCAGATGGGCTGGGCTGGAAGGTCCACATGGGCTCCGCATAAGTTTGGAGCCTTGGTGGGGATGGATGGGTAGAAGGCTGGGTTCAGCTGGGACTGTTTACTGGAGTCTAGCCTCCTGAATAACTGACTCTGGGTAGTCAGACTTCTCCTAGGGTAGCTCAGGACTTTCAGTGTTCCAAGCAAGCCAAACAAAGCTATAAGACTTCTTATGACTTTGTGTAGAAGTCTGGAATGTCACTTCTGCTGTAGTCTACTGCTCAAGCAAGTCTCCAAGGCCAGCCCAGATTCAAGGGGAGGGGAATTTTCTCTGCCTCTTAATAGAAGGATTAGAAAAGAATTTTTGGCCATCTTTATTTTATCACAACAGCCCCTAAACAGTATGTTTTTAGTATTTTTAATGCCAGGTGGTGGCAGGGGCCCTGTACATGTGGAGCATTCCACAGCAAATGTCACCTTCTCAATTAGGCTTATCCTGATACCTTGTTTTACCTCCTTTCTTTTTTTTTTGCCTTGATTTATTTTATTTTTTATACAGCAGGTTCTTATTAGTTATCTATTTTGTACATATGAGTGTATATATGTCAATCCCAATCTCCCTTTTATTATGGAAATTTTCAAACGTATAAAAAGGTACAGTAGGATCATGAACTCCACACAGACCGATCATCCAGCTTCAGTGATTATGCGCTCATGGCCAATCTTGCTGCCACACCCCACCTATTTCCCCCGACTCCAATCAAGCCATTTCCATCCATGAATAACTGAATATGTATTTCTAAAAGACAGGACTCTTTTTAAAACACATAACCACAATATATTATTCCATATTTTAAAAACCACAACAATTCCTTGATATCAATGTATATTCAAGTCTGTTCCAATTTCCAATTGTCTCATAAGTGTCATAAAATGTGTGTGTATTTTAAAGTTTGTTTACTTGAATTGGGATCCAAATAAGGTCCATACATCACTATTGATTGATATATATATATTTTTTTACCAGTCTTTTTCTTTTTTCTTGGCTGCGCTGCACAGCTTGCGGGATCTTAGTTCTCCGACCAGAGATTGAACCCAAGCCCTTGGCAGTGAAAGCGCCGAGTCCTAACCACTTGACCACCAGGGAATCCCTGGTTGATATTTCTTTTTTTTTTATAAATTTATTTATTTTATTTATTTTTGGCTGAATTGGGTCTTCGTTGCTGCGCGTGTGCTTTCTCTAGTTGTGGCGAGTGGGGGCTACTCTTTGCTGCAGTGTGTGGGCTTCTCACTGCAGTGGCTTCTCTTGTTGCAGAGCACGGGCTCTAGGCTCTCTAGTTGTGGTGTGCGGGCTCCGTAGTTGTGGCACACGGGCTTAGTTGCTCCGCGGCATGTGGGATCTTCCTGGACCAAGGATCGAACCCGTGTCCCCTGCGTTGGCAGGCAGATTCTTAACCACTGCGCCACCAGGGAAGTCTCCCTGATTAATATTTCTTTAAGTCTCTTTATCTATAGATTTCTCCTTCATGTCTTTTTTCCTTGCAACGTATTTGTTAAAGAAACCAGGTTGTTTATCCTGTAGACAAACAACTGATAGCATCTTAGACTGAATGAAATACAGGAATATTTTTGGCTTGTCAAACCTAGAAACTTTTCCACGTTCTCCAATTTTTCACTTAACAAGCACAATACTCCACTTTCTTGGCACTTGAGACCACAGAGGTTTTGGTTGCCTCCCCAGCACCAATTTCAGACTTCTTCCTGTTTCATTGAATCTTGATCTTGTTCAACATATTCCAAGGGAAATGAACTATAATCTTAGCTCTAAAAGTGGGCTTGATTGGGCAAAAGGCAATCCCACCCCCAATTTCCAGTTACCGGTTAAGAAATGGGACATTTGAGCCCATTCTGGCTAGTGAGACTTGAGAGATTTTTCACAGCTTTTAAGAGAGTTGCACAGAAAGCCTTTCTTGAGGAAGCCTGCACTCAGATGACTGTTGGCAGCCCCTCTCCTGACCACAAGAAGGCCCGGACTTAGGATGAAGCTGGCACTACGGACAGCAGAGTAGACCAGTGGAAACCCCATGGGTTCTTGGCATCCTAGTGGAGCAGTGGATCAAACTGGTCAGGCCTGAGCTACCTCTGGACTTCCCAGTTATGTAGCCAATAAACCTTATTGTTTAAGCCAGTTTGATCTAGGCAATATGACTGGAAGCCTAGAACACGCTAACTGATACAAAAGCCATTAAGATGACTCCAGTCTGGCTTCCTCTCTGCTGCAACCAAAATAGACTACTCACCATTTCCCACACTCCCCTGCAATTTTTTTCCCTACGCCTCTACCCAAGTAGACCTTTTGTCTGAAACCTTTTCCCCCAGCCTTCTTTCCTCTATATCTACCTGTCCAAAGCTTTCTCATTCTCCCAAGCCCCATTTCAAATATCGCTTCTCCCTGAAGCTTCCCCCAGAATGCCCTCCTGCCTCCCCCTCCCCGTTCTGAGTTTCCTCTTTGAATTTCCTCGCATCAGGTGTGCCCCCTCTTCTAGCACTGAACGAAGACTTGCCTTGCATTAGAATTGCTTGTATACTTGATCCCTCTCCCCTACTAGACTTTAAGCCCCTCAAGGCGGGGGGACAATTTGCATTCACCTCTATCCCCAAAGCACCTAGCACAGAGCCTGAGACACAGGAAGGCCCCATAATAATCTACACTAAGTCCCCTACATACGAACCTTCAAGTTGCAAACTTTCAAAGATGCGAACATGCATTCGCATGTCCAATCACGTAAGTTATTTCACGTGTCTGGTGTACACTGTCACGCGCATGCATCCTCTACAAGTGGTTGTGATTTTGCGTACTTTACTGTACAGTACTGTATAGAGTACAGTAGTACAGTGTCTTTATTTCAAGCCCAGGATGTCTGGAAGCAAGGATAAAAGCAGCGGTGATGTAGCTGGTACTGCTAAGAGGCGCCAGCTGCTGTACTGAACTACTGTACTTTTCAAGGTACTGTAAGATTTAAAATGTTTTTTAAATTTTTTGTTTGTTTTTTATGTATTATTTGCATGAAAAGCATTATAAACCTATTACAGTACAGTACCATATAGCCGATTGTGTTAGTTGGGTACCTAGGCTAACTCTGTTGGACTTGGGAACAAATTGGACTTACGAACGTGCTCTTGGAACAGAACTTATTTGTATGTAGGGGACTTATTGTACTGAGTTGAACAGCAACAATGCGGA
Source organism: Stenella coeruleoalba (assembly GCF_951394435.1). Classification (NCBI taxonomy): domain Eukaryota; kingdom Metazoa; phylum Chordata; class Mammalia; order Artiodactyla; family Delphinidae; genus Stenella; species Stenella coeruleoalba. Next base: position 109,368,893 of record NC_137152.1, on the reverse strand, counting down.
ATGTGGTTGCTCCTTTAACCTATGTGACCCCAGACAGTTGTTATCTATGAAGGCTTAGTGACCTTTTAAAGAAATTGTTGTGTCTCCAAATTTACAAGTAACGTATGTAAACACATTTTGAAAAAGGGGAGGGCAGATTCAACTGAAGGCAGCATCTTCCCCTAAGTTCCAACCGAAGGCCAGGTGGCCCCTTGTGGACCTTGTTTAACCACACCTGACCAACTAGAGCAAGGGTTGCAATCATTAACGGAATGTCTTCAGAAAGGCGACTTCGGAAGTGATGAGCTTCAGGAAGACCCACACTGAGGAGGGACCAGACAATTTTAAGAAAGGGGTGGTTTGGAGACCTCCCTGGTGGTCCAGTGATTAAGACTCCACACTTCCAATGCAGGGGGTGCAGGTTCGATCCCTGGTCAGGGAGGTAAGATCCCACAAGCTGTGTGGCAGGGAGGGAGGGAGGGAGGAAGGAAGGGAGGGAGGGAAGGAGGGAGGGAGGGAGGGAGGGAGGGAGGGAGGAAGGAAGGAAGGAAGGAAGGAAGGAAGGAAGGAAGGAAGGAAGGAAGGAAGGAAGGAAGGAAGGAAGGAAGGGGTGGTCTGGACACCAGCCCTGGTGTCAGACAGATCCCTGTTTCATACTGGTTATGTTCCAGATAAGTCACCTTGGACAAGTTCCTTCCACTCTCTGGGGGCTCAGCTCCCTCATCTAAGAAAATGGGGGGAATAAGAGTACCTACTACCTCAGGGGGAATGAAGCAATGCGTGAAAAGTGCCTACATGTAGTAAGCGCTCGGTAAACATGCAACTGCCATTAACAACAAGGAGGATGACCCTCACAGGGTGGGAGGGAAAAGCAGTGGAAAGTAGGGGTAACGGGGACAGGACAGCAGGAATGAGGAGGGAACAATCTCTCTCTGAGCAGACTTTTTTGTATAGCTCTGACTCTCATTATGTTTCGCCATAATAAGTAATTACAACTAGGATATGGGAGCCAGGGGCCTACATGAAATATAAACACTAACAAATGAATCAAATTGCTTTACAGGTGAATAACACAAAGTAATTTTGGAAAACAGCATTTTGATTGGCTACTATAAGGCTTACGACAAAGATCTGTCCACAAATACTGGACTCTAGTTAATAAATCTGTTACAGACATATGTAACTACTTTATGATACTAGGGTCAAACAAACTAGTGAATCAAGCCACATTCTCACTGTCAAAGAAAAAATGTTTAAGAATAAGGAAAAGGGGAAGGCTAGGGGATTCCTGTGGTGGGGATGAGAATGGAGACAATAGCCTTATGGAAATAAACATACGGATGTCTCCACTCTCATCCATACCACAGGATTCATTCTAGCCCAGATACAGAAGTAGATATAGATGTGTGTGTACACGGGTTAGTATGCATGCTTATATTTCCTAGCTCTGTCCACCGGGAGGACCTAGAAGCAAAGACACACCAACAGTCATAAGCACACCTAGCACTCAGATCTTTGTTTCTAACACCATTGTCCAATAAAGGAATCCTTGAAGTAATGGCTGATTCCAGAGCGGGGCAGGGCAAACCCAAGGTGAACCCGTAATGTCCTATGGTGCCAGGAAATAGGAAAGTGCTTGAAAAGGGGTGGGGCTAATGGGAAGATGCATGGCAAATGTTCTGGGGGAAACATGTGCAATATAAATGAACCTGAGATTTATGTTCAAAGCTCTCAAATACTGTCATAATGAAAGAAAAAAAAATGTTAGGAAAAGAAGTTCTACTGAAAAGCTACCAAGTTTGAAAGTCACTTCAGTCATGAATCATAACGGGGAAGCTCATTATGAAGCACACTCATGCTGTATAAAGAGAAAACTTGAAACTTAATTTGGCAGTTTTTATCGGTAATGCTTGAAGTTACAAATAATAATGAAAAAACAATTAAAAAATCATTACTCTTTCAAGTGAAGTATCTATAAAATTCACATTTAAAAATGGCAAAGAGCACACACAACCCTTCATGCCAGAAAGTTATTTTGTCTGAAGCTGCCCACAGGATCATAAAATAAGCCGGCAGAAAAACTTGAAGATCACATTAGAGGAACTCTGTAATCATCTTTGAAAATGCTTCCCAGTGCCAGAGGAAGTCAGTTTACATTCTTAAAGATCAGTTATGACCTCGAAAAAGCTCTTTAATGTACAAGTCATTTGGAATTATTACCTTCAATGAGCTTAATATTTTCCTCTATGCTACCGGTGTATTAGTTTCCACATAAGAGGTGGGCGCCAAGGTTAAGTGCCAAAGAACTATGAGCCAGGTTCTGGAATAAGATTGCCTGGGTTCGAATTCCTCATCTGCCACTTCTAGCTGTGTGATCCTGGGCAAATTATGCAACCTCTCCAGGCTTGCATTTCTTCATATGTAAAATTCGGATGATTAAAAAAATCCACTTCACCTCATAGGGGTTATCATAAGGATTCAGAAGTGCTTAGTATGGTTCCATTGCATATGGTGATAATTCAATTAATGATTAATAATAAATAGGGTTTTGGGGTTTTTTGTTTGTTTTGTTCAACCTGAAAATAGGTCTTGCTTCTCATTCTAGGTAATTCAGATACAATTTTTAAATATTTTATTTGCTTTTTAACATTCTGTCATTTATTCAACAAATACTTATCGAGCACTGTAATTTGCCAGGCATTCTCGTAGGTGTCTGGGATATAGCAGTGAACGAGACTGTCCCAGTCCTGCCCTCATGGAGCTGATGGTCTACTAAGGGGAGACAGCTGATAAGTAGAGAAATAAAGGAAAAGCTCCATTTGGCAGGTGCTTGTCAGGGAACAGCTCTGCCATGGACGTCCCCACATAGGCCATGAGGACAAGGTCAACTGCAGTCTGCCCCAAGTCTCAGACGAACGCCCTGTGACCCTCCCAGGAACATGGTAAACAGCCACGTGAGGAGCTGTTGGGAGGCCATTGGTCATCCACCTCCCGATCTTGCGGCGGCTGCCATGAGGCAGTTTCTGGTCCGCCTCCTTGGTTTTCAAAAGGCGTGGGACTTCCAACCTTGCCGCCCCACTGAGGGTACAGCTGCAGGCTATACAGTAACTTAGTTGGAGTATGGAGCCGACTCCTCCACGACAGGGCAATCCACCACTTGTGTCATCTGTCCTCCCTGTTTTGGTATCATCCTGCGGGACTGGGGATGCAACAAGTGGACATAATGCTGATCTTGCCTACGCTGCTAAGTAATAAACTCTGCATCAGCCTTGGGCTTTGTTTCCTCTGCACCTGAATTGATGGCAGAGTTGCAAGTCCAACCTAGCAGCTGTGGCAGTAGTTGCCATTTAGGGACTGCCTGACCACCTGACAGAGCTAAGGACCACAAGGAAACTAAAACAGAGGTAATGTAATGGAGAGTGACTTTGAGGCTGTTAGGGAGAGCAGGGAAGTGTTCACCAAGGTGACACGTGAGCCAGACAGGCTGATCTGGGGGAACTGAGTGATAGGCGGAAGGAACACCACGTGTGAAATGAACTGAGACAGGAGGCAGAGGATAAATGAAGTTAGACCAGCGGGCAGAGGCTAGTTTACACATGGGCTTGCAGGCCTGAGGACAGCTTGAGTTTTCAAGTGTTAAGGAGGCAAGTGATATACAGTTGACCCTTGAACAACACGGGGGTCAGGGGAGTAGTCCAAAATCTGTGTAGAACTTGTTAGTTCCAAGTGCGCAGATTCAACTCACGGCAGAGCATGTAGCGCTGTGGGTATTTATTGTAATATTCAATACATCTGTGTATAAGTGGCCCGCGCAGGTCAACATCATGTTATTCAAGGGTCAACTGTAATCCGATTTATATTTTTTTAAAGATCATCATGCAAAGAAAGAAAGTAAAAACAAAACACACACACAAGAATGAAAAAAAGATGACCCAAACTGCAGTGCAGGGGCTGACCAAGAGGGGCGAGCGCAGAAGTATGGGGCAGCGGTGTCCGAGCACTCTGGTGAAGGATACTTGTGATGCAGCCAGGTGCTTGGAGCAGCGAGGTGGGGAAGAGTAGATTATCCACCCCTGTAGGAGTTTGGATTTTACTCGGAAACTGGGAGCCACAAGAAGGATTTGAGCCCAAGAGTGAGTCAACCTAATATTTTAATTAGGATCACTTAGGCTGCTGCGTTGAGAGACTGTGTGTGTGTCGGTCAGGGGGAAGGGGGACAAGAATGGAAGCTGCTATTGCCATAATCCAAGGAAGAAATGATGACCAATTTGTCCACGGCAGCCTTCCCTCCACGAATTTGGCAACTGAACCTCTGAGATTGTCTCTTCTGTGAAATGTGCTTACAATAGATAAAAATAATGTATATAAAGCACTGTAGCACAGCATCGGACACATGTTAAACCTATTAAATAGTAGGTATTATACTGGCTTTGCCAGTTTTATTCCTGAATCCTCTGCACCCACTTTCAGAACAGGTCCTAGAGGTTCTTGTACCTTTAAAAATGCAAATAAAACCTTATCACTCTCTACTTAAAAACCCTGAAGTTCCTTCCGTCTGTGGAATGCAGAAAATCCACCCTCCTGGTCACCGCCTACCAGGTAGGTGGTCCAGGGTCTGGCCCAGGCCTTCCTCTCCAGTCTCAGGGCCTGCCCCTTTCCTTGCTGGCTGACACTCTGGCCTTCCTTCTCTCCCTCCAACATCTCAGATGGCTTGTCACCATCTCAGTGCCTTTTGCATTTGCTGTTCCTACCATGAGAACTTTCTACTCCAGTGCTTCATGCGGCTGGTTTCTCTCCCATTCAATCGCAGCTCAACCATGAGCTTCCCTGGCCGCCTTATCTAACATATGACACCTACCCCTCATCCTCCAGTCCCCAGCACATTGCTGTTTTAGGTCCTTTACAACCTGCCACTATTGGAAATTATTTTGTTTACTGTCCCTTTCCCCAACTAGAATGAAATCTTCACGAAATCAGGAACCTTGCCCATCTTCCCCAGCACCTAGCACAGAGCGGATGCTCAGTGTATTTCTAGGATCTCAAATGCAGGGAAGGACATTAATTGATTAACTTTCCAAGCTAAAGAATTAAGGCAGTAGCCCAGGTTATCTATAAATCTTTTATACATGGAATTAAAATGGGGACCTAACTATATTTACAGGTATAATACATACAATATTCTAAGCATTCACAAAATGGGAACATATGAAGGGTTTGACACATGAATGTTCCAGGTTGCTAAGGTGTGCTTCTTCTTTAAGCATCAACATTCCCCTGGGTGGTAATACTCCTAAAACAGGGTCCACGTTGTCCTAGCTCCTAAAATCAAGCAAATGAAATTTCATTTTCCTTTCTTATGAACATCCCTATTTTAAGGGGTTGTAATGAAAGAGCAGCCCTGAGGGATTACTGGAGTGTGACATTTATGACCATTTGCGCCAATCCTCAATGACTACACGGCCCCAGAAGGCTACAGCTTTTTTCTTTTGAATACTTTTCCTCCACCTTGACAGACTGCTACCCTACAAATTACTGCTATTCCTGTCAGTATCTCCCCTCCCCTACCTTATAAACGGACTATATCTGATCTGTTGAAAATTGGTTAAAGAAATAAAATTGTTAGAACTGTATGCCCCAAAAGCAGGTTAAGTCAAGTCTGTCTGCACAACATTCTTAAAAGTGTGTGAGCTTCAGCAGGCCTTTCCTTCCTGGCTGTTACCTGGGTTTCTTGCTGGGTTTGTCAACCAGCTAAAACAGAACCACAAACTAAAGAGTCTGCACAAGTCAGAAGGGGAAATAGTTCAGCTTCTTCATGATATTGTACCAACAATCAGACCGATCTTGGTTTAATCCCTGACACTTACTAGCCATGTACCTATCTTCTCGAAACATTCATTTTTCTCAGCAGCGACTTACGTTTATGGAGCACTTGCTAAGCCCCAGGCCGCTGTCGTGTTGCACCTGTACTCTCCCATATAATGAATCCTTACAGTAAGCCTGTGAAGGAGACAGCATTATCCCCATGAATCAGTTGAGAAAACAGGTTCCAAAGTTAAGTAACTCAGTGTCACATAGCTAATAAGCAATGGTCAGGACAGTCTAACCCAGAACTCTTAGCTATTCATTCATTCAACAACCATCATCTGAGCTGCTACCACCTTTGAGGCACTAGGTATACACCTCAGTGAACAAGACAGATAAAAATTCTTGCCCTCCTTTATTTTATACATAGTAGCTTGAACCTCTTAATCTCCTCCCCTTATCATGCCCCTCCTCCCTTCCCTCTATACTACAATGAAATGAAGCAAGTCTTGCCCTCCTTATATGCAGCGTACATTCTAGAGGACATGAAAAGAAGAGACAAACAGTGAGCAACAAATACAAATGTAAATTATACTGCATGTTATTAGATTATACCACTCAAAATTGCCAACTGCCAACTATTTTGACCTACAAAAATGGTAATTTCATACGGTTCGACCTAAGAGAAGGTGGTAAGTGCAACTGAGAAGAGGGTGAGGAGGGTCCGCAGTCGGAGGCGGGGTGCAGTGGTGAGTAGGGTGGCCCGGGAGAGCCCAGTGAGGTGGCGTGCTGAGGAGAGGAAGCGGAGTTACCCTGGATGCCACACTCACACGGGGTAACGCCCACCTCAGCCTCAGAGGGCACCAAGATCAAATGAGATAACAAAAGGGAAAACTTTTTGTAAACTAGGAAGTTCTAGGACTATAGCAAATTATTATTTAGTATCATTTAAAGTTCCCTGTTTTGCTGCTAGGAATTACAGCAGACTTTGTAAGGCATAAATATAGCTGGATGGCCTGCAAGGTTACTAGTTCATACCTTACCTGGAGCAGAGAAGCAATGAAGAGTTTTGGCTTAAAACTTTTCTGCCTGCTCCCAGAAAACAAAAGGTTTTGTTGTTGTTCTTTAGTCGATAGAGTATTCTCTACCCAAAGAAGGTAACCGTGTATGTCTGAAAAACTGTTGAACTGCAGGTGAGGTTGCAATGGAAGCAATTTAACAGAATTCCAAGAGAGAGCCATGTTATTTTAGCATCAGAAAATGTAATAAACTATATATCATGTGTCTAAAATCTGAGGTCTCTGAAGTAGGTAAGAATCTCACTAGCTCCACCAACCCATTCTACCAGATAATCATTATTTGCTCTGCTTGGTAAAGATTACAATTAAACTAGCTACTGAAATTTAACAGACAAGGAAAAGGCAACCAACAGAAAACTACACTAGGTTAATTTGTAGAGAAATAACAGGTATGCATAGTTTCTTTTAAAGAGACAGCCTTTATTTTAAGGATTTTTACATTGAAGACTTCAAAAAGTGGTAGGTTTTTAGAACGTATTGACCTGTATTTAAAAGGAACTGTTGACAAAGATTCTCCAGAAATAATCTGAACAAGCGGGAAAATACAGTTAATACTACTGAAACCTACTAAAATAACTCCAGGACATATGGTTTATCCGACATAACAATACCTCTAAATGCTGTCACTGATATGAAACTGACTGCTTCTTTTCTAAACACACAGTGGTATAATTAACAATATTCAATCACTTCTGTTCTTTCCTGAATATATAAAAATTAAAATACCAATTAAAAAACTAATATATTCTCCTCTTTCAATGTTTCTTACAGATACAATTTCAATATTTTCATTCATTAGTGGTGTGGTTTAAGAGATTTTTCATTCACAAATCAAACAACAATCCATCCAAAGGGAACTGATACTCTATAGGCTCATAGTGCAAATAAAGAGTTAGGGAATGCAGCAACTGACCTTTCTAAAATACAGAACGGATAAAATTCTTAGAAGATACATGCAATAAGCTCTACTAAGCAGCTGGCCACAGAACTAGAACATCTGATAATTTTCCTGGTGACTTCAAGGGGACTCCAGATGTTTCCAAACTCAACTTGAACTCTCATCTTAGGCTTTGTATTTTGCTTTTCCAGTTTCGCTAATGACACAAACATGCTATAAAATAAAAATCCAGAGATTCACATTAGAAAAGTATACTGTGAAGTGAAAGGCGAGAACAGTACTTGGCATGTCTTCTATGAACAGTATTCTGCTGCAGGGGTTTTTACAAAACAAACGGCCTTCCTCATCTTCCTCACCCGCGTTCACAAACGCGTTCTCGGCACTCCTGCTTCCAGAGGAGGTGGTGGGTATTTGAAGGAGAGTGAATTAAAAGACTTAAACTAGTTCATTTCTCGCTTACTTATGATCACATCTATCATCTGAAATAATAATGGGACAGTTACTGTATATTAAACCTGTTCAACTGTTTAGCCAGCAAGATGTGTTACCCTAGCCTGGCCAAGTTACAGCTTTAAGGACGTCTGTACTTGACTACAGCTTTATGTGACTAATGGGAACCATCAGTCTGTTCAAATTATGAGGTGCTGGAAAGAGAAAACAATTCTTCCCTCTTATAAATTTTTATATGGGTTCTGAAAAATGAGAATGAGGAAAAGAAGCATTACTTACATTCAAATCCCTGAAGTATTCATTATAGTCAAGGGCATATCCTACAACAAACTTGTCTGGAATTTCAAATCCAACAACTAAAAAGAATCACATCATTTAGATACAGAAAACATCACTTTCAAATCTAATACGTGCAAACATTCTCTAAAGTGACTCTAAACCATTTCATATAAAACTTGTTGGGTTAAAGCTGGTTAAATGATTGACAAAGTATTTCACTTACAGTCTGGTCTATATCCAACACTTCGCGGGGTCCTTTTCACCAGCAAGCTGTTAATTATAAAATGTGACATGTGACACACGGAGACACTGCAGGGCATTACAAAAGAGAATATTCATGGTTTGCAACACGGTTTCATCTGCAGTTTAGAATACTATGGTCAGTTTTAACAAACCCAAAGAAACACTCTGAAATGGAGAGAGCTAAATCACAGGGCTCCCTGGGCAGGGGCAGCAATGAGTTCACACTATAGATGAGGCCCTCGACTGATCTTCACCTGAAACACGATGGACTGTTCTGAGAGCTGCCCCCTGACTACCCACATGCCCATCAAAGGGCAGCTACTTGGGGAGGATGAACGGGTGGGGAATGCCAACGAGCAAAGATGACAAGTAAAGGCTTTCAGTCCAAAATCCCTGGAAAACAATCCCTAAGCCACAAATGGTGTGGGAGAGGTGAGCATCACCTTTCAAGACTTCTAGTAAATAGCTTACAAAGAGGAATGTTAGCTTAAAAAAGAAGTAGCATGCTAAAGGAGCTAGTATTTGTTTTTGAGAGCAGAAACTGCAGGTAGGATGTGTCAACTCTAACGAAAGCTAATTTCATAATCCAAGTGCTGCCTGCTGAAATTTTTCAGCCATTAAAAAACCTGTAATGGTGCTCTGAAAGCCTTTACATATGATAAGGGCAGTCCCAATAAAACAAGATTTCATAACTTCCTAGATAAGTATATTAAAAGGACTGGAAAGGACCTAAAGTGATTCTCAACCTTCGCTGCACATTGGAATCATGTGGGAACATTAAAAAACTATATAAAACTCAGATACCCAGGCCATACCCCTCACCAATTACATCAGAATCGCTGGGGATGGGACACAGATGTAGGTTATGTTTTGCTTTTTAAACTCTCAGATGATACCAATGTGCAGCCAAAGTTGAGAAGCACTGGCCTAAGCCTTATCCTCCAAGGGATCGTAGTCCAGGCAAGTCCCTTGAGATTCTCCTTCCAGTAATTAGAGGACAAACTTAGACTCGGGTTCCATTTAGAAAGAAAATAACAAACCAATCACAGCAAAACCCCTTCCATCTACCTGAACTCATTCAGGAACAATCCAAAAAAGGTATCATTAAACTCAGTGCAAGCTGTACTAAGAGTTCAGGGGAACTCGGCACCTCATATTCCTATAGATCTCAATGAATTATTTTGAAATAATTGCAGATTCATAGGAAGTAGCCAAGAAAAAAGCACAGGGAGCGCCTGTGTGCCCTCTCTCCAGTTTCCTCCAGTGAACATGTCACATAACTGTAGTAGATTACCACAACCAGGACATGGACATTGGTGGACTGACCTTATCCAAATTTCATCAGCTTTCTGTGCTCATATTTATATGTGTGTAATTCTACGCAATCGTATCACACGTGTGGATTCGTGTAACCACCACCACAATCAGGATACAGAACTTTCCATCACACATGGCTTTCTCTTGCTACCTCTTTATTTATAGTCACAGCCACCCACCACGCCCTAACCCCTGGCAACCACTAATCTGTTCTCCATTTCTATCATTCTGTCACTTTAAGAAGGTTGTATAGGGGCTTCCCTGGTGGCGCAGTGGTTGAGAGTCCCCTGCCGATGCGGGGGACACGGGTTCGTGCCCCGGTCCGGGAAGATCCCACATGCCGCGGAGCGGCTGGGCCCGTGAGCCATGGCCGCTGAGCCTGCGCATCTGGAGCCTGTGCTCTGCAACGGGAGAGGCCACAGCGGTGAGAGGCCCGTGCACCGCAAAAAAAAAAAAAAAAAAAAAAAAAAAGGTTGTATAAATGGGATCATACAGTATTTGCCCTTTTGAGATTGGCACAGTTCCGTTGAGTTCCTCCAGGTCGTGTGCATCAGCAGTTTGTTCCTTTTTAGTGCTGAGTAGGATTCCATGGTAGGGTGGACCACAGTTTGTTTAACCAGTCACCCACCAAAGGACATTTTGGCTCTTTCCAGTTTGGGGCTATTGCAAATGAAGCTGCCATGAACATTCACACATGGGTTTTTGAGCGGATGTAAGTTCTCATTTCTCTGGGAGAAATGCCCAGAGTGCAGCTGCTGGAGTTGTATGGCAGTTACAGGTTTAGTTTCTTAAGAAACTGCCAAACTGTTTTCCAAAGTGGCTGCAGCACTTGACATGCCTGTCAGTTAATGGTTTTTTAATTTTTAATTTAACTTTTAAGTTAAAAAGCTTTCTAGTCATTCTTAACCCTGCTTTGTACTTAATCTTTTTAGGTATAAAGCACAGATACACATACATTGCATAAATAGATACACAATATATCTGTGATATTAAATTTAATGGCAAGGAAGAGATTAGGAAAAGAAGGTTGAGAAACAACCCACTTGGGCCACAGCCCCATCACTAATGACCCTCACACCTCCAGCTACAGGAAGTATCTCTCTCATGAGGCAGTCTATCTCAGTTTCACAGCATACTCCAGGAAAGAGGCACACAAGAATACCTGGAGGAGTATATGCCACAGGGTTGACATTTAAAACCCTGAAAGCATGTAGAGAAATGAGCAAATGCACTGATTGGTCTGCAGGAAACTGCTTAGTGCCCTAGAATGCATCATTTCTACACTCTCATCATGCCTGTCCCAAATCCATTTAAAGTAAAAACTCACTGATGATACACTGGCACCAGCTATCAGAAAAGCCCCAAAGGACAAACTGCTGACACACGACTCAGTAGAAGGCTTACTCTGATTCAAAGATGTTCGACAAATACTTTGATCCTTTAAAAGGGGTTTATAAAAACCAGTTAATCGTTTAGGAAATAAAAGTTAGATCACTATCTGACCCCTACATAAAATTGCAGATTGGTCAAAAATTAAAAAAAAAAAAGGAAAAAAAACCCCAAAACATCCAGGGACGTCACCTGACAAAAAAAATAGTAAGTCATGAACTCTGAGCCAGGTTGCCTGGGTTCAAATTTTACCTCTATAGTGATCCAGCTCTGTGCCTCTGGATAATTCCCTATGCCTTGGTATCCCCATCTGTGAAGTGGGAATAATAGTCTACCTCTGAGTCGTTGGCGAGTGAAACTATAATTAGGGATAAACACAGGTAGAACTAATAAGCCAAACAGCACAGGTAGGACCAGGAAGTGAGGCTGGCTTAGAAGAAAGGAAGCAGATATTGTACATTTTCAACGTGGCTACAAAACAAGATGCATCACACAGGACCATTACATCACTCAATTCCAGGAGCTCAGGATCTCCAGGGCCCACTCCTTCCTACCACCTCCTAACCCGTCTTTGGGATCCTTGGTCTCAGTTTTGCAAAGAGGCCCCAAATCCTCTGCCATGCTACCCAGGACAACTTTGATATCATTATTAGATTGGGGAAAAACCAAAGAGTAATAACATTGGGCAATAAGGTGACTGCACTGAAAGGCTTTAACACACGACAAATTATTTACAAAGGACACTTACTGAGTCTTACTTGAGATTATATTACTTTTTGGAGATAAGAAAATTTACCCTTACAAAGAAGCAATTAATCTTTTTTCAAATGAAGAAAGTATCCTATGTCAAAATGTTATTTACATACCTTGCAACCTTGACCATCTTTGGATTATGCTGCTTGACCAAGGAAAGCAAGGTCTGCATTGTTTTGCCAGTGTCAATTATATCCTTTAAAAAAAGAAAAGACATTTAAATGGTAAATAAAACTATCGTACCTTTAAATTCAGTCATCATATAAACACAAAAAAACAAAATCCCATGTATAACTGGAATAATGCCATTTTTTTTTCGGTGCAGTGATTCTCACAATTCATACTGAGATATTCTGGAATCTGTAAGTCATCTGGCTCTCAGCAAGCAGTAGGAATGCCAGTCCTCAGGGCTGGATTTTATAGGCACCAAGAGATCAATGACAGCTAATTTAAGTATATATATGCAAGTATGTACACACATATTTTATTAGAGAGTTGTGGTGCTGCCCTTCATTATAAAAGATATTAGATTTTTTTTTATAAACTCAAGATCAGGATGCTCCAACTCTCGGATGCAGGTGGTTAAGAGACCACACCAAGAAACACTGCTTTATACCATCTTAGAAGTATCCAAAGTATTAAAGTTTTACCATATAGAATTACTTTACATGAAAGTGAATCTTAGCTATTTAGTCAAAAGTAAGACATTATTCAAAACAAACCTATCTCTAATTGGGAAAACATTTCTTAAACCATAACCCTAATGCTCTTCAATGAAAATATTCTCTACAGATGGTATAAAGCAGCGTTCACAAAGTGGGGCTGTAAGTCATCAGAAACATCAGGGCTGGGGATTTGTGAAAAATGCAGATTTCTGGGCTGTGGTAGACAGAATTCTGTTGGCCCCCAGGACTCCTGCCCCCTGGTGTACACACTCAGAATCATCCCCCACTCCCTGAGTGTGAGTGGGACTTGCGAAATGATGGGGTTGTCAGTAGGTTGTGTTACACAAGACAGCTGTAGCAGCCTGGAGAGAGATTCTGCTGGTTTTGAAGAAGTCAGCTGTCATATGAGAGGGCCATGTGCTAGGACATGAGGACAGCCTAGCAAGAAAATGGGGCCCTCGGTCCTGCAACCACAGGAACTCAGTTCTGCCAACAACCTGAATGAATTTGGAAGAGTACCATGAGTCACAGGTGAGATAGGAACCCCAGCCTTGATTCAGCTTGATGAGAGCTGGGGCAGAGGACCCGGCTACCCTGTATTCGAGTCCTGACACCTGAAAACTGAGATAATCAGTGTGTGTTGTTTTAAGCGGCTTAGTCTGTGGTAATTTGTTAGGCAGCATTACTGCAGACAAAATGAAGCAATCTGAAGTGGAATTAGTGAATCTGTATTTTAAAAAAAGCAACCAGTTCCCAGGGATACTCATGTACACAAACCCTGTGAAAAGAGTGTTATTTGTTTATTTTTTAATCTATGAGCTAAAGTTCCTAAAAACCTTGGTAACAACAAAAAATGAATCAGGGGTTACTGTTGCTCTTAAGCCTTACACCATTTTACATAAAAGAGTAAGAACTCATTCTACCGGTGGGAATATAAAGTACTTTGATGAGTAATTTGGCAACAATAGTAAAATTGAAAACGTACAAATTCGAAAACCCAGTCATTCCACTTCTAAGTGCCTGTATCCAGAGGGAACTCACACACATGCACACAGGACAACGCAAAAGGATGCTCTTAGCAGCCCTGTTGTAGTAAGAAAAATTGGAAGCAAACTCCCTATTTGTAGGGCAATAAATAGGTTGATTTGTACACTGAAATGCTATGAAGGATTTTAAGGTCAACTAACTCTATATGTTTCAACATGAATAACCTCAAAACCAATTTTAAGTGAGAATAACAAGCTGCAAGAGAGAATATATACAGTGTAGCACTATATAAATTATCAAAAAATATATTTTGTATATGGTTATATATATGCAATAGAAGCATAAAAAGCATGGATGGGAATGATATGTGTAACTTTAAAAGGAACAAAAAAATTTCAAGCCAAAAAGAGAGGGGTAAGAAATATGCCAAAATGTTTCCACTATCCGGTAAAAGTAAATTACTAAATATTTCTTAGAAAAAAAACAATCTCACTCCCTTATAACACAAGCCCACCATTAAAACTGATGAAAAGGAATTTCTTTCCCTGGGTTACCTTTAGGACTGTGCATACCAAGTTAGAAAATCATAAACACTATATTAAAAGTATGTAAAACTTACTTCAACAATCAAGACATTCTGGAAGAAAAAGAGAAATGAAAATCAGTACAATGAATCAGACAGTGTTTCCAATTATAATTCAAGTCACATCATAACAAACTCTAAGGATTTATCCAAATTCTTGCTTTAAGCTACTTTACTATATCGAACTCTGATTTAAACAAATGGGCCATCTGTTGGGATTTGGAACTCTTTAATATAAAATTTTCACTGCAATGGAATTTTTAAAAATAAAATTTGACCCATATGTTCATTTTTTAAGAGTTTTCATTACTTAAACGGAGGTCTAATCTTGGGCAAGTCACGAAATTTCTCTGGGCCTCAGTTTCCCATGTGGAAAATGAGGGACTTCAACTAATATGTGTATTCCAACTCTAACATTCAAAACTATAATTTGTACAATAACTCCAAAATCATGCATTTAACTTACCATATGGAATCCAATTCAAAATGCATTTTCTCAGTAGGTTGAAATTGATCTGCATTTTCTGGATGTGTTCATATTCTTGGACTAAACTAAAAGATACCAATGCTTCCTCCCACCATAAACCCTTACCCCAATTTCTACCTCTCAGAATTTTATAGCTGTTAGAACGCTTAGAGAAAATACCATCTAACAATTACCTCCGAGGTAGAGAAGAGTCCTATATCTATTCCTGGGAATGAGGCAGCATTTCACATACTGGTTATAATCATTGTCACAAGAAGATTCATGTTATATTGCTTATTTGTAGTTCTCATTTCTCTATCACATACCTACAAGCATCAGAATTTTAATGTTCTATATACTCTTCTAAGTCAGTGGTTATCAAGGTAGGGCACACAAGATCCACTGGGTTGAAAGAAAAGAACTTTTTTTAAACCTCACCTTATGTAATCTATAATTTTATAACTGCATGCATTTTATAATGTACATTATATTACTACCATAGTTCATATGCAATTTACTCCTTTCCTCATATCACAACTAATTTCTCTCTTTTCAAAAGATATTGTAACCTAAATCTTTAGGAAAATTGAATATACAGTTGATGCTTGAACAACAAGGGGACTAGGGACACTGACCCTCCACACAGTTGAAAATCCACATATAACTTTACAGTCAGCCCTCCATATCCACAGTTCCTCCGTATTCACAGATACAACCAGCCACAGATCGTGTAGTAAGGATTTACTGAAAAAAATTTGGATATAAGTGGACCCACATAGGTCAAACCCATGTTGTTCAAGGGCCAACTGTAATCAATTAATGGACCAAATAATTGTTTCACCACCTACCATGTGGTTCTTTCTCAGCATTTTCTCTAACCCAGCTAGCACATCTGAAGGACATTTTCCCATCAGTGACTTTGGCTCACTGATGCAGCAATTTGCACCATGGGATGGAATTATAGTTTGAAAAGAGCACTGAATTATGAGACAAAGAAACTGGATTCTAGTCTTGCCTATAATACTAAGTAGCTGCAAAACCTTGTCTAAATCATAATCAAAGACTTTTACTACTATGAGGCTGAGAGATTAAATATTTGCCACACAAAATTATAGTATCCAGAGTATGATGTCATTAATGTTTAAAAAATAAAAGAATGAGAATTGCTACCATTACCGAGAGCTTATTTTACATCAAATAGCTACATCCTTACTTAATAAATGAAAAATATGAGGTTCAGAGGTCAAATGACTTGCCTAAAGTCATAAAAATAGTCAAGTGGTAGAGAATAGATTTGAAGAGGGGTTTTCAGGGTCCAAAGCCCATATTCTCAACCATAACTGGAAAAAAGGGGAAAACTATTCATATATATATGTATCTGCACACACACAGTATCCGCCAGAGATAAACTGAAATAGAACGTCTAAATAATCCATAATCTCACCACCAAGAAACAACTTCACCCAACTTCTGCATCTTGTTTTTTTCCCACAATATATGTGCTTACTGTGACTATCATGAAAAGAAAGTTATTTTAGAAGCAGAGACCTTTTAAGATCACAGAGCTATGTAGTGGGACAGAGCCATTAGGTGGGAAAGGCAAGGTCAAATGGAATCACAGAGAGCTTTGAAGGCTAGGTCCCTTCCAGCACTAAAAACTGATTATAGGAGTAAGGGCTTCAAATGACTTCTAAATATGGGCAAAGCACGCTGAAAGGGAAGGAGGATAGGTCTGGCAGGAAGGGAAAAGAGTCAACAGATTATAATTTCTCCTTTGAAGTTTTCAAAAGATGTTGAGGAAGACAACATTAGTTTGGCACGACCCTGATATGGGACCATAGAATTTGACACAAGTGTTGCATGTTAAAGTCGCCTTACAGATACTCAGTGAAGTAAGCTATAAACATTAAAATCTAAAAACCAGAGGAAGAAAAGAGCTTTGGAGCCAGATAGACCTGCATTTAAATTCAAGCTCTACCACTTAACTGGCAGTGTGACTTTGGACAAGTCTTTCAACCTTGCTGAGTCTTAGTCTCCTGATCTGTAAAATGGGGATGATAATATCTACCTCAAGAGGATTCTTGTGAAGCTTTTATGAGATTATGCCTTTATATCTGGCACTGTGTCTATAAGCAAAAAAGTAACTGGCAGCTGCAAAAAAAAAGCATTCCATCATTTATCATTGGTTACTCAAAAATCATTTCAGTGTATCTGAAGAATAATATTGTAAATATTCAGGTATTTTAATAGCTCTATTATCTCAGCGAAATGTCTATGCTGGAAGAATTTTGATGTATTTTAAACTCTTTTTTGGGATTCCTTAAAATAACAGTATGTTATAACATACTAAGTGTTCTAACTACCAGAAACTGTTTTAAGAGCTCTACATGCATTATATCACTCAATCCTCTTAACTCACTGAGATGACTGCCAGTAGCATCATATGGGAGACGAGAGGTTAAATAACCTGCCCAAGATCACATAGCTACGAGGTACTGAGCCAGGCTTTGAATCAAAGCTCTCCAGCTCTAGAACCCACACTTTCAGTCACTACATTATACTGTTTCTCTATCTTTTAAGAAACTATGTGCTGTCTATTTTTAAAAAGAAGACTGTCTTTTCCCCCATATATTCCTTTGAAGGATCCCAAATTAGATTCCCAGAGAAGCATACCAGCAGTACTTGGCAACACAGACTTGACGTTTAATGTTGGATTTTGCTGCCTCTTTGCTATATGACCTAGAGAAAGATATCTAACTTAGGTTGTTTCCAAGGGTTAAATAACCCTTGTTTGAGTGCATAAATAACTATCTAAACTGCCTCTTGGTGATGGATTGAAAGCACAGTGTTACTAATTGACTTGGTATGGAATGTTTTTTTCTTCCCCTTCAAGATACATACCTTTCCAGTTAAAGTTGAGAGATCATCTCCACCAATTACTTTTATGTCACCTGTTGACTGGTCATTCTAGTTAAAAAAAAAAAAGATAAATATATATGTATATCTTTCCATGTATACACACACATTTCAAATTATCAAACGCGAACTAGAAGATTTAAGAAGTTAGCTATCTAATGTCATAGCATTATGATAGTCTAAATGATACAAACTGTAAGAATTATGTCTCTAGAAATGAATGACTAGGTAACTTTCAACTAGAGATTAGTAAAAATTAAGAAGTTCTAATTGGTCATTACTGATTTGATGCTTCTAAGAGTCCTAAAAATGGGGTACACCCATTTTTGAGTGGGCAGTATTACAGAGGCCACCCATCTTCAGTCTCAGTAATTTCTGAACCACGAAAGAAGTTATTAGCATGACAGGTGTCTGGTTCTGGCCCTGGACCATTCCCATGAGTCAATCAAGTTGTAGGGTCTCGTCTATATCACACTTGACTCCAAAGATATTTCCCTCAAAAGTCTAGCTCAGGCCCAGGTCATCTTCAGCACAGTCTGGGAAATCGGGTCTGATCAGTAGTCCTTTAAAGCATACCTCTTAGGCTCCCAGTTTTATGCTATCACAGAATCTAGTAGAAACCCTTAAAAGAGTTTCAAAAGGGAATGCTCCACACCCACTGTAGTTGGTGGTGATAATGATCATAATTTGCTGTGCTGGATTCAAGACAGAAAACTGGAGTGAAAGAGCAGGTGAATGAAACAGCTTAGACTTGCCCTACCAGAGAGCAAACCATACCAAAGCTGTGGCAATTACAATGGTGCTGTACCAGCACAGTAACAGACAAAGAGATCAAGGAACAGAATAGAGCCCAGAAACAGACCCAGAAATATATGAGGATTTAGTATATGATAAAGATGGTATTTCAAGTCAGTAGGAAAAAGATGAATTATTCAATAAATGGTGTTTCATCAACTAGTAATCCATTTGGGAAAAAAATAAAGTATGATCCCTACCTCACAGCATACACAAAAATAAATTCCAGATGGATTAAAATCTAAACGTAAAAAATAAAGCCATAAGCAAACCAGAAGAAAACGTAGAATATTTTCACATTCTCAGAAAGGTAAAAACTTAGGCATGACATGAACCTAAACTGAAAGAAAAGATCTGTAACGAGTATTTCTAGTATACATTGGGCTCCAACAATAAGAATCCAATAGAGAAATGGAGAATGAACACGAGTAGGTAATTCACAGAAAAGAATGTCATAACATATAAAATGATATCTGAGAAACAAATAAACAACATGATTCTACTGTTCACTCATTCACACTGGCAAAACTTAAGTCTGATGATATATATTTTGGCAAGAGTGACAGGAAACAAGCACCCTTGTTGGTGGTGAGAGTATAAATCAGTACACTGTCCTTTGAAAAATATATAGCCATACCTATTAAAATTGTAAACACGCATGCCATTTGCCCCAGCAATCCCACTTCCAGGAATCAAAGCTACAAAAACACAAGTGTGCAAAGGTACATACAAGGATGTTCACTGTATCAACTGTTATAAAAAACAAAAATTGGAGACAACCAGCATGTTTATTAACAGGGAGCTATTTAAATTAAGTTCATCCACACAATGTAATACTGTGGAGCTATTAAAAAGAATCTGATAGGGCTTCCCTGATGGCGCAGTGGTTGGGAGTCCGCCTGCCGATGCAGGGGACGTGGGTTCGTGCCCCACTCTGGGAGGATCCTGCGTGCGGTGGAGCGGCTGGGCCCGTGAGCCGTGGCCGCTAAGCCTGCGTGTCCGGAGCCTGTGCTCCGCGGCGGGAGGCGCCACGGCAATGAGAGGCCCGCGTATCGCAAAAAAAAAAAAAAAAAAAAAAAAAAAAAAAAAAAAGAATCTGATAATCTATACACACTGACATGAACAATGGTAACTAAAAACACCAAGTTACAGAGCGATGTGTTGCCTACGGAACCATTTCTGTTCAGCATTTTTAAAAAGTTTCTAACTGCAATTACCTCTGAGTAGTGAGAAGGGATAAGAAGACTTTCTACTTTTATATATAGGCATACCTCAGATATTTTGGGTTTGGTTGCAGATCATCACAATAAAGTGAGTGTCACAATACAGCAAGTCACAGGAATTTTTTGGTTTCCCAGTGGACATAAAAGTTATGTTTGCACTGTACTGTAGTCTATTAAGTGTGCAACAGCATTATGTCTAAAAAAACAATGTACAATACCTTAATTTAAAAATACTTTATTGCTAAAAAATGCTATTGTTTATATGTGTAATCTAAAAAAATGGTTCAAACAAACCTACTTACAAAACAGAAATAGAGTTACAGATGTAGAAAACAAACATGGTTACCAGGGGGAAAGGGGCGGGGATAAATTGGGAGATTGGGATTGACATACACACACTACTATATATAAAATAGATAACTAATAAGGACCTACTGTATGGCACAAAGAACTCTACTCAATATTCTGTAATAGCCTATATGGGAAAAGAATCTAAAAAAGAGTGGATATATGTATATGTAGGACTGATTCTCTTTGTTGTACAGCAAAAACTAACGCAACATTGTAAATCAACTATACTCCAATAAAAATTAATTTAAAAATAAAATAAAATAGTGACGTCAAATACTGTGGAGGATGCAGAGAAACTGGATCACTTATACTTTGTTTATGTGAATGTAGAATGGTACAGCCACTCTGGAAAACATTTCAGCAGTTTCTTTAAAAATAAAACATGAAACTATGGTAAAACCCCACCCCACCCCAAATAAATAAATAAATAGATAAAAAATAAAAATGCTAACCATCGGGCTTCCCTGGTGGCGCAGTGGTTGAGAGTCCGCCTGCCGATGCAGGGGACACGGGTTCGTGCCCCGGTCCGGGAAGATCCCACATGCCGCGGAGCTGTTGGGCCCGTAAGCCATGGCCGCTGAGCCTGTGCGCCCGGCGCCTGTGCTCCGCAACGGGAGAGGCCACAACAGTGAGAGGCCCGCGTACCGCAAAAACAAAAAAAAACAAAAAACAAAAAAAATGCTAACCATCATGTGAGCCTTCAGTGAGTCTTAATCTTTTTGTAATGGTAACATCAAAGATCACTAATCACAGATCACCATAACAAATATAATAATAATGAAAAAGTTTGACCTATTGCGAGAATTACCAAAATGTGACACAGAGACATAAAGAGAGCAAGTGCTGCTGGAAAAATGGCATCAATAGACTTGCTTGACCCAAAACTGCCACAAACCTTCAATTTATAAAAAATGCAGTATCTGCAAAGCACAATAAAGTGAAGTGCAATAGGGACTCCCCTGGTGGTCCAGTGGTTAAGAATCCATCTTGCCATGCAGAGGACACCTAGTTCGATCCCTGGTTGGGGAGCTAAGTTCCCACATGCCGCAGGGCAACTAAGCCCGTGTGCCACAACTACAGAGCCCATGCAGTGTGAAAGATCCTGCATGCCACAACTAAGACCTGACACAGCCAAAAAATAAATATTAAAAAAAATTACTTAAAAAAACGTGAAGCGCAATAAAACGTGGTGCGCCTGTACTTCTAATTTTGTCATACACTTCTATATATGTGTCCGTATTTTATGGAGTGTTATTTTTGAAAATCACAAATGGGCCAACAGTATACAGTGTTGCAAACTAAACGTAAGATACGTAAGTATGACTACCAGTATCAAAAAACTCTTGCATATTACTTCTCATCTTAAGGAAATTTCGGACACCTCTTATTCTAACTAACTTAAAACCTAGAGTTTCAAAGACAGAGAATTAATAGCAAAAAAAAACCAAAAAGAAACAACTGTATGAAACCTGAAGCTTTCAATGAGAGCGAATCACAGTAGTAAACGATTTACACAGTAAATCAAGTTAAATAGCGACATCTTCTGTATAAATTTGGTATTACAGTCGACTTCAATTGACCCTTTTTTACAGAGAAAAGGAGTAAAGATCTGAGAACTGAAAAGTATGGAAAAAACCCTGTGATCCAAAGGCGATGGTGATAGGGTAAGAGACAAGAGAACTCCAAGCACGCAAGACACTGCTGCTGCACTAGATCTAAAACTCCATATTTCCGTTCGCCCCAAGGGTTTTAGCTTCGAGGTTCCTTTTTCTGGAAACACAGCCACCTTTTAAATGAAGGGTAATACAGAAGATTCAGTTAAGAAAAATGTTACAGTCCACTGTGCTAGAATACAGGTATAAGTGCCCAAATTGCATACAAATGGCACCCATGAATCAATTACCCCACCAGAGGATTTTCCCTTGCTCCCTCCCTTCCTGTCTATGACAAGCTTCCCACTGTATCCCTGCTGCATTTCATTACTGAGTGACTCTTATGTGCTTCATCTTTAAGGAGATGATGGGACTGGCATGGGAGAGCCCGATATGTCCTTAACTCAGAATGTCACTGTCAACTACATAAAATCCCCAGAGAAGCTCTTTGGGTCTACCAAATACATACCCTCCGTGTCTGTGTTTCCATTTTATCTACCTTTTCTCGAGTCTACGTAAAAAAGAGAGAAAGGAAATAGGAAGGAACTTTCTTATTTGTCTATCCCTAAAAATTTTGCAAACCTCCAGGTAGCAACAGGAACTGAAGCTTGGTATAGGAAAAGAGGAGAGAAAGCTGTGTGAAAACACGTTAATGAGTGGGCTGCAAAAGAACGGCTTGGAACAAACAGGTTGAGACCATAAGAAGAGAATGCAGAGAGGTTAATCACCAAAACTGGGCTCCCAAGAGGGTGAGACTAGGAGTATTACTGACGTAGGAAGTCCAGCCTTAGCACTTAGTGGCTTAGCGATATGTGCCTTCCTTTTTGCAGTGAACTTCAGATCATTCTTTAGGACCCTAGAATGGAGTTATGGGGAAACAACTGTTCCTTCTACATCCAGCTAGGTCCCAAGTCCACCACACTCAATCATATTTTCTCTTCACGTCATAATTTCAACCATCCTCTGTGTCCTTTAACTGGTCTCCTGTACCCTGATCAAATATCAACAAAAGTGAGAATATTAGAATCATGAACTTTTAGAGGTAGACTGCACCTCAGATGAAAAACGGCAGATATCCAATTTTCTAAAAATATATGCAGAAAATAGTAAGTCTGGAAGGATATATGCCCAGGTAATAAGTCAATTTATTTACCTGTTATTTTAAACTTAAAATGTTGCTTTAAAGGAAAAAGAAGCTATTATCAGTTTTAAAAATGATGCTGATGAAGCAGGGCCCTTATAGATCATCTAATCCTGCACTATCCAATATAATAACCACTAACCACATTATTTAAAATTAAATAAAACTAAAAATTCAGGGACTTCCCTGGGGGTCCAGTGGTTACGAATCCGCTTCCACTGCAGAGGGCACGGGTTCAAGCCCTGGTCAGGAAACTAAGATTCAACATGCCGTGCAGTGTGACCCCCCAAAAAAAATCAGAGCCTCTGTTGCATGAGATATATTTCACAGCCTCACAGTCACATGTGGCTAGTGGCTCCGTACTAGACAACACAGACACAGAACATTTCCATCATCACAGAAAGTTCTGTTGGTCAGCATTGCTCTACACACATCAAAGATATCATTTAGTACAACAGGGTACCAGAAAAGATTGAAGTGTTAGTGCTGATATTTAATATCTAGTATTTTCAAGTACACTGTTTTCAAACCTTCAGAAGTTATTGCAACCTGTCTTCTTGTTTTTCATTCCATGTCTGGTTTGGGACTAGGATCTGATAAACATGTTCTATAGAACCACTCTTCATGGCCTAAAAGATAGTACCTTGCATACAACAGGTGGTAATATGTTTGCTGAGTGAATTAATCAATTTCCTTAATTTTAAAAAATTTGTTTATTTATTTATTTATTTATTTATGGCTGTGTTGGGTCTTCGTTGCTGTGCGCGGGCTTTCTCTAGTTGTGGTGAGCAGGGGCTACTCTTCGTTGTGGTGCACGGGCCTCTCATTGTGTGGCTTCTCTTGTTGCAGAGCACGGGCTCTAGGCACACGGGCTTCAGTAGTTGTGGCACGCAGGCTTAGTAGTTGTGGCTCGCGGGCTCTAGAGCACAGGCTCGGTAGTTGTGGCCCATGGGCTTAGTTGCTCCACGGCATGTGGGATCTTTCCAGACCAGGGCTCGAACCCATGTCTCCTGCATTGGCAGGTGGATCCTTAACCACTGCGCCACCAGGAAACTCCCTCCTTAATTTTTTTTAAAAATAGAAGGTGTGGTTTCATGGGGCCAAACCTGACCAGTACCTTCATGTTCTACTAATCAGGGTGCTTACATAAAACCTAAGTTGTCCGACAAGGACTACATCACAGTGAAAATCCACAGGCAAGAGTTAGAAAGTATACTTTTGACTCTAGTTCTGTTAGTGTTTCCTTATACCATGGACAGTACACATCCCCATTCCTGCCAATTTAAACTGAACAAATTCTTTTCTCCATGCACGTCTATGGTCTTAGTTCAATAAGCAGGAGAAAGGCATAAATCACTTCACTTTCTTTATATAAATAGATAGATTTACAGAAGATAAGCTTTAGACTATCTAGTGTCAACATCAAAGTGGTACGTTTACATTTAACTTCAACTGTTCTGGAGAAAAAAGCATACCTTAAAGCCATTAACTAAATACATACAGAGAAAAGTGTCAGACCAAAAGCTACTGACCTCTTCTTAGACGAGACACTTTAAGAAACTACTCCAATATTTTCTGCATTTTTCTTCAACAAGCTCACTCAAAAAGTCAGTTTCTTACAAATAACAAATTGCTATAAAGTAATTTGTACCTGTGACATACTAAACAGATAGCCTAATCAAGCTACTAATCAAGTGACTTCCAAGATTAAGACTGAAACTTATAGCTTTCTGAACCTTGACCCTAACTGAGGAAAAATCCCATAACTGGCAAAATGAATTGTTTGCATGCAAAACTTCTGAAGAAATAATAGGAAGCCCATATTAGAGGATCCAAGTCAGTTAAAAGTTTTCCCAAATAAGACTCTCAGTTCTGCACAGAATTAAAGGCCTGTGTTCAAATTGAAGACCTGTATGATCCTGGGCAAGTCACTTAATCCCTCTGCCCCTCATTGTTCTCAAATGTACATGGAGATAATAATTCATAACTCAAAAGTTTTCTGCAAGATTTAAAATCCTAAGAAGAGGGACTTGCCTGGTGGTGCAGTAGTTAAGACTCTACACTCCCAATGCAGGGGGCCTGGGTTCGATCCCTGGACCAGGAACTAGATCCCACATGCATGCTGCAACTAAGGAGCCCGCCTGCTGCAACTAAAACCCGACACAACCAAATAAATAAATAAATAAATATTTTTAAAATAATAATAATGAAAAATAAATAAAATAAAATTCTAAGAAGAATTTCATTTTAACGTAAGCCATTTAGTCTGGACACACCATAAATCAGGTTAATTTCTCCTTTGCTTAGGGCCCACAAAAAATATTCCCACAAAAAATTTACTTGTTGGACAACTTTCCCTCTCGAGACTTCCTCATTTTTTTTTTAAATTAAACTATTTTAGTAAAAAAAAAAATTCACTGCAAAATTGAACTCACAACAGAGAAAATACATTTGCACACTTATCAACTGTGTCTTTTTTTAATATCACAGAGCCTTAGGGATAGAAAAGTCATTGAATATATAGTACTACATTTTATTGTTCTAAGATGTACATTCACATTTTAATACCCCTGAAACTGACATATTACAATCAACAGCAACTTACAACAATAACTGACAGCGTCTTCTTTCTTAGCAGTACAAAAAATAGTGGTAAATCTTAAAATCAGTGCTAAGATTTAATGAAACATGGTATTTGGAATCCCCAGGCAATCTGTCAACTAGGCACTAAGCAAATAAAATTCTGCCTAGCTACTCTAAGTATGTAAACTATAATGTGAGTGTATATGCACAGAGAGAAAATTCTTCAAAATATTAGAAATAAAAGTGGTAGTGGAATTTAGGGTGACTTAATTCCTTTATAACTTTCCATGGTTGTATGTTCTTTATAATAAACATGTATTTTTTAATCGGAAAAATACAATTTTCATTCTGAAGAAAAACTAGATGGGGTGTGTTAATATTATTATGGCTCTTTATATATTCTGGGAACATTTAATAGTTCATGGAGCATTTCTTTAGGATAAGTACAGAACAGTTAATGTTTAATTCACTGTTTCAAACTGGTCAAGATCAACATGTAAAACTGCATTAACATCAATGTTACTGATGCTGCAATTTTAAATTCCCATTTTATGATTATATCAAATTAAATTGCCTGTTTTTTTATAGGCACATGTGAATATCTTCCACAACAAGCTGATGAATTATTAAATAGGGTAGAAATGTTACTTCAAATCAACAGAAAGTATATGGTTTTCCTAATTTCTATTGTTTAGTAGTAAATCTACACAGAATTTCACATAAAACAGAACAGATATTTTTTTCTCTATGTGAAAATTTACCTAAATGTTTGCTTTAATCATGTTGAATGTTCCAACGCTTTTTATCAGTTGAGGAGTTCAGCTTAACAATCCTCTAACATCTGAAACTAATAGGAAAAAAACTAGGACTTCCCTGGTGGTCCACTGATTAAGACTCCAAGCTTCCACTGCAGGGGGCACAGGTTCGATCCCTGGTTGGGGAACTAAGATCCTGCATGCCACGCAGCGTGGCCAAAAACAAACAAACAAAAAAATAAAAATAAAAAACAACAAACAGGAAAAAAACTAAAAGTAGAAAATGGAATTAAAATGTCAAAGTGTTTCTACCGCTTCAAAATTGCTCTATAACTATAAAATACTCTTAAAAATATTAAACTCCTCTCAGTTTTTTAATGAGCTTTCTTTTCAAAGAAAGAACATTCTGCACAAGTCCCCAGAGCAATGAAGTATAAGTCATAAAGTAACAAAATTGATTTTTATGTGCACATGTGGGGGGCGGGGGGGCGGTGCTTAAGAAGACCAAACAGAGAAATCAAGCCCTGGACTGTAAGCCCATGTTTTGCCTCTAAGCAACAACATATTAAAGCCTGGGCAGCTATACTGCCTAGAATTAAATCTTAGTGTAAATCAGCAAAATAAATAACTTCTGTTGAGTAAAAATCCAAATTTTGTATTTAAGCAAGTCTTTAATTCAAGTGAGACTCTGACACGTTAAAAGGAGCTTATGAGTATGAAGTAATGTCATGATATATGAGCACAAAGGGTTTTAACAGGATAGGGAAAATGTCTATGATAATGCTTAAATGGCTGTCCAATCACCCACAGGACTGATGAAAATGGAGAAAAGGTCAAAGACTTGGGTCAAATAGATGATTAACGAAGAGAATGGAGGCTGAAAGTTAAATGTAGATAAGTGGTCTTATGCTCAATGAAAATGTAAACATAAGCCAAGTTTCTACAAAGATGCACTACAATACTGACTCATGAAAGAGCAAAGATCAGACATTTATTCTAATCCTTGAAGAAGCTAGGAAAAATCCTATTTTTAAGGAAAGGAGTAACTCTCAGGAACTACAATGACAACATACAACCAGAAAAAAAGCAACAGTATGAAGTAATAAAAATCAAACATTCACACGATCAAAGAAATTGTGGATGATGAAATTCACGAGTAAAGATGACTTGGATTTTGATTCACCACAAAGTGTCAATATTCTGAAGCATTTGAGATTGTGTGACACAGACAAAGCGACTGTGACTCAAAAGTGGTCTTTTCAATGTGCTAATGCTCTCGCTCCATACGCACTTTCTAAGAGACAACTGTTGACCCACCTTATTACTCACACCTAACTCCAAATACGACTCCCCCTCAAGTCAATCTAGCTCCAGAGAGGACATCTGCCACCAGTAAGTACAGTCAAAAGAGTATATCCCCCAAGTCCCAAGAGCAATTCCGAAAACGGGTTTTTCAAAATCCAAAACAAAACAAAACAAAAGTAAACCAAAGAACCTTTAAAATAAGTATAGGCGACTAGTTTGAAAAAGACAATATTTACTTGGATATACAGTACTAGGGAATATATTAGAAAATCTCACTCTAACCAAGTAAAATGAACATGTAAGTATAGTTTGCAGAGCTTCAAAAACATACAGGAAAACCTACAGTTGCCATGGGTTTTTTTGTTTTGTTTTGTTTTTATTTCAGCAAAACATAGTCCTTCACATCAAATTAATGTTAATTTGAATTCATATGGTTTTGTTTTTATCTATTATGCAGATCAATTTTGGTTCTTTAGTTGTATAAGTTATAAGCTAATGGAATTTATATATAACCAGCTAAAGCTCATACATATAGGATACATATAATAAAAATGCCACGTTTATTTTAAACATGCATTAAATATACTTACACAGTAGCTCTTCAGTCTGATAAAATCTACAGTCATAGGTATAGATCTATCACTATTTCTGTTCAGTGCTTTGATGTAATCCAGCAGGTCAGCAAAGAATTTATAGCCCCCCTTGAGCACACAGAGGGCCACGATGTGATGGCCTCCCATCTCCTTCATCACATCTCGAGCCAGCCGTTCAGTCCTACAGAAATAAAATCAAGAATTTAATAGAAATTAAATTATATTATAAAAGGAACATTTAAACTTTACAACAAACATCCCTTAAAGATTAAACTTCGAATTCCCTGGCAGTCCAGTCGTTAGGACTCGGCACTTTCAGTGCCGTGGCCCTAGGTTCGATCCCTGGTCTGGGAAACTCAGATCCCCTCAGCCAAGCATTAAAAAAAAAAAAAAAGAAAAAGATTAAACTTCAACAAAACACATCCTTTGCCCCCATGAAGTATAATATCCTTGCTCATAAAGTGAAGATAAAAATTTCAAAAACCTTCCAAATCCAAGTGTACTGTTACATCTATCATAAATTTTAAAAACGCAAATTAAAATAAGATACAATTTTCACCTATCAAACCAGCAAATTCCAATAATACAATATTAGAAGAGATTGTAAGGAAAGAGCACTCTCATATACCATTGGGAGTATAAATTAATATAAACTTTTTGGAGGATAATTTGGCAGTATCAAAACATTCAATAAACACCTTCCCCTTGTCACAAAATTTCCCCGTGGATAAATTTGAGCAACTGCCCAAACATCTATAAAACGATGTTCCCTTCTAGTATGATCTGCAAAAGCAAAATAATGGAGACATCTTGCACCTAATCAATAAGGAACTGGTTATATCAATTATGGTACAGCCAGAAAATGGAATGCCATGCAACCTTTAAAATATATGAGATAGTTCTGGATGTATTAATATGAAAAAATGCCCAATAAATTTTAGACCTATATGATAGTAATACCCATGTGTTAAAATATATAGTATATGTACATGGCCAATGTATAGGGAGGAAATGTGTACAGCAGGCTGAGAGAACTTCACTCTTCTTGTTTAAGCCTCTATAGTTAGAATATTTTAGAATTCTAGAATATAGCTATATTAGAATAGAGTTATAATATTGATATTATAATTTTAAAATAAAAAACAACAGCCAGACACACAAGGCAAGCATTTAAATAACAAGTAAAGTTTTTCACTGCAATTCATTTAACAGGAAATTTTCAAGCTAGACGTGCATAATCATCAAAATCTGACCTTGTCTTCCCGTGATTCAGCCCCAGTCCATTACCCTGTTCAGGGTTGAGAAATCAGACTTTGTGCCTAGAGTTCATTCTTCCAATCTCCCTTCAATATTTACTTTATTCTACTCCCTACAGATTCCCAGTATACTATGACTTATACTGGGTAATTAGTAAGCTCTCCCTTCCTCCCTTTTTTGTCAAGAGGGCTTTTAAAACAGAAAGCATCTATTATGTGACAAGCTGGTCTAGTTCATGTTCAAACATCAACTACTTAAAACAGTTGCTGCCACTTGAAATTAATATAAGAAAAAAACAAAATTTCAATTTAAGATCGTACTAACCTGTCCATAATTAGTCCATGAGGAATAAACACCTTTTCCAAATCCTCAGCATAATGATTAGGTATACAAAATAAATCTAGGTCATAACCTGGTTCATCATCACTAATCTGAAAGAGAAATATGGCTGTTTTCAGTGAGAGCATTTCATGATACAAACACTTGATTGGATTTAGACGTTTAGAACCCTTAGCCTATCACAGAAATTTAGGTATGATATCAAGAACTTTCTGTAATTTTGTAGGTATGATAATGAATTACAGTTATATAAGAAATCAACCACATGTTTTAGAGATGAATAGTTAAGATTACAGAAGTAAAATGACATGAAATTTTCTTTAGTTCAGCAGAGTAAAAGAAAAACTTTAAAGAGCTAAGACAAATGTGGCAAAATCTTGACAATATTATAAACGCGTGATGAGTATATGGGGATCCATTATATTATTCTCCCGACTTTTGCAAATGTTTGAAAATTTAGTAAAAAATGCTTAATACAGTATAGTCTAGCAAGTTAAAATATTACAGTGAGCAAGAAAAACTGCTGTTCCCCACCTCAAACCCAAAGAGTCTCTCTCATCTCACAGTAGGAAAAAAAAATCACCAAAAAAGCTAAGTGATTCCTTAAAAATCCAAACTTCTAGAAGTCTGAGATTGTTATAATCAACTCATGAGGTGCCTTCATAATAGATACTCTAAGATTGTTTGAGTAGGACCACATATTGGTCGTCTTGATATGTCCAGTCCTTATAATGCAAAATGTTTAATAACACTGATGATGAGGGACCTGTGGTGGTAAAATGTACTATGATTACAGTTTTATAATTATATAATGGGCCTATAAACACAGAAAAATATAACAAAATCATAAAAAACTTTTGTCTTGCGGAGGGGAGTTACAGCGATTTTATTTAACTCTTTATACTATATATCCCAAATTTTCTTCAGTGAGTACATATTGCTTTTTAAAAATATCAAGTCTTTCTTATAAATTATTTGTGGTAGTATGTGTTTTTATATACATATGTGAAAAGTATGGGGAAATTTTATGATATATTAAAACCAAATCTACAAACAAAAAAATTTTAATACAAAAAGTTAAAAAAAGAGGAGAGAGAGGGAGAGAGGAAGAAAGAAAGGGTGGGTATGGAAGAATATACCAAACAATAGTCAACTGTAAGAAGTGGGGACCTGCCACTTTCTACACTTTGACTTCTTTTTTTTTCCCCACTGCCAATTTCACTTTTTAAAAAAATTATAGTTGATTTATAATTCCCACTCAGCATTATATTTAAAGCTTATTCAAAGACACAAACCACAATTATAATACTGTCTCACATGACATTCAAGACTAAGTATCTTCCAAATCACATTCAAGAAGCTGATGACATGAACTCTGGCAGTTTGCAAGAAATACTGGTCAAACCATAATTAAATCTCACTGCATCAGTTAATATCTATTGAGTACCTCCTCCTTCAGTCAGCACTGTATTAGGTGCTTAAGGACAAGTAGCTTGGTTTTCAATAAATTTCTAAAATATATACTTAAGATACATTTATTATTCACAGAATTGATAATTATATTCTAAGAAATTTGAGGTTCACATCATCTCTCTTTCAGTCTCAAGAGCTCTGAGTTTTCCAGACTTCGGTGGAATTTCAAGTACCGTCATGTCAGACTGGTAGTAGCTGTGCACCGCTTCTGCTTGGAGCACGTGGCCAGGAGCCTGGCAGTGACTCAGGCAGGTGGACTGGGACATGCCCACAGGTAAGCTCCAGCAGCACATAGTGCACAGGCACTCGCTCGGCACGAGGTGTGAAGTCAATATTGATTTGTTTTTTTAAAAACATGTATTACTTTCATATGCAGGAAAAAAATCCTATTTTGAGGGGCAAAAGATTATGCCAGGTCCTCTAAGGTGAAGTACTAATGTATCTGCTAAACATTGTCATCAGGCTTATTTCAGAAGACATTTACTATAAAAAGAATGGGAGTATGGAGGTTCCTTAAAAAAACTAAAATAGAGCTATCATACAACCCAGCAATCCCACTACTGGGCATATACCCTGAGAAAACCATAATTCAAAAAGAGTCATGTACCACAATGTTCACTGCAGCTCTATTTACAATAGCCAGGACATGGAAGCAACTTAAGTGTGCATCGACAGATGAACGGATAAAGAAGATGTGGCACATATATACAATGGAATATTACTCAGCCATAAAAGAAATGAAATTGAGTTATTTGTAGTGAGGTGGATGGACCTAGAGACTGTCATACAGAGTAAAGTAAGCCAGAAAGAGAAAGACAAATACCGTATACTAACACATATATATGGAATCTAAAAAAAAAAAATGGTTCTGAACCTAAGGGCAGGACAGGAATAAAGACACAAATGTAGAGAATGGACTTGAGGACACGGGTGGGGGAAGGGTAAGCTGGGACGAAGTGAGAGAGTGGCATGGACATATCTACACTACCAAATGTAAAATAGATAGCTAGTGGGAAGCAGCCGCATAGCACAGGGAGATCAGCTCGGTACTTTGCGACCACCTAGAGGGGTGGGATGGGGGGGTGGGAGGGAGGCGCAAGAGGGAGGAGATATGGGGATATATGTATACGTATAGCTGATTCACTTTGTTATAAAGCAGAAACTAACACACTACTGTAAAGCAATTATACTCCAATAAAGATGTTAAAAAAAAAGAATGGGACTAGGACATTTCTGTCATCTACAAGAGTATTTCAAGCAAGCATTACTTTTATAATGCTTCATAACAAGCAAGCATTACTTTTCTAAATTTTACAAACTGAAATTTAGTTAAAAGTTCTGGGAAAAGAAGAGCTAGACCTTGCTAGATGCTACAAGAGGACAAACATTGATATCAGGCTCATCAGAACAGATCTGCTATTACCTGACAAGAATGAAAACGTACCATTTCATAGTGCTTTTAAAGTCAAGATCCGGAGCACCAAAATGGCTTCCCTGAGACTTACTCACCCCTTCCTCCCAGTTACTCACTGCTTCTGCCGTAAGCATAAACCAGGACCCACCCAGGACTCTTTGAAACATGCAACACTTATAAAGCCTACTGGTTCTGTGAAAATGGCTCAGTGCCTGGCTATGGGTTTTGCAGGCAGCCTAAGAACTTCAAGAGTCTTGTTTGTCTCAATCAAAGCCAATGTGAATTCTGCCCAGAGTTCATCCCAAACATGCAGTTTAACACAGACAGACCAGCACAGATGTACCCCCCCCAAATAGGAATTCTCTCTCTGTCAACACGCCAAATTAATTTCCAATTCAGGGACTTCCCTGGCGGTCCAGTGGTTAGGACTCTGCGCTTTCACTGCTGAGGGCCCCGGTTGGGGAACTAAGATTCCACAAGCTGTGTAGCGTGGCAAAAAAATGTTTTTTAATTAAAAAAATTCTTTTTTCCAATTCAAAAGGTTTTATTTTCAATCAATACTATTAGATTTACATATCACATTCAGTGTAAAAGGGTTGATATGTTATTTCAAGATTAAAAAAACATGTCAATATAACTCTTCCCAAAAGGCAAAAATAAGAATTCATAAAACCTGTATCACTTGAGGTACTTTAGGCATAAGTTCACAACTTTGTTATAATTCACTATAAATACATGGGGTGTATTTATGGGGGTCCTAATTTAAGAAACATATGATTTGGCCATGCATAGATAATTGTCAGAACTGGGCAAGGACTACATGAGGGTTCATTATACTAATGTGTGTACCTGTGTATGTTTCAAATAAAGTTAAACAGGAAGCAATTTATTTAAATGATAACAAGGCACCAACATCACTTTTTCTCAATTTTACATTAATGAAAAATCCAAGTTTTAAAAATTCATATTTAATGTTCAAATATGTATTAGAATAGTAATTTTTAAATGGTGAGGACCTTATTCAGGACCTGTAATTCTTATCACCAACACTCACTCAAATATTTATTGAGTACCTACTATGTTGTACATACTAGAGAGGATTAGATAAATTTGACACAACTACCCTCAAAGAGCTTACAGTGTAGTAGAAGATATGACATATACATGAAAAACCATAAGACAGTGTGAAACTATTTTAAAAATACAGAAAAAGTATTATGGGAGTTTAGGAGGGTACTCAAACTCTCAGAAGCCTTGCTTGCACCTAGACCACTGACAATAAGAAATAACAGAAGATATAATTCAATAGACAGGAATTTGTTTTAATCATCCCAAGCACCAAAGCTTCATATTAAACAGGGCTAATAATCTCAATCTCTAGAAGAGCTAGAGAGAAATATACTTGGTGGCCTTTAATCTTATCAGCCCTTATTTGTTCCATCTGATATTGGTTAATATCTGGTATTAATTAACCCCATCTAACATGGATTAGTTAACAATCCAGTGGGTACTCTGATAGGAAGGGATTGCAATATGTTTAATTATATAAAAATGCATCCAGCACCCACCTTGATTAAGGTACTATGCAATAGATTTTGTAGGGGGATACAAAGATGATTATAAATTTAGAGCCTTCAAAGAGCATATAATCTAATGGAAAAGACATATACACATATAACTAACTATACAGCACATTAAAGCTTATAATCTGTACCAAATCTAACTTCAGAAGCCCACAAACGTGTGATTATCAAAAGCGGTTATACACACTAAAGATAAACATGGAACCCAAGGTCAGCCAGCACCAATGACTCCCTCCTAAAGCAATATCAAGCTTAAAGTAGTCAATATATTCTGTTGCCTAGGATATAAACTGAGTAAATTAGACTGGTATGTCTCTGATACTGAATTAGCACAGCCTTCTAAATCAACTAGGCAATAGCAATGCCCAACTTTGTATATGAGTATAAATCACATCTGTTTTATTATTTGTGACTTGGTGTTGCGTGTCTAAGCACGTGGTTATTACCAACACCTTCTAAAAGAACTGCATTAGTCTGCCACAACAAAATACTGTAGACCGGGTGGCTTAAGCAACAGTAATTTATTCCCCACAGTTCTTCAGGCTGGGAAGTCCAAGACCAAGGGGCCAGCAAAGTAGGTTTCATTCTGACGTCTCTTCTCTTGGCTTGTAGGCAGCCATCTTCTCCTAGCTATCTGTGTGCTGAGCGCTGGGGCTGGAAACTCTCCGGTGTCTTTCTTAAAAGACCAGGGCCCCACCCTCATGACCGTACCTAATCCTAATTACCTTCCAAAGGCCCCATCTCCAAATACCATCACATTGGGGGTTAGAGCTTCAACATATGAACTTAACATAAAATGGCTAAAGATCGCAAAGAAGGTCCTGGATGGCTTTGGGGAGGGCCCAACCCCAAAATATTTGGGGGAGAGCCCTGGAGGGGCTGGAAGTGGT
This sequence comes from Stenella coeruleoalba, assembly GCF_951394435.1. Lineage (NCBI taxonomy): Eukaryota > Metazoa > Chordata > Mammalia > Artiodactyla > Delphinidae > Stenella > Stenella coeruleoalba. The sequence continues at coordinate 109,333,733 of NC_137152.1, read as the reverse complement.
AAACAAATGAAATGTGGTTTCTCTGCAGATCCACTCTGATTTCCAGTTCAGCCAGAAATGGCCAAAGGATAGGTTATTAATAGCTCTCAGTTACTTACCATTTACCCAGACAGTTCAGAAATCTGACTGCATCTCCTCAGAGCTTTAAAACATAGCTCTCAAATTCTAGCCTATCTGTAATATACTTGTTAATGGTAAAATCTACAAGGCACTTTTATTAATATGAAAGATTATTGAAAATGTAACATTACTATCTTTTGTCTATTTGCTATCATAAATTACCAAAATAATTTTATTTTTCAGTAAAACTGAAGCCACAAATTCTTAATAATTATGTGTCACATCGATAATAATGGTTTCCATACATGAAAAATTTTGTGGTTTACACATGTCTAATTACAGAGATATACTATCTAAAATTACAGTAAGCATGGAAATTAACTCGAGCTAAGACAACACATGCAACATCAATTCATCATCTGTGAGCAGGATTGCTTAAGCCTGTTTGTGGTCAAAAAATGACAATGTTCCTGGGTCCAAACAAGACTAAATGGAAGTGAGGAAGCGAGTCTTTAAAAATATGAATTAAAAGATGTACAGTAATAGATAAAATACATTTTATTTTATTCCTAGTAACCAACAATAATTCCAAGCTTCTAGAATAGGCAGAAATGGCTAGGTGGCATATTTTTACCTTTTATATTCAGACACTTTAAAATTCTCAGAAAAACCCAAAGCAGATGTGTCATCCCCTTGGGATAATTTGTAATAACTCAGGATATCATAAGACCAAAATTATGAACTACTGATGCATTTATCCCTAAATGTGAAAAGAATTAAAAGGTTTACAAGAATCTAAGGGTTACAAGAATTAAAATCAGCATTCTATTCAACTCAGGGATAAATTATTACCTGCTTCTACGTAAGCGGGCCCATAACTACTATCTAATACTATCATCTTTCCTTTCCAGTGTGCACAGTGGAATAACAGGCATGTTAATTCTGGGCAAAACATAAATGTCTATCAATTATCAGAAGCACAGTGCTGAAGATAGTAGTTTCATAGCAATCTGAAGTGTTTGTTTGAATTCTTATTAGTAGCAAGTTATTCTAAATGTTTGTTAGTAATTTGGTAGCCACTGGTGGAAAATAACAATCCAGTCTCAATATTAACGATGGTGGTTGACACTTTTATAGCATATAAATCTTATCAATGCACACAATATACAATTACAGATAGGAAGAAGAGCACACTAGCACATCTTTATCATCTCTTCACAGGGGAAAAGAATGACATGGCCCAGTTACTGCCTAGTGAACTACAGAAACCTAAAAGAGAACTTCAAGACCCCTCTTCTCTGCTGATCTGGTTGGTCCTTTTGTCTTTTTCCTACCTCCTGCCTATGGACTTTCTGTGACACCTAGATACAAAAAATGGACAGAAAACAATTAAGATGAATCTACAGTATGCATGTCACGTTAATCAATTTGTAGAATGAAACCCCCAAACTCAACTGCTCCATTTTTTGGTGGTCACCAAGAATAATTTTGGTCTACATTGTCAGTCTAAACCCTGATAACAATGACAGGGTTGTGGACCAAAAAAATGCACTATTTTATCAATTCTGTGAAAATTATTAGCCGGGTAAGATTTAAGTCCAGTTAATAAGGGTTACATTTCTAGCACTACCATCCTGAAATTTAGAAGATATTTTATCCACATAATGTGTATCTGATGTTTCACAATAACTTGCAAACATTCAGAAGCTTGTTCTTTGTTCAAGTGTGTCCAAGTTTACCCTGGAAGTTTAGAGAGATAGTTACAAGTAGCATGGGTCATATCAGGCAGATCTGCAGGTCAATTTCATCTAAGTGATACTGGGCAAGTTATCAATAGCTCACCAATCTGTGCCTCCAAGGTCATACTAGTGTTTATCTCTCTCCCTCCTATTATGTATCTTTAGGGCAGTTATATTAGATAATGTTGCAAAATATTTACTTCAATGCCTAAAGCATAGTAAGTACTAAATAAATATCTACTACTGTCACTATGAACCTAAAAGTGGAGAGGTTAAGAGCAGACTCTGGGGCCAGATAGCTTAGATTCAAATCCTAGTATTGCTGGGTAATCTTGGGAAAGTTACTTAACCTCTCTGAGCCACATAAATTTTTTAAATAAATATCAAACCAGTTAATATGTGTAAAGGGCTTAGTAACCAGCATACAGTAAGCACTATTTAAGTGTCCGTCACTGCTAACATGAAGACAATTTCTGGGAAGGAAATTAAAAAAGGAACAGGAATTTGCAAACCGAAAACACAATCAATATCTTGATGCTCAAACAAAACTAACAGCCAGGTCTAGCAAAAATAATTCACTATATGCTGGTGCAGCCATTGGACCCCAAAGCTTAAAAGCATCTAACTTCCTCAGCAACTGAATAAAAACAGTTGAGTACCTACTATTAGCATAACATTTAAGTGTATGGGCCCTCCTTGAGAGAGACCTAGGTTTGAGTCTGAGCTCCTCTTAATAACTGTGTGACACTGGGTATGTTACGTTAAGAGGTTAAGTTACTTAACCTCTCACTGAGGCTTCAAGGATTCCTCATCTGTAAAACGATAATCATACTTTTGTTAGAGGGTTGTTTTGAGGACTAAACAGGACTATGTAGGTAAACACATCGATAGATATTATTACTATTCCCAGTCAGGAACCACGCAAAGGTTGTTCATTCACAAAGACCGGCTATCCTTTCAATAACACCATGAGGTAGTTAGCACCTCAGTTATACATAAGACACTTAAATCCAGAAAGGTAGTTACCCAAGGCTACACTGCTAGTAAATAACCCACGCAAGCAGGATCCCAGGCCAGACTCCATTAAGAGCACTACTCTTTACCTTAAGTCACAATGCCTAATATGAACTAGAACCCTTCCCTTTTTAGGGCTCAAGTGGTTAATTATTTAATGTATTCATCCAACAGACCATCACTGAGAATTTCTTGCATGCCAGGCACTGTACTACGCGCTGGGGTTACAGCGGTGCTTCCTGCCCTTATAAAGTTTATGTTTTTGTGGGAGAGACAATCAACAGGTAATAAGGTAACTGCTAAAATAATAATAATAATAGTAATAATGCAGGCTAAGGCATTTAACTATTGAGAGAGGGTTGGCTATTTTAGCAAGCGTGATCAAAACGGGAGGGTAAGGGGAGGGAGCAGCTGGGCTTGTTCGAGAAACAAGGAAAAGAACCAATGAGGCTGGAGACAGGATACCAAAGACGGATTACGGTGCCAATGCCCTTGAAGGTAGGGACCAGATTCGCATTTTTTGTCCCCTGCAGCATCAAAGAGCATAGGATCCGGATTCAAGCAGATCTGATTACGAGGCCTGGCTACCTCTGGGCCGTGGGAAAGCTACCTAATATCGGCTAACTACTTTCTACGTGTGTAAAAAGGTAGGCATGGTTACCGCTGCCAAGGCTGCCGTGAGGATGCAATGAGGCAATGCGCATTCCCACAAATAATCATTACAATGTCTGCAAAACTAGATTAAAATACCAGTCCCCGCATGCCTCCCATGTGGTCGTTTCCGTGCTCCTGGTCCCTCTCATGGAGCTGCCCCGAGGACCTCACCCACACACCGCAAATCGACAGGGAAGAGCCCCTCCTAAGAAAGCTCCCACCCTCACCCCGCCAGATCATTCCCGAACTGGCCCACGGCCCCTCCCCATAGCACGCTCGCAAGCGGCACATGTCAACCAAAACGCCATTTCCACCCTCTCCTCCCACACGCAGCCCTCCTTCCCGGGGCTCTCCTGAGGCGGCCACCCCCACCTCACCGTTCCATCCCCCCAACCGCCCGGGTGTGACGCGCGGCCGAACCCAGGAGGCTGCGGCCGCCCCCGCCCCCCGGCCCCGGGCCACGCCGACCCGAGCCCGCACTGCGGCCCCGCGTCTCAGGGAACGGCCGCCGCCGCCGCCACGGGCCTGGCGGGCCAGGCTGCTCACCACGACGCTGGGGCTGCGAGTCGCCATAACGGAGCCGGCTGGTGCGCGGGCTGAGGGCAGTCTGAGGAGGAGGAAGCCGGTGGCGGGGCCGAGAAGAAGGCGGAGGCGCGGCAGGAGGCGGCGCCGCGCGGGAAAGCAGAGTAGTCCGCCCGAGCGCTCCTCGCCGCCGCCGCCGCCGCCGCCGCCGCTAAGGGCTGAGGCGCAGCAGGCCCCGCCCCCGCTCCGCCCCGAGGCCCCGCCCATAACGGCCGCGCGCTCCCCGCGCCCCTCCGTGGGAGCCTGCGGCTTTCCACGCTCCCGAGGTGGCCGTGGGAATTTTCTTCCCAAAGAAGCGGAGACTCCCGCGCAGCCTCTCTTCCTCTTTCCCTCAGTCTCCCATCCAGAAGGCTCCCAAATTCCCAGACCTGCCACCGCCCTCCTTTCTTCCCAGTGGCCCTAAACTGGGCGCCGGCTCTTCAGGTTCCTTGGACTGCATTGCGGCTTCCATTTTTCCTGACTCGTAGCCGGATTCTAACAAAAATCTTTAACTGGATATAAGAGTTGAGACCTAGAGCCCTAGAGTCAGCCCGATAAGGGTACAAATGTGAGGGGAACCCTTAACTGTTCTGTGACCTTGTGCGAATCAGGCTCACTGAGCCTCTCTTTTTCGTCTCAGTAAAATGGGGATATTATTAACAAGGATCGTTGAGGATTAAAGAAGATGATGTGTACGTATATGGTGTGTGCATATGTATATCTATCTATCTATCTATCTATATATGGTACAGCACTTAGGACAGTGCACAATCAGTAAATGGGAACTATCACCTTTGCTGATCTATATTCTTTGCCACCACAATTCCCGATACGGAAATGGGTGAAAAAATCTTCCCCGACTCTCCAATAGGTCGAGTAAGCAAATAAGAGTTGTTCCATTCCTAACGTGCTCATCTGTGTAGCTCCAGCACCCACCCACCACAGTGCCCAGCACAAAGTTGGTGGCCTCCATGAAGGCCACTGAGGGAAATGTGATGGTAGGTGACTTGTGAAACGGGGTAAGTCATTGAACTCGGAGCTTCAGTCTCTTTCTCTAAAAAATAGTGCTGCTATGAACTTTTTTGTTTTTTTACGTATCTTTTGGTGAACATGAGTGCATTTCCATTGGGTATATAGACTTTGAAGTTCGTATTAGCACATTTTTATTACTTATTCTTTTAACAATCATTGTTTCACTGGGAAATTAATTCAGAGAACTTTCGGTTATACATTTGGCCCCTGACACAAATGGACTCAGCCACCCACACTGGTTTCTAAATTAGATACCAACACTTCAGAACCCTTCCAGCTTGCTTCTGGCTTGCAGTTTCTTTCTCCAGCCCCTATGGTACCACATACTCCTGTATTTTAACAGAGATTTGAAATAAATGGTGAAAGCCCAGTTGACTTTAAAGACAAAGAAACAGTCATTATTTCAACCCTGTCATTCTAGGTGACAACTTGGAGCTTTTACTTGTGTTTAAAATTTAAAACAGCAAACAAAGTGCAGTCTACAAGACATAATCCTTTTGTTTGGTAAGTGAAAATCTGGTTAATGTATGAAATATTTTACTGAATTTGGACAATGTATTTAAAATTGAAATGTATTCTTTTAAATTTTTAATTGTTTCAAAACTAAAGATGAAATCAAGAAAATAATGGTTTTTACTATTACAGAAAATAATTTTGTCAGACAAAATAATTTTCTCGTATAATTTTGTCATTCTGGGTGTCAAATATGCTATGTATGCCACCGATCTTTACTAGAATATCTGCATGAAGGAAGAAATAAGGAAAGCATGGGTATAACCCAAGATTCCCCTGCCCCACTCCTGACTTTCCAGAACAGTTTTGTAATCCACTTATGTGGACATAATGAGGAATTATTTCTGTACCACAACCAATTCTGAGTATATTTCTGCTCCACACATTACCATGGTGCTGTGGTCCACCAAAACTTGTATTTCTATTAAAAAAAATTATCACTGCAACAATACTTATCCTAGGGCTTCCCTGGTGGTGCCGTGGTTAAGAATCCACCTGCCAATGCAGGGGACACAGGTTTGATCCCTGATCCGGGAAGATCCCACATGCCACAGAGCAGCTAAGCCCGTGCACCACAACTACTGAGCCTGCGCTCTAGAGCCCATGAGCCACAACTACTGAAGCCTGTGCACCTAGAGCCCGTGCTCCACAAGGAGAAGCCACTGCAATGAGAAGCCCGCACGCCGCAACAAAGAGTAGCCCCCACTCACTGCAACTAGAGAAGGCCCGTGTACAGCAGTGAAGACCCAATGCAGCCAAAAATAAAAATAAATAAATTTATTAAAAAATACTTATCCTAAATGTTGAATTTTCAAACTGAATTTACAATAGCTTTCTCAATGTCAGATGTTTCGCCTTCATCAGAATAAATTCCCATTAGCTTTACTTTGATTCCATGAATTGGATGACAAATTGAACCATTACTGGAATTAACCAATGTGATGGTTAATTTTTATGTTTCAACTTGGCTTGGCCATGGTGCCCAGATATTTGGTCAAACATTATTCTGGATGTTTCTGTGAAGGTGTTTTTTTGGATGAGATTAACATTTAAATCAGTGGACTCTGAGTAAAGCAGATTACGTTCCCTAATGTGGGTAGGCCTCATCCAATCATCTGAAGCCCTGAATAGAACAAAGGCTGACCTCCCCTGCAGGCAAGAAGGAATTCTGCTGCCTTTTTGGACTGGAACTGCACCTCTTCCCTGTGTCCAGCCTGTTGGCCTTCTCCATCAGATTTTGGACTCGCCAGGTCTCCACAACCGTGTGTGCCAATTCCTTAAAATCTCTCTCTCTCTCTCTCCCACACACACACACACACACATACCCTGTTAGTTCTGTTTCTCTGGAGAACCCTGACTAATATAATTGATTTTCAATTTGAATCATCTCACAATATCAATATAAAACTGACATCATTTAACTGTGAAGTTCTCCTGCAAATAGAGCTACTTATTAAAAGGTATTGTTTCACTTTTCATCATGTACAAGGAAACCTGAAATCAAAAATGAGTAAATGAATTTTGAAGAAGTTATTTGATCTAAAAAAAGTCATTCACGAGCAATATGAAGATACCCTCTCTGCAGCTGCATCTTGTTAAATCACCTTTGCTGCACGGCCTTCTTAAAATAACTACAAACCTTTGAGGTAGATGATGATGCTGTCTCTGTAGACATGTCTTCTGGTTTTCATGTAGTCAGTGATAATAACTATCAAAAATGTTTTGTTCATGTTACACATTCATGATCAATTTTCTGGAATAACAAATTTGGTATTTTTTTATCAGTTATGCACTTTAGTTTTTTGAACCCATGCTGAAAGGGTGGACTGCAAATTTAAAAAAAATGAGGGTTGTAGATTTGCAACATATAATAAATGACATAACCATTGTACCAAGAGCATTCAGATTACTCGCTGTATTACGTTCTATGGCAGGACATATTTCTGCCTCTATTTCCTGAATGTATTTTACATACACATAAATATGTAATTCCCTGTGTCCACTGGCCTACTGACTGGTGGCCTAGCAGCTTCTTGTAACTTGCAGGTTTTGGCACGGGCACACCCAGCTGGCACACCCAGTGTCCAGCAAGGGGCACAGTGGTGAATACTGCCCCCCCCAATCCCTACCCAGGACAAGAATGAGTCGGTTGTCTTTAACTCCTAGTGTCAGTGCACTTGCTTTGTTATCAGTGAACACCCAGCACACTGTCCTTGAGAGGGAGCTGTTAGTTACCTTGTATTTGGAAAAACTTAGGAAAAGGGAGAAGAGTTATCACTGGTTGTTGTTTAGGTTTAACTCTCTGTTAAAGTGAGAATTTGGTTCTCTGTACATGCATCTCACAAGCTAGTAGATGAGACCAAGGCAGAAGCTGGAATTAAAAAGTGGTGATGCAACAGACCCATCCTGGCTTATTTCAATTCAACTATTAATACACTTCGTGTGAAAATGAAAAATCTGGGACAAATGCTAAACTGGACAAGATGCCGGGATAACACATAAGCTGGGAATGTTTTGGGCAAACTGGAATGTATATACCTACAATGTATATACCTACAATGGTATAGGGCCAGCTGGGGGATGCTTTCCAATGCTGCTGATGGCAGCTCTTCAACTGAAGTCCTCCAATCTCTGAGAGTTTTCTCCCTCTCCAGTTCACTTTGGCCACCTGCCTAACGTTAAGCATGCTTCAGATCCACGGGAGACCTCCAATTCCACGGTCTATCACCCTGTTCTCGGCTTCCCTTACATCCCTGACTTCCCAGTTCAGTTTGCATCCCACATGAACCACTCTCTCACCACTGCCAGAAGTCCTTTGTGCCCTTCTAATTCTGCTCTGCCACAATGGCAAAGCCACATCCTGGATCAACCTACAGCCTGTTTTGTCTACCCGTTGGACTGTGGAGGGCTGTAGGAGAAAACCCCGCAACCATGCGGGTTGGTTCCTCTACAGATTCACGGTCTCAAACCTCAACTGGGCCCTAAACACCCCTCCACAATCCTTCACAAGTGCTTGGTCAGCTCCCGGCCTTGTTCCCCTCAGTAATGCTCTTAACATTCATCCCTATTCAACCCCATCAAATTCACTCTAGAATGAAGACTCAACCCATTAACTTATGAAGAGAGGGAAGGAATCAGGCCTGAATCACATCAGTTCCTTCCACCCGCATCTACACTGCTTCTTCCCCTTTATCCTCCAGGCCCAGAGGTGATGAGTCTCTCCATATTTGCTCTATCTACTTTCTCACTTCCCATCTCCCCTCAACAAACTTTCATTGTCTTCTGCATCCACCATTGGACTGAAACAGCTTTGACAAAGAACACCAGTGACTGCTATCTTGCCAAATCCGATGGACACTATCTTTGGCCTTGTATAACTGTCCTTCACATTGCATTTGATACTATTTATCACTTTGTTCTTGAATGTCTCTGCCATCTCTTTGGCTTCCGGAACACCACCTTCCTGATTCTCCTGCTGCCCTATTTCTTCTTGCTTTCTCTCTCAAAGTTTCCAATATACCCTTCCCCAGTGTTAACATCCAATACAACCACACCCAGTACAATGATCAAAATCAGGAAACTCACATTGCTACAACAGTGTTAACTAATCTAGAACCCTTATTTAAATTTCACCAATTGTCTCGTTACTGTCCCTTTCCTGGACCACGCTGAATCCAGGAATGCATGTTGCATATCCTTAAGTCTCCATCATTCTGGAACAGTTCCTCACTCTTTGTGATCTTGACTTTTTTTTTTAATTGGAGTATAGTTGCTTTACAATGTTGTGTTAGTTTCTACTGTACAGCAAAGTGAATCAACTATGCATATACATATATCCCCTCTTTTTTGGATTTCCTTCCCCTTTAGGTCACCGCAAACCATTGAGTAGAGTTCCCTGTGCTATACAGTAGATTCTCATTAGTTATCTATTTTATACATAGTATCAATAGTGTATATATGATCTTGACAATTTTGAAGGGCACTGGTGAGTTATTATTCTGTACAATTTCCCTCAATTTGGGTTTGTCCAATGGTACGGCCTCATTAAATTTCAGGCATTCCATTTTGGGTCAGAAATACAGCAGCTGTGATGGTGTGTCCTTCACAGTGCTTCGTATTTGGAGGCATATGCTACCAATCTGTCCCATTACTGATGTTCATTTGGATCACTCAGTTAAGGCAGTGTCTGCCAGGTTTCTTCACTATAAGATACTATTTTCCCCTTTGTAACTAATAAAGGTTATGAGGAATGATACTAAGACTATGTAAATATTGTTCCTCATCAAACTTTCACCAATTTTAGCATCCACTGATGATTCTTGCCTGAAGTAATTATTACTGGGGTGTATGTCAAATGTTGATTTTCCTATTAACATCATTCCTTCTTAGTTTATTAGCTGAAATGCTATTATAATGGAGAGCGTTCCCTTCTCCCCAGTCATTATTTATTAAATTATTTATATCGTCATGGACTCACGGGTTCCAATTTTATCTTATAGGTAATGATCCATTAATAGCATTACTTTGTTGCCCAAATTGCCCAAGATTTGGCTGTTGGGAGTCCCTCTATGTTGGCTCCTGTGTCTTGATATTTCCCCACCATTCTTTGAGCACTTTTTTTTTTTTTTTGCCGCGCCATGCAGCATGCGGGATCCTTAGTTCCCCCAACCAGGGGATCAAACCCGTGCCCCCTGCATTGGGAGCATGGAGTCTTAACCACTGGACTGCCAGGGAAGTCCTGGCCACTTTCTTAATTTCTGGCACCGCATGATATTCTAGGCTCATCTTGTACTTTCCCTGCCCTAGCCTTGGAATCAGCCATTTCCCCCAAAAGCCCTGGTTCCTTTCATTGGAGAGTGGCGTTAGAAACCAAGCTCTGGGCACTAGGTTATAATTTAAATCATGATGATAAAAACCAAGAGTCTTATAATAAGCTTTTAAAGAGTAATTTATATTTATTTATTTGTTTGTTTGTTTTGGCCATGCCACGCGGCTCGCAGGGTCTTAGTTCCCCGACCTGTGATTGAATCCAGGCCCTCGGCAGTGAAAGCGTGGAGTCCTAACCACTGGACCTCCAGGGAAGTCCCAAGAGTAATTATATTTTAACAACTAAGGTTTAAAATGTAATGCCATCTATCAGTATTTAGTATGTGTATGTATACTTAAATTTGTATATTGAAATACGTACATTTTGAGGTATGTTAAATTCTTTTTTGAAAAGGGAACCTTATATAAAATAGAATTAGTAGCTCACAAAAATAAAAAGGACTACACATTAAGTACACAGTTTGTTCTCAAGGTGAGGCAATAAAAGAATTACTTTAAAAAAATTTATTTATTTGGCTGCACCAGGTCTTTAGTTGTGGCATGTGGGATCTAGTTCCCTGACCAGGGATCAAACCCAGGCCCCCTGCATTGGGAGCATGGAGTCTTAACCACTGGACCACCAGGGAAGTCCCAAAAATTACTTTCTAAATGAAGGCAGGGTTGTTGCCTCACCCAACATAAATCTGTACTCTTAAAAGGCCGACCTTCATGCTTATGTGCTGCATTTGAGTGTTTCTGCTATAGACAATTGTAGAAAAATCAGCAAATAAGACAGAAAGAATAATAAAGGGTTCCTTACTTCTAGAGAAGTTAAAATCCGTAAGGTTATGTTACCTGCTATAGTGGTTTTCAGAAAGCACTGTTGCTCCGGTTATTAATACAGCTAAGGCTGTGGCTTCTTGGGGTTCTCAGGTTATGTGTATGCTGACATGACATCTCTTTCTAATGTTGCTCTTTTCCAGGACGGGGCCCAAAATTCAGAATACTAAAATGAACAGGGTATTTTACACCAAACCATCTTTAGCACCCTCCTAGGTGGCTGCTAGCACCAAAGGCTTACTCCCTCATCTGCTGACCCGTGGTATCAGGATGGAGGGGTGTGTGTTAGAAATAATTAGGTATAATAGATATGCTTCATATATTTTTAACGAGCTCAACAGTAAACTGTCTTATATAGTTCAGGCTTCCAACACAGGGAAAGTTTTAAGTCAAAGACAGAAGCTCAGGTTACTTTAGGTTAATTTTGTATAGGCCAAATACTACTATAGGAAATTGGGTACCTTTTCAAGCTGGGTAGTAACAAGGTGACAGATAAATTGACTTCTAAAGAAGATTTTATGGCTGAGTTTAAAATAGCTCTGTTGTTTGAAAGTGATTATATAGCACACACTGTACTGGGACAGATTTTAACACCCTGAAGGTTTATCAAGGCCTTCTCTGTTCATAATATGTTTTTGCCTCAGGGTTATCATACACTAAGTTAATAAAAAGTTACAAGTAGGTCCATTCACTTGCGTACAATTCTCTAATAAGGCATTCCATTTCCCCCCATTCTGATACTTTTGGTTACTCTAAAAAATGAAACAGAACCATTCCATCTTTCAGCACTTGGTTTCTGCTCTCCCTTCACACTTACTTAAAGGGCCCTGCTATAAATTCGATAGAGCTGTGCCATCTGATAGAGCAGCCACTAACCACACGTGGCTATTTAAATCTAAGTTTAAGTGAATTAAAATTAAATAAAGTAAAACACTTGGTTCCTCAGTCCTACTTAGCCACATTTCAAATGTTCAGCGGCCAGACACAGAACATTTCTACCACTGTAGAAAGTTCTGTAGGACAGCTCTGGGCTAGAGAGTCTTCTGGAAGGAATGGTAAAGAACAGTCTCAGAGCCTCGGGAGGAAGGAAGCAGGCTTTTCAGTGTAAGCTGATACTGCTACCAGGTGCATAAAACTGACAGACTGTTCCAGTGCACCTAAGACTCAGGATTCCCAGGACTATTTTGGTGCAGAGGCAGATGACTTCACAAAAGTAGACGACTACTCCAAGTGGAAATCGAAACAGGACTGAGTAAAACTGATGAGAAATCTAGTTGCGGTTGTCTTAGAATCTTATCAGAATTGCTTTTAATGCTCTATTTTCCGACAGGCATAGACAAAGGCCCCATTCTTTCTTTTCTGCTCCACTTCTAACCCTCAGTTTAGCAGGCTGTGTCAATGTCCTTGGAATGAATACATTTGCTTAAAAATTCACTATCAGTGGACTTGCAACTGAAACTTAAATTTCGAAAAGAAAAGCATAACTCTTTCCCTGACTGATACGTTATTTCAATTCTCTGATTTGTGGAGGGGGCGCTCTTAAAGAAAAACTCACAAGGGAGGAATCGAAGCAGGAGAGGGAGAGAGGTGAGCAAGGACACAGAGCCCTGGACTGACCCGCTGCAGCAGTCCTGCCTTCAGGCCCGGGGGACAAGGATTTTGTATCCTGGAATCATTGACTACCTTGGAAGAGGGTGAGTGTAGCCTCCCAGGCTCCCATCAGGCAAGGGCAAGAAACCAGAGGTCCCAGGTGTAAGGTGCACTCGAAGCTAATGTGGGATGGGGGCACAGCTGGTAAAGGGACCTGGCCAGGGCACCAACAGCAACTACCACATCTGGAGGAAAGAGTATAAACTGTATTTGGATCAGGTGGCCTAGAGAGGACCCCTCTCCTTTCCCATTCAGGAATCAGGGAATTGGGAATCAGGGTGATTCGCAACCTTTTCTACTGAAGTACACCCAAAATAGGGGAAATTGGTCTTTTGAGCTGTTTTCACCCTTTAGCTGGTCCACAGGCTATGCGAAATAACTACCAGTGGAAATGACGAATCATGGGATTTTCTTTGGAAACACCTTCCTAATACAGGAAACTAGTTTAAAGGAATAGTATCAGCATGGATAAAAAATAATGCTAATAATGACTTTGTTACTACATAATTAAGACTATGCCTAATTTCCACCATTTATTAGAAATTTAGAAAGCAATTGACTAGGCAACAAATTCATTGTTGCCTAATCAACTGCTTTTTAAATAACTCATTTTCACTGGCAGCTATTTCATAATAATTTGCTTAGCCGAATCCAGGTAAAATTCTGCAATTTACATGAATATATAAAACTGTTTCTACTCAACTTTGTGTGTGGACTTTTAAAGGCATGCTATCCGACAAATGTTTGTAATAATTATTTAGCAATTGTATTTTGTCCGTATTATTTTGATCGTATATCCTAATAAAGTGTGTTTGGAGAGTTTAAATTAGCATTAAACTAGATTAATAAGCATCTGATTTTATACAGTCTACCAGAATTGCCTGTAATATATACCTGTATAACATATAATATAGAGATAATTATATATAAAGTGAATTATGACCTTTAAGATGATTTCAAACAAAACCTCAAGAACTTCTGTTTGCTTCTCCCTCCTCAAATCTGTGGAAATTTAGATGAGAATAACAAACACTTAGCACTTACCACTGGAGAAACTTAAACACTGGAGGGGTTCAATAATAGTACTGTGATTGTTATTTCTTAAAAGTCTTTGTTTTTTAGAGAAATATATATATATTTCTGTGGGAGAGGAACAGGTAGGGGTATATATGAAACAAGATTGGAAGTTAGTTAATAATTGTTGAAACTGGCTAATGTGTTCACAGTAAAAACTTTCTGCAGGGCATTTAGTAATATGAATTAATGGACTTTAAAAAATGTGCACAGAACTTTGACTTGGGAATTTGTTTAGAAATTTATCTTAAGGAGATAATCAGACAAGGGCAGAAAGCTATATGTTTAAGAATGTTCATCTCAGCATTATTTTTAAATATTTGTTACTTTGTATCCTATAAGAAAAAAAGAAATGTTACTTCAACAAAATGAAAAAGGAATCTAAGATAGATGAAGAAATGAGATACAAAGCATAACAGTGGCAGCTGAAGGGTGAAAACAGCTCAAAAGACCAAGTTCCTCTATTTTGGGTGTACTTCAGTAGAAAAGGTTGGGAATCACCCTGATTCCCAATTCCCTGATTCCTGCATGGGAAAGGAGAGGGCTCCTCTCTAGGCCACCTGATCCGAATACAGTTTATACTCTTTCCTCCAGATGTGGTTCCCTAGTGAAATATCCTGATGGCTCACCAAGGCTTACTCCTATTTCCTTCTTCAGGCTCCCTTAACAAGAGCTGCTGTTTCTGCTGGTGTGTTTAACTTAACTTAGAAAAAAAATTCAAAATTACAGATAAGTTACAAGAATAATACAAAGAACTCCTGTATATCCTTCACCAAGATTTACCAACTTATGACATTTTACCCTATTTGCTTTATGTCTTTTTATACATACACATACATACACACACCCACATTAGTTTTTTGAACCAGTTAAAATGCAGACATGACACACCTTTACTCCTAAGCATTTCAGTATGTATTTTCTAAGAACAAGGATATTCTTATATAACAACAATGATCACAAACAGGAAATTAACATTGATACAGTATCATCTAATATTCAGTCCATATTTACATTTAGTTAAAAGTCCCCAAAATGTCCTTCATAGCACGAATTCTTTTTCTGAACCAGGATCCAACTCAGGATCGCACGTTACTTTTAGTTGTCATGTCTCTTTGGTCACATTTAACTTGGAACAGTTCCTCTGCCTTTGTTTTTCAAGACGTTGACTTTTTTGAAGAGTATGGGCCAGCTGTTCTGTAGAACATTCTTCAATCTGGAGTTCTCTGCTGTTTCTTCATGATTAGATCAGCACTGTTTGCACTAGCAAAATAATGGCCACAAAAAAACCTGCAAACAACTTAACTGTCTGATGATAGGGAAATGGTTAAATAAGCTGTGATACAGCCACAAAATGTACTATTATGCAACCAGTAAGAATGATAGAGTGTATTTACTGACCTGTGAAGAAATTTCCAAGTTTTAAATGAAAATAGCAGAATACAACTCAGTAGGTATAATATGAGCCCATTTTATATGATTACATATATGCATAGAAACATTGAAGATTTTACAAAAAATATAATGGTGACCTATGGTCCACAAGATTATGAGGGATTAAAAAAATTTTTTTCAGTTATCTGTATTTTCTAAATTAGGTACGATGAGCGTCAGGTCATCTGTGAATAGTGAAAATACTTTTTAAAAACTTTAAAAAGTAATGGGATAGCTTCACTTTTATATCTGAAGGATCACTGTGTGGAAAGGGAATAGCTATTACTTTTCTGTACTGTTATCTACCATGAATCGGCTGATTTCACTTAAAATAACTTTATCTTATTTGCTCTTTAAGACAACCCAGTGGTTTAAGGGATATATATATATATATATATATATATATAACAGGGATACTATTTTGACAGATGGGGTGCGGCTGAGGCTGAGAGAAGGGGAGGTTACCTTGCTCAGAGTTACCACTTACTAGTGGTAAAACTAGGACTCAAACCCAGGTCTTCAGACCATAAAGCTCTTAATTTATCCACCTCCCTCTGCTCCTGTGTGGCCCCTTTTCAGGTGTCTGCTGCCTGATTCTACCTGCATAACAGGCTTAGAATTTTTACAGTTCCCCAGCTTTTGTCTCACCATTGTACCTCTGGTGATTTTCATAGGTTTTATAAGTAGGCAAATACCTTAACTTTGATTTTTTCTACTAAACAAGAATTATATATGTGTATCTATGAACATAAATGCATTTTGCTTTCTGATGTGCTTCAAGCTTTGAGTTGCCTTTACCACGTGGCATTTTTCACAAGCAAGTTGGCTAATCAACTTCATTACCTCTTGATACCCATGGCCTCAACATCTTCCTTCTCTCAACTTTCCCTTCTACCCTTTTACCTCCCAGGTGCCTACAGTTCACCCCACTCTGTATGTGTAGGTCCTTTGCCAAGGAAAGACCAGATTGTGATTTTGCATAGCTACCTATTAAATCTCTGCTAGCGGGGAGGGGCTAGGTAGATAGTCCATGTACAGTCCCAACCACTGGAAGGCCCTTTCAATCTTGCTCCTGTCACCTTATGAGTTACTCTTATCTTTGGGTCATCTGCAAAAGCAGGCTGGCAGAGAACCATATGATGGTGCTTGGACTGTCAGGGACATTAAACAGAGTCAAGAAGTCAAGTAAGGTAAGAACTCAAAAGCGCCCGCTGGCTTTAGCAACAGTCACTGGTGAACTCTGCTCGAGTGGTTTTAATGTAGTTGAGAGAAATGGAGACGTATAGACAGAAGCGAGTACAGTGCGCTAAGGAATGGATAATAAAGATATGTAAGTGGAGACATCAAGTGGGGACTTGACTTTCAAGAAAATTATATGAGAAGAGGAAAGAAATAGGGTAAAACTAGAAGGGAGCACAGGAACAAGGGACGGTGGATTAGGGGACGGAGATCTTCAGTTTGGGTTCCCTCCTTTAATCCTCACAGGTCTATGCATGGAGTAGTATTTTCACCTGCATTTAAAAGATGAGATAATGGAGGTACAGAGAGAGTCAGCAACCTAGTCAAGGTTACATGGGATCTGAGCCAAGGCCACCAAAATCTAGAGTCCATACGTAAGTAAAAAGGATTGCAGACTGATATGGAGAATTTGAGACTAAACACCAAAATTTTGGTGGCATCGGTCTGCATTGTGATGTCCTCTAGCAGGTCATCTTCCCCAGATGTAAGACTGGGGTGAACTCTAGGCAGAGGGGAGACAAAAAGGTGGAAGAGAATTACAAGAAGTGGGAAGTTGAGGCCAGTGGTGTCAAAGGGTAATGGAGGTGATTAACCATCTTATCCAAACTGAGTAGTTAAGGAAGCAAGACCAAAAACTGCCCAATAAAGAAAACGAAGGAACTAAGAGTCTGGTGAACACGGGCACAGAGTGGAAGAAGTTAGGAATCTCGGCAAAAAGTTAAAAAGAAAAACATACAAACGAAACCCAGTAGAATCCAAACTAGTTAATCAGCAGTAAGAATAGAGAGGATGGATCCAAAAGACAGAATGACAGATTCTAAGGAAGTAGATGTGGAAATCAAAGTAGATGAACTGTAGCACTATCAGGACAACTTGGTTTGAGACTCATGCTTGAGTAGCCAGCAGATTGAGTAAAAATGTCCAGGAGAATAGCACAGAGTCTCATTTGAGACTCAGCATGGAGCTTCAGCGGGTGGAGCAGACTGTGGGTAGGGACTGGAACTCATCAGCAGAACACACAGGTGACAGCTGGAGCAGTACACTGTGGTGACAAGCGAGAACAGTACAAGAGGGCAAAGACCAGGACACCATGGAACACTTAGATCAGGGTAGGGAAAAGAGTCAGGAAAGGACTGGTCTCGAAGGGGTGGTATAGATCATGGAAATTAAGGTAAGAGAGTTTCCAGGAGGGCATCAAAGGAAAAAAAGAATAAAGATATGAATGTTCTAAATGTTTTGTGTCAATCTTTCTAGGAAGTGGCCTACAAATAGTTGGCTGCATTTCCAAGTTTCATGGAATGGAGTGACCTCAGTTATTAAATGCAGTAAACGCTACCTAAATCTCCTACCTTGCCTCTTTCCCAGGGAGAAAGAAAACCTGTCAAGTCTTTTCCCTAAGCGACATACATTTTCCTTAACCCCTCTTCCTGTACCCCCACCCCCAGCATACTGGATAGCTGCCCTAGGCTGTTTGGGCACATGGGATGAGCTGAAATGTTTAAGAACAACTCTTCTAAGGGAGGTCCGGAAAGACTGTTGTATTTGAGGATAATGCCAAAATTCCAGCTCTCTGATCTGCAAACTTTCAGACACTGCTTATCTTTTGTGCTTGCTCTCTAACCAAGAACATATGAGACCAGGGTCCAAAGAATTATTGCTTCCTGGTAATACTAAATCAATACTAAATATAGAACATAAGCCTATTGGGCTTAAGGGTCAGGAACATTTGAAAATAAGCCTTTGTGTTAAGTTGTATGGCTAACCTCTGAAGTGAAAGTAACACCAGTCTCCATGATTGCTGCAGTTCAAAGTTACAGAAAGAACTCTCTAGTGTAGTCATCCTGTTTTGTCACCCCTCCTTAAAGACTTAATTATTTTATAAGCATATAAAAAAAGGGGGGGAAGGAAACATGACCAAAGGTCAGGTTATTGGTAAAATACTTAAAAATTATTTTTGTAATATTATACATCTGACTTAAATCTTTTTAAGTAAAATAGTTGTTTGGCTAATGTCATAAATACCCAGTTAGCACAAAATGTGACTTTGAGAATTAGAAAAAAACTAACGGCATCATACGGCATCAATTCATCCTGACTACATTCAATTTATTCTTTATTTAGGAACTTTCTTGATAACCAAATATTCATGTTATTTTTACTCTTATTTCTTACTTTATTTTCAGACATGCAGGTAACTAACTGTTGCTTGAAATTCTTAAATGAAAAAAACAATTTTCTAGCAAATAAGTTAAAAGCATGATATAAATATCAAGTCAATTTTTCTAGTTAGTCTTAGATTTTATTCATACAAGGACAAAACAACTAGTTGAAAAGGTCAAGTGATTCTATCTTATTTTTACATAATTGACCAGTTGTTGGAGTCATGATTTGGGGAGTAGGAACCATCACGACAGATAAAGGTCATAGGAATTCTTCAACAAAACAGTACACAACCCCTTCAAGTACACTAAACTGAGCCATATTCGACCCTGGACACAAAGAGAAGCAGATCCATCTGGCAACAATGAACAGCTACGAGCAAGCTGTTACTGTTCAGAAAGCAGAAGGAAGGAAAATGATTCACCAATTACTACTGTTAATAATACATACAAAACAAAACCTTTTGACTTAATCTTTTCACAAATGAAATATAGTGTCCATTTTCCCGAAGATAATTCATATTCCACTTTGAGATACAGTCTATCTGGTCTTTACAACAAAATCAAAACCCCATAGAATTTTCTGTAGAGCATGTATGGTTTTATTTTTTTTTTAAAAAAGGTACCACACCTCTTTTCATTAAAAAGCACTTCTTTGGAGTAGCAGAGCAAGGAAGCTTAATCCCTACAGGTGGACTTTTAAATTGGTACCAATTTTCTGGAGGGCAATTTTTATCCAAACTCTAAATGTACATGCCCTTTACGTAGCAGTTCCACTTCTGGAAATTTAGCCTAAGAAATTACTTGCTTAAGGACATGAAGGTGCACGTGAGACTGGACAGAACCATACCCTACAATGCCATGGAGCCGCTAAACAGCATGTGAGAAATCTAGTTGTGCTGACACCTTGTGATGTTGTTCAAGCGAAAAAGACAAGGTGCAGAACTGTAGGTACAGCATGAGCCTATTTATGCTAAAAAAAAAAAGCGCGTCTAAGTTATATCTGTACACAGGCATTTGGCAGAATACACATCAAATACTGGGGAGTAGGCTTGTGGAAAAGGGGGGGATTCTCACATTTTGCTTGATATATCTTATATTTTAATTTTGTACAATGACTACATATTTTTTTAATTGAGGTAAAGTTCACCTAACATAAAATTCACCTTTTTGTTTTTGGCTGTGCCGTGTGGCATGCAGTGGAAGCGCGGAGCCTTAACCACTGGACCACCAGGCAATTCCCTAAAATTCACCCTTTTAAAGCATATAATTTGTGGTTTTTAGTATAGTCACAAAGTTATATAACCATCACCACTATCTAATTTTCATCACCCCCAAAAGAAATTCCATGCCAGTTACTCTCATCCTCCCCTCCCCCCAGCTCCTGGCACCCACTAAACTGCATTCTGTCTCTTATGAATCTGCCTCTTCTGGACATTTCATATAAATGGAATCCTACAATATGTGACACTTTGTGC
Source organism: Stenella coeruleoalba (assembly GCF_951394435.1). Lineage (NCBI taxonomy): Eukaryota > Metazoa > Chordata > Mammalia > Artiodactyla > Delphinidae > Stenella > Stenella coeruleoalba. The sequence continues at coordinate 109,313,480 of NC_137152.1, read as the reverse complement.
TGCCTTCTTAGCCCCTTCTTAGCTAGCTTCATCCAGGCTGTAGCATGTATCAGTACTTCATTTCTTTTTATGGGTATATATATTACTTTTATAAATAAAAAAATCTGTTGGTGGGGTGGTGGTGGTGGGATGAATTGGGAAATTGGGATTGACATGTATACACTAATATGTATAAAATAGATAACTGATGAGAACCTGCTGTATAAAAAATAAAATAAAATTCAAAAGAAATCTGTAAATAGCTGTGATTTTAAAGCTACTCAAACAGAAAAACCTTACCCTTTTGTACAAATGACTTTGTAGAAACTCAACAGTCTAAATCCAATGTCCACATTAAAGTACAGTTTATTTCTATCTCCCTGCTCCTAACACTCCCTTGAATATCTACTCTCTCAGGTTCCATTTAAAAGGTTGCCCTTCATTCACACAGCAGATCTAGTTAGCTCTTTGCCCAGCTGTACCTTCCCTATCTCCCCACTGCTACCCTCACCCCCAACATAAAAACACATTTATAGCCTATAGAGGTATAGGCAAAGGTAGAATTTGGATGTTTATGGATCTGCTATCTTTTGACAAAGACCCAGGTCTGGTTGACTAACTTCAGTACACTGACCACATGGAGAACACGTCTGCTACAGTTAACAAGGTAAAATACTATCATTAACTTTCATCATAACTGGTATTTTATAGCTTTCATCTTCTGAAGAAAAATCAAGAATGCACCTTTGCCTTGTCCTTAATGTCCCAGTTACCTCATTATCTGAACACGGCAAAATTATGTAACACTGGTTGATACATAAAGCAGCACTGTCTCAGGGACTGGGTTTTCCCTTAAAAACATGGACTGGCCATTTGCTGGCCATAGAATTTTCGTAGGAAATTCTAGCACGTTTATGCTTTGGAATGATCATCAGCAATTGCTGATGACTGCAGCTGAGAAAAGAAAACAAACAAAAAACACCCCAACCCCAGCTGTCAACAGTTTCAATTAGGTAAAGAAAACCACATAATTCTCTTTATAATTTTATGGGGTAATTAAAATGAAACTAAGTAATGGATTTTCAACACACACACACACACACACACACACACACACACACACACACACTTGCCAAGCATGTGTGTAGCAGTTGCAATAAAGCACACTCTCCTATGGTTCCAGCATTAATCAGAACCTCTTACTTGATTTCTTTTTCCTTTTGAGTAGGAATGCAGGAACACAGGTTAGGAATTGTATGTATGGAATGAGCAAATTCTACCAATTAAAACTTTGATTTCTGCCCTGGATAGGACCATCTCAATACATGAGCACTACTGCTAGAAGTAAGCTGTCCAGAGTAAAGGGAGTACATTTAAATCTTTAAGGTGGAATCCCTTTATGACAAGGATATTATCCTGCACCCTTATTAGCAAGCAGATAAATTGTACTACGAGTTTTGGTTTATTTTTAAAATCACCTTCTAACTAGGTTCCAGAGGACCCGATTTAAGTTGTAGGTATCTTTATCATGGAATGATAAAAGAACCAAAATGTAATGCAGTTCTATCATACTTTTGAAAGAGTGCTGATTCTCTCCCTGATAAAGCCTTATGTGTGAAACTTTGAACTAAACTCAAATTCACATTTTTCTCTCTCATACTTGTTTAACGACAAATTTATTAAACAAACTAGGTATTTCACCTTGAAATAAAAGCAAGACTAAAAGGAACACAGTACTATTGCTGTTACAAATAAGCTTCATCATACCCTTGCACAAAAAAGACATAAATACGAACATGAAAGTCATAACTCATTTATTGAATGAATAGTATATGCAAGAATACCAATAAAAGGAAACTAATACTACAAACTACAATTCTGAAAATAAAGCCAATATAACAGGAACAAAATATACATAACATGAGAGGAATGTTTGATTTTGACCCATAATGCATTCCTTATCTTTACAATTAACCTAAATGTCTGTTAGAACAAAACTGTATACCTTGGTCTAACTTTAGTGCTTTTTAAAAAAGCAACAACATTCTAGAACACTTTTCTTTTGCTTTGAGATATTTGAGTCACACATTTGTTCAAGTACATAGATTCTGATTCAACAGTAGATCTACATATCTTGTTATTCTCTTAATATCTTGAGTAGCATGTACTCCTGAGCAAGTACTATCTGAAATTCTAAAATGGATGATCCTTGAAATAAAATGTATTTCATTTGTGGGTATTTAATAAACTGAGATGAAAGTAAAACTCACCCCTCCCATCCCCCCTCCCCCCAGGAACAAAGAGCTCTTATTAAAGTATAGAAACTCAAGTCTATCCTTCTACTCTAAAGAACATTTCTTACTAACATTTCTGGTAAGGCAATAAATGCTCCAGAATAATCTTCAATATACGCTTGCAAAGATTACACTGTTTAATATTGATAACGAAAACAAAACAAAAAAGGGAAAAAAAAGGAGAAAAGAAAAGACGCTTCAAAATTTCAAGCTAAAATACGCATAAAAGACAGTCATGGCAGTATTTTTTGAAATGATGTAAATGTTATATACTTATCAAATAATGTCATGCTTATTAAAACTACAGTTAAGGACTTAGGAGATGAACGGTAAATACACTGCTGAGGTCCATTTTTCTAAATAGTCATACCACGATGTAATTACTACCCAGAAGATGATGATGCTACTTGGGAACATAAGTACTGTACAATTTTTACATTGTAAGGCACTTTTACTCAGCATGTGACGAAAACATGGATAGAGAATCAAAATATTGGAGGTTTACAACCAAAGGTGATTTTTCATGTGACTTCAATTTACATTTCAATTTTTAATGAAAGACTATTTAGCCAATCACACCACAGTGAGAAAAATAGGTAGCCAGCCACTTATCTAGCCAACCAAATGGTAAAGTGCTATTCTGGTTGCTAGTGGCAGAGAAAGGGTTGAAGAAACCCATACAAAGTCATACAGTTTATTACATAACAAATCCATTAACTGACAGCTATTGTATTTGAAGTCCATTACATGATTATTGACTGGCCATTATTACCCCCGGCACCTTCCATTTTTCCTAAAAACATCATTACAGTAGTTGTCCAAAAATGAAGGTGCTCTATTATTCCATGGGTAAGTCTATGGCACACAATGTAAAAATGATCTAGACACAGTGATTCAAAGATTTAAAATAATGGGTTTCAAGCTGCTGTAGGGAAATAAAGTACAGATCCTTTGGGAAAAGTCACATAGCTTGGTAAACAAACATCTAGATCTGTCGTTGCACTTCAAGTCATGGTGAATTTTGAAAATTCATCACATACACACACAAAAAATCCAATGGTATATTTAGAGCAAAAGGAGAAAAACATATAGGGCAATCCACTACTAAAGCTAGTTTCCTTCTAAAAATAATAAAAGATGGTTAAAATAAAGCAGTCATCGAGTCCCTTGATTTAAGTAAATGTGTGAATACACACTTGACAAATGTGACTTTAAGGGACTAGCAGTTAAAAAAAATCAGTCGTTAAGCACAGTGTAATTTTCCACCTGTTACATTTTTAAAATGCTTTTCCATAAGCTGCAGAATATCTCAATGTACAGTCAAGTTAACATGTTATTTCTTGTTGGCTAATTTGCTTTAATGTGGTAGGTTAACTAATAATTCAGAAATCAGAATCCCTACCCTTGATATTGAGGTGCTATGGTAATATTCGGCAGAACACAACTAAAATTTTTTGGTTTTGCCATAAAGAAATATATAAATGTGCTTCAGCAGGTAAGTGGAAGAAAATATCACTAGCTAGAAATGCCAGTGTGAAAATCCTTTCTAAAAAGCTGGGTTCTTAGGCTTTGAGGAACAATTCAGATGATCAATAAAACACCACTGAACCCTACCAGAAGAAAAATAGGACACAGAATCCTATTTTATAGATAAGCAAAGCAATTAATGAAAACATTAAAAATATTAAATAAAGTTTCTAAAATAGTGGTCACAAAATTAAAAATAAATACTGCTTTATGCAAAGACTGTTTTTTTTTTTTTTACTTCTACAGCACATGAGATCTCCTTACATACTTTGGGCCAATATATGAAGTGTTCCACAACAACACGGCACTTGAGAGGAACGGGTTTCAGACACGGTGGCTAAAGTCCTTAGTAAGTGGTAACCCTTTAAAGGTTAAAGAGGCTTAATTTGCTGTTGCCAAATGTTAGTTTAAACTTGAAAGGATCCAATCATTTTGCTAGAAGCTCTTTGTATGACATGAAAAGAGAAGAGGGTTACTGTCAAGAGAATTTTGCCGTAAGCACTGGAGCTCAGAGCTTATAATCAATCACCAGTTGCCTGAGTCCATGCTGGTCAGTGAGAACAACTTTAACAGGAACCAAATGAAAAGCTTTAGCACACTTCTTGGAAGAGATTTTTAGCATGTGCTGTCGAAGCCAAGAGAAAAAGAAGGTTCTCTTCATTTCTCGCCTCCATTACTTGAGTGCGGAAAAAAAATTCATAAATTCCCATGTGCTGCCACCAGAGGCGTGTTTGCACTGTAAAGTGAAATTTGCTTATGCTTTCCCTTGAGTATGAATCCACTAAACAAACTTAGACACTCTAAACAGTAGAACTTTGTTCAGTCCAGAAATATAGCTTACTTCATTTCAATGTCTGCTTTAACTGTTGACACTATACACAGGGTTAATAGTGTTTCAATTGCTTCCCAGAAACTGCAAACTACAGCTACGTAATATCAACATGTCAAACTCTGCCATCTAGTGAAGGCTCATAAAACAAACAAGATGTTTTTAGGCAGTTCAATGAAGGATCTAAGAGTTGGGCAGTAAAAAGTTACAAACCCTTTTTGATTTTAGAAAACAGTGAAAAAAGAATAGTAGTTATGGATGTCTTATTCATTCCCAGTTTTCTAACTCTGTCCCATGAACCTGTTTAAAAGATGATAAAAAAATGTAAAATATGATGCTTGAGGGGAACACAATAATATAATGTTATTGAGGAGCAAGAATATCTTATTGGTTTGACATTACAACTACATTTATTGATAAAGTGGATAGCTTGTGTTTATTATTACAAAATCAGCTAGTTAAAAGAAAAAAACTATGCAAGCCTACACATCCTCAGCATTCTAGTAACATGCTTAACTAAACATAATAGCATTAAAAAAATCATACTGCACATTATTACCTCAATACGTATTTATCAGTGTGTATACTGTATCCTGACAACAGAGCCAATATAATTAACTTTCATACCTAGTTTCCATTAAGTTGCTGCTGAGTTAGTTGTTGCTGATCAATTTCTACTTTTCCCCGGCTTTTACTCTCTCGTTCCTCATCTTCTTCATCTCTCTCATCATTTCCACTATGATTTTTACAATATAGTCTACAATGATGAAAGATAAAAATCTCAAAATGTTTTGTCATTGTTGATGAGAATATATTTATGTCATTAGTGGATGAGGTCCATGCCCATTTAAAATCTGGGTTTCCTCATCCACACTAAAAAAACACCCCACAATTAGCTATAGGTCCATCTCTGTCTAAAAGATAGAAAGGAAAGCACTCTATTAATGAAATAATAAAAGTTCGTCTGAAATAAAACCACATATGTCCAAATATAAGGCAATTCCTCACTTTGCCCAATGAGATTAAAAAAAGTTCTTGGCCAACATGAAAATATCAACTTTTAGGTATATATATGAAATAATGATATTCTATAATGGTTCATATACATAATTTCAAAGCACATTTTAGGAAATAATATAAATAGTATACATGCTGCTGCTTTCTGCTCACATTTCATGAAACAATTTTACTCAAACTCCTCAAGTACCTTTTCATCATTAGTGTCCTGGCCTTTACTAGAACACCTTTATGAGTCACCTAACTGTTTTCCAGGTACTGCATTTAGCTATGTTTCTCATGATGTAGACTGGCTCCTTTAATTTCTTTTTTTCCCCATGACACTGACCTTCTGGGAAGAGTCAGACCATATGCCTCGTCAACTACACCACATTTTGGATTTATCTAACTGTGGTAATGTTTTTGTTTTGGTTTGGTTTTTAAGAGTCTTTTTTACAGTTTTTTTTTTTTTCATTTTTTGGCCGCTCTGCACAGCTTGTGGGATCTTAGTTCCCTGACCAGGGACTGAACCCAGGCCACGGCAGCGGAAGCGCCGAGTCCTAACCACTAGACCGCCAGGGAAGTCCCTGTGAATGTTTTATTTGGTTTTCTCTCACCCTTTATTTCCTGTAAACTAGAAACAAGGTCTAAGGCCTTGGTTAAGTTTAGGTTCAACTTTCCTTTGTTAGTCCAGGATACTTTGTAGGTAATCCTGCATACCTCAGGATGCATGTAATTTCAGAATGTCCTGCTATGAGTGTGCTGTTTTCACTTGCTTTAAGGTGGTAGAAACGGCCAGATTTCTCTATCGTAAGGGTAAGTATTCCCTCTTTGAAATTAACAAACCACCTCTGGAGGGATACTTTGACATCATGCTGTTCCGACAACCATTTACTTGGGTATATACTTGAAATTCATTGTTTTTAATGAAAATAGCAATGCAGGTGATTTTGAACAAAGGTTTAGGCCACTTTACTGTATATACATCACTATATTTTTTATAGTTAAATACCCCTACAATAATCAAAGAAGGGTGGGAGCTGATCTGAGCTCAGTTTTAGGTCAATTATACACAAGATGACAAGATGGAACAATGCTTAGAAAATGTTCAGTGGATGCCCTCTTGTGGTCAGCAAGGGATAAAAGATGATCACAGGAATTCATCTGCCACAAATGGTATAAGACTAGGTTTAACATGAAAAGTTTCTAACAAGTGAGTAGAATAAACGGCAGGGGTGGGGCTGGGGGGGCAGCAATAACAACTGACTTCTGACCTAGTTTTGCTCATCATTTTTTATTCTTAAAACATTTTCAAAGAACTATGGAGAATTTCTACTCTTCAAACGCTGCATGTTAGGAATCACTTTAAATCATGAGTTCAATCATGAGTTCAAATATCAAATATCACTTCTATATAGTGCACCTATGAAGTATCTTCCCCCAAATATAACCTGAATCTAATTAAGCCTTTGAGCCAACTTATAAATTACAGGATATACAGAGGGGTAGAGAAATGAGGTAAATGACATCAGGAAAATGCAAATTGATAAATCTAGAATATGGGACTTTTACAGGACAACTTATCAGGGTTCCTTAACAGGTAGAAGGAAAAGGCAAGGGTGGAGTGGGGACTGCTCTATATTGAGAGAGACTTAAGAGACATCCATTAAATGCAATGTAAGGACCTTGCATGTATTGAGGTTTGAACAAATCAAGTCTAAAAAGACATCTTCAAGACAATTGGGGAAATGCCAAAGTGAACCAGGTATAAGATGATACTAAGAATTTACTGTTAATTTTATAAGATGTGATGATAGCATAGTGATATTGAAGTATGTAAGGATAAAATGACAAGAGATCTGGGATTCTGCTTTAACATACCTCAGAAAGAAAAAAAATGTAGATGAAACAACCGTGGCAATAAGTTGGTACCTGCTGAGACTGGGGTTGTTATACTCTTCTATTTTTGTGGGCTTTTAGAAATTTTTATAACAGAGTTTTATCTAAAAGGATGAGCCCTTTCTTGTTAGAACAAATTTTAATCTTTTTATCGGATTATTTTTCACTCAAGGACTATTTCCCATAGGCCTATTATGTGTCTTTCACCAGTCTGGACACCAAGGCCGCAGGTGCTGACCAGTGAAACAAGATCTCTGCTGTCACAGAACTTACTGTTTTATGGTGGGAGGCTGACATTTTAGAAAAATACATATTTAAATAGCTTAGAAATACAATAAAGACAATAAAACAGGATAAACAGATCACTATATAATCTTCCCTCGCCTTTTTAATATGAATATATTCAGGATCCAGAAAAGGCTGGTAAAGAAAGAAAGCAAGTCACATGTAGGAGGGAAGGAAGCCACTTCATTCAGAAATATTCCTCCTTGCATTTCCTTTCATTTGTCCATTCTTCTCTCCCCAAACTGCCTGCTTACGGACTCATTTGAACTCCATGGTCTCTATGAAAAAATCTGGAATCCACTTCTAAGCAGATTTAAGAAACAAATTTCAATGTGAAAAAGTAAAAAGAGCATTTCAAATCATCATGGATCCCAGTCCAAATACTTTTGTTTAGAAATGATCACTGCAACATGGTTTTCTAACAGCTAAAAAATAAAAGCCATCTAAATGTCTAAAAAGAGAACTGATTAAACAAACTAATACACCCATACACTGGAATACTATGCAACCATTAAAATGGTGATGTACAACTGTTTAACGTCACAGAAAAAAAATGCCTCTACTAAAGATATAGTAAGTGGAAAACAGGTTATAAAAGAGTATATATAAGAAAGTTTTGTTTTTATAAATATACACATATACACAATCACACAAATGTCTAGAAGAAAATATTCCAAAAGATTTAAAGTTATTATCTCTGGTGGTAGAATTAAAGTTGACATTTAGTTTTATTTTTCTTATCTACATTTTCCATCTTTTCCTGAAATGAAAACGGATAACTATTGTGAAAATACCTAAATAAAGTTAAAATGTAAACACAATAATTCTCCACATATCTAATTCTAAACATTTTAAATGGGTCTGTTATTTTAAAATATTATTGGCTACTTTTAAAAATAATGGATTGCTCATGAACCATATAAAGGAGAATATAAAATTGCCTCTTCTCCACCCCTATGCAACGAATGAGAGATGACAACTATTAAGTTTGCTGACTATGCTCCTAGAAAATTTTCTATGTATAAAAAACATACACAAATCTTGTACGTGTGTGTACACACGTACTTTTTATATGCTAAAATAGAATTATGTAACTTTTTCCCCTGACTCAATCACTGAAATGCCTCTCCACAACTCTACACATGGGTCTACTTTATTCTTTAATTTCTGCATAGTATTCCACTAGATACATCTATGTACTAAAATTTATTTACTAAATCTCCTGATAGAATTCTGATTTGATTTTCTTTCTTTCCTTCTTTCTCTCTCCCCTTCCTTCCTTCCTTCCTCCCTTCCTCCCTTCCTTCCTTTCTCTCTTTCTCCCTCCCTCCCTCCCTCCCTCTCTCTCTCTTTCTTTCTTTGCTATTGTGGGTGAAAAGTTAAAAATCTTTTCCCATTCCACATGAGAATTTCACCTTTGGTTAACTCTTTAGCTCTCTTCCTCTAGCAACTTAACAAAAATTAGTGTGTCAACTATTTTACTAAGCTATGTTACCCCCCCAGTTGGTAGACTGTACCTGGACTGGGAAAAATATGCATATTCTGATAAGAAGTCTTATCTTTGGTCCTCTTTCAGTGTGGTGTAACCTGAAAATTATCTATGCCTATATGACTGTATTGTTAAGAGGTGCTGACTCCAATGGGGTATGAGGCTTTTCCCCAATGTGGATCATATCTTATTGGACCTGAGCTGTACTGCTACAATGACTGCTGCAAGGACTCTCAGAGAAGACGAATATTTGATGCCACCCTGCTGGCAAGCTGTAGTTCTTGTCTATATTCTTCCTGAGTAGACTGATGCCATCTGGGGTAATCTTGTCAGTTTGAAGTATAGTTGAGTCTAAGAAGATGCCCTAGTGGGTGTTGCCACTATCACTAACGATAATGCAATGACACTTCTTGCACATACATCTCTGCACTGTTGTCTGCTCAATCCCTACAAGCACACTAGTAGCAAAAGATATATACTATTTTAAGGTTTTCATCTCCAATAATAAATTGCTCTCCTAAAAAATTGTACCAATTTATTATATTCAACCTTAACATGGAATAAGAATGCCTGTGTCTCAAAAACCTAGCTAACAGTAGATAGTCTAAATCCTATTCATCTTTGCCAAAATTGGTAAGATCTTGTTTTAATTTGCATTTGATTCATTACTAATAAGGTTGAACAGTTTTTCATGTGCTTAAAACCCATGGCTATTTCTTCTATAAACTGCCTGTTCACGTCCTTTACCCATTTTTTAAACTGGGTTGTGTTTTTCATAATGATTTGGAGTTCTCTTTAGGTAGTCTAATTTTAATGTAGTCAAATAAAAGTTCTGAGTTCCCTATCATGCTTAGAAAGGCCGCCTATACTCAAGATTGTTTTCTTTTCTTTTTCTTTGTTTTTAAATTTTTATTGGAGTATAGTTAACTTACAATGTTGTGTTAGTTTCAGGTGTACAGCAAAGTGAATCAGTGATTCTTTTCCCATATAGGTTATTAGAGAATATTGAGTAGAGTTCCCTGGGTCAAGACCGTTTTCTAAATGGAGAGCCAACTGTATAGATATCAGGTACTGAATTAATCCATTGTCTCCACATATATAAAATGCTACCACAATTATTTATAAGATTCCAACAAAGACACGGATCTGTCTTCTGTGATCTTCTGTGATCTATCTTATGTGATACTGTTTTAATTACTATATGATTGGCTTTGATATCTAACAGGGGATTTCTCCTCTCAATTGCATTAAAAATTTTCTTGGCTTCATGTGCTATACTAGTTGGCTACCCCACTATCTATCCCCCACCACCCTCCATAGTACTAAACCATATTTTGTTTGGGTAGCAATGTGTCCACTAAGAGTATATTTCCCAGCCTCCTTTGGACATATGACTAAATTCTGGCAAATGAGATGCTGAGCAGAAGCATGTATGGAACTTCTAGGAAGGCTGATTAAAGCCTGACTCAGCTGGAGCAACAGCTACTTTGTCCTTCCATCTTCCTTTGCCCTTGCTTCCTCCTGCTTCCTATGGAAGGAAGCCCAAGGAGGAGACAGCAGAAAGACGCTAATGGAGGCCAACGATAACACTGAAAAGCTGCCTACCACATCTGCACTGCTTTCCTCTGGACGTCTTTTAGGGGAGAAACAAACTTCTATCTTGTTTAAGCTTCTATTTCTTTTCCTGTTATATAAGGTAACAATCATTACTAATAGACAATAATACCACATTTACTTTTTTAGATAAAACTCAAAAAGTTGGATTTCATTAAAATTGTATTAAGTATATAGATTAATTTGGGGAGAATAGGTATCTTTCAAAGTTGAGCCTATCAAGGAACATAATATATTTCGTCATTCATTGGGGTCCTATGTAAAATGCTATTTTTAAAAAAGGTTCACCATTGGTGTATGTGTATGCACGTGTGTGTCTGTGTGTGTGTGTGTGTGTGTGTGTGTGTGTGTGTGGTGGGATAGACATTTTTCCTTTACATTTCCTAAGTAGTTATTACTGGAATTGTTTTTAAGAATTCATCTCATATTCAGCAGCCTTACTGAGCTCTTATAAGTTTTAATAAATTCAGAGCTGATTTCTTTGGATTTTCTTGGTAGACAGTAATATCAATAATATTGACAATTGTATTTTTCTCCTTCACAACATTTACTATACATTTTCCTTCCTTTTCTCATTGCACAGGCTTAACCCTCCAGAAAAAGAGTGAAAGTTAACGTTGGCAGTTGGCACCCTTGTCTTGTTCCTGATCTGAATGAAAGTGTATTGATATAGTGGCTCTCAATTAGAGATGAACCTGAGAATCACCTGCAGAGTCATCAAAATACATGGTTTGGGCCTCAACCCACTGAATTTAAATCTGAGGGTAGGGCCTAGGCATGAACATTTCTAAAGAGGGCCGTATCCACCTCCAGGCGATTCTGAGGCTCAGCTCTGGCTAAGAACCATGGTCCATTTACTTTAACACTAAATAAGCTGTTTGCCGTTTTTGTCTCTCCTAACACTCTATTAAGACTCCTAGCTTACCACCAAGAGCACTCTTGCTACCTTACTTTAAAATTCAGAAATGGATGTTGAATGGTATCAAATGTCTTTTCACTATCCACTAGGATTTTTCTTTATTAATTGTAACAGGTCACATTTATATATTTCCTAATTTTGAATAATCTTTAAATTGTTAGACTACAGCCCTGGATTTGATTTTCTAATATTTTATTTCAGATTTTGGTACATATATTTATAAAAGTTAAGACTGGTCTCTAGTTTTAAAATTTTTGTTGTTAAATGCTGTCTTTGTTAGGTTTGGTGTCACAGCTATGCACGTGTTACAGAATGAACCAAGAAGTTTTCCATTTTTTGCTATGTGCTGGACGTCTTTAAATAACATTGGAATTATCTGTTCCTTCGAGGCTTGATAGAACTCACTTGAAAAACATGTGCCTTTATTATTAAGCGAAGTTTGGCCAATTTTATAATACAGCATTAGCACCTCACGCAATCACCCAAATGACTTGGTGACTGCTTACGCAAACTGCTTTGTCCACGGAATAGGAGACCCTGAGTCACTGGTTTATTGCACGCTGGGAATGTGAGAGCGAGGAAGTGCTTTACAACTTGCAAAGGCAAACCAAATAAATATTCAGGGATCTCTACCAACTTATTCTCCATTCGATTAAACAAAGGGAACCACTGTAGATTCACATTGATAACACTAGCCCAACGCAGCACTGGTAAGTGGAGGCCCATAAAAAGGAGGGTAACATGTAATCCCAAATCTCCAAACCTTACTCTTTCATCAGTCTTCCAAGTGTATCTTTTCAACTTCTGCCTTCACAACTATATCCTATTCTAAGTTACCCACAATTCTCACCTGGACCCTCAGCAGTAGCCTCCTACCACCCACCCCCTCATTTGCACCCTTGTTTCTCTCCCATCTTAGGGCCTTGCACACGCTGTTCTCTCTGCCTAGAACGCCTTCCCAATGCCCACATTCATTTCGCCCTTCATATCTCTGCTCAAGCACTATTTCCTTAAGGAAATTCCCAAACACTCCCCCACTACAGACTAGTAGGTTAGCTCCTCCTTGTTACATGCTGTCACAGCGCTTTGTAACATCTTTTACAGCACTTACGAAGTTTATGATTGTATATTTATGTGACCATTTAATTGATATATCTCTCTCCCACTAGACTGTAAGCTTTCATGAGGACACTGTCTCTGTCTGTTTTGATCACTATTGTATGCCCAGCTCCTAGCACAGTACCTGGCACACAGGAAGCATAAAAATACTGATTGAATGAATGCTAATCCAGGGATGTGTAGGCAGAGGAAAATGTCAATTGCAGTACTCATTTCTTATACAGAGTCCTTAGTATTCTACACTTGGCTAAACACCACCTAAGAAGAGTGAGCAAGTAAACTAATGTCATCTATTTAAGGGCAGTTACTTACTGACAAGTTTAGGAAAATGGACAATTGTTCTCTTACTTGTAAATTCCTCGTGACATATTTTCAATGTATTTAGCTTTGTCTTGTACTCCACAGTGGTAATGGTAAGTCTTAACACAGGCTTTTATTTCACATCCAATAGTAGCACCGGGCTGACTGCAAAGTGTACATTTCTGTTTAAGGGAAGAGAAAGAATAATCATAAGCAGTATTTCAAAGTTTATGCAATCTTATTTCTTCTATTTTAGCTATTTCAGCCAAACAGTCCACGTTACAAAGAAAACAGGCAGTTTTTCTATTGAAAAAGAGTGCACTGAACTTACTGTATAGCATATGTATTAAATAACACTGCAATTTAAATCATACTTTGATAGACTTCCTAATATGTAGTCACCCCTGATGTTTCCATTATTTAACTCTACTAACCATCAGAGAGCTGACATCTAAACATAAAGGGAACACTCCTTAATACTGCCAAACACACACACAAAAATATATTCTGTATTTTAGTGGTTGGCTTCTTTTTCTCCCTGAGATCAGTTCCTTTCCTATTATGGCTGGGGGGAAGGATGAGAAGATTCTCAGAGAGGGATTGCTACCAAGTAGGCAAAAGGGCAGAAACAGACTAAAGGGGCTGACATCTTTTTAAGACTTAAGGTGATTGTTGGAAGAAGGGTTTCATAGTCAGAGAAGTTTGAGAAATGCTAGTTTTCAACAGATTACTTGATTGTAGAACTTCTGACAGCCTTCCTCCAGGAAGGAGGGTATAGTAAACAGTTCCCAAGTTTACTGAACTCCAGATGCCCTTTTAACTTTGGAGCAGTGGGAGAGCATCCCGATGGACTGACTTCCTTTGGAGCACACTTGGGGAAATGCTAGGTTAGTGTTGACACTAAGATTCAACAGTGCAGAGGTAAATAAGTTGATCAAGAGAATGTGAATTGTTATCCTAGTCACCTATTTGACTTTAGCTGTATGACACAACATTGTGCTACATACGATGAAGTGATTTTTTTCCCCTTTATTTTTTTTTTAGTACTCCACATTCTGTTTTAAAGGAGTTTCATTTTTAGAAGAGTAATCAAAGTATCAGAAAACTGAACTGGGTTTAAATGGAACAACTGACATCAAAAATCTTTATACCTTCAAAAATGCAGTTCCACAAAGAAAAAGTCATTTCTTATGGATTCAGACAAAGATCAACAATGCCTGAAACCACCAGATGAAAGATCGAAGGGGAGCTTCACAACGGAGGGATCAACTCACCACCTGAATCCAAGGTCAGACATTATGACTTGTCTGATGTGATAAAATATGGATGATATAGTCCCACCTGTGAAGTGTTCTTACCCCCCAAAATGTTGAAAATGAATCTAATCAAGCTTTACATCTAACTTCCACTTTAAAAGAAAATCTGGCGGATAGAGGGACAAGTTAAATAGCATTGTGAAAAAGCAAACAGACAAATAAAACATGTGGGATATTCTACAGGACAATTAATTTGTTTTCTTCAACATGTCAATGGCATACAACAAAACAAAAACAGAGACAACAAAGACAGGGAGGAGGGAGTGCCCTAGATTACTTAAGGGAAATATAACAACCAAATGTAATATGTGAACCTCCTCTGATTCACACAAACCAACTTTAAAAAGATAGTTTTGATACAATTGGGGAAATACGAACTAGGTATTAAATAACACTGAAGACTCATTGTTAATTTATAAGGTGTAATGACATTGTGGTTAGGTAAGAAAATGTCCAACTTTTAAGAGATACATACTGAAATATGTAGAGGTGAAATGATATGAAGTCTCAGCTCTGCTTTAAAATACTTCAAGCAACAAGAATAAAAGGCATAGATGAAACGAGTGCCGCAAATTCTTGATAACTGATGAGTCAAGGTGATGGATAGACGTGTGTTACTAGTCTTTCTAATTTTGATGTTTGAAAATTTTCACAATAAAAAAATTTTTAAATAGTCATTTCTAGAGACAACTGCTGTCTTAAAGAAAAGATTCTGCATTCCAATGACATTTTATAATATTCACAGACTGTAAAGGAGTAAGTCATCAAATAAAGATGCCATTATTTCTTAAAGCTATTTATTAGTAATTCAGTATGTTTAAAAACATGAGACTTAGGCACATTTTATAAAGGAAACTTTAAAGCTATGATAAACATATTAAAAGATATAACTATGTATGTGAACTTTAACTAAACAGAAGGCTCTGAAAAAATCTCCTTTTATTTAAAAAAAAAGAATGAATAACAACAAGGGGGGATTCTCAATGTTCTATTGGGGTCATGGAATTTTTCTTTAAGCGAGCTTAAACAATTGAACATTTTAAACTTAATGAGGTGTGTCATGTTCACATCTTCATTTATTTTACTAAAAGACTCTCAGATACCCTGAAGTATAAATCTCAGTATAATTGTCTTAGGTAATGAAGTTACATAGAAAGAGGAATAACTTTCAGTAACATCAGCATCCTTTATTATATTACAAATAAGTCAAATATATACTTCACTTTAACATATGAACTACTTTATATTAAATTTTTTGATGACTGGATAAATTTGAGATGTGTTCTAAATTTAAAGCACAAAGTCAGAAGAGTAATGTTGCATAGCATAAACATAAAAGCACAGACCATTCTTTTTCCTCGCTTAATCTCCTGAAGTACAGTTTTAATATCAAAATCTCCAAATTCTGCTCTTGATGTTGTTGTGAGCTGGACTGTGCCAGAAGAAAATAACTAGAAAAGAAAAATGCAGGAACATTTAATACTCAGAATCCTTGTGAGAAAAAGATTAAACAACTTAAGAACACTTACGTTACATTATTTTAATATCCTGAGAAAGATGACTTTTCTTTAATAATAATCAAGTACTGACTCAAATATTTTTTAATCTATTCACGTCTGATTAAAATATAACCCAAAATAAGGACAATGGAATAAAACTAAGGTTGCCAGTGTGGAGCCAAGATTAAATGCTTCATTTAACAAGGAGAGTTCAGCAGTGTCACCCTGTCATCTCAACTATTTTACATTTCCACAGTTTCAAAAATAGTTTAAAATGACAAATTTCCATCATAGATGCAGATGAGAATCAACCTAGAGATTTTTTTTCAAACTAGACATGTTTGGGATCTACTCCAAGGGTACATATTATGGAAAAAGCTCCCCAGGTAAATTTGATATGCATCTCTGGTTAAGAACCTCTGATATGAATAATATAATTTAAAAAAAAAATTTTTTTTGGCCATGCCATGTGGCTTGTGGGATCTTAGTTCCCCGACCAGGAATTGAACCCGGGCCCTTGGCAGTGAGAGCGTGGACTCCTAACCACTGGACTGCCATGGAATTCCCTAAATAATATAATTTTTTAAAACCTAGTCATAAATGGGATGAGTAATTCAATACAATCTAGTTCAAAAATGTTTACATATGCTATATGTCAGACCTGGATCTAAGGATGCAAAGATAAGATATAGTTCTTACCCTCAAGGGATTTAAGAGTCTATTAGGGAAAAGAGGTTCATAAATGAATAACTGCAATATAGTATATGAAGTGCAATAAGAAAGACTTTTACGAGGTTATAGTGGAGGCCAAACATAGCTTCCAAGACAAGTTTATAAAGCTGAAATTTTTACAGTTATGAAATCATTAATTATGGATTATCTGGAACATAGTAACTATACTTAGGATTACTTTAAATCGCACTAAATCATAAAGGCTATATTTTTTAAAATCTAGAGTTTATGAAGATTTGGGCTTATAGAACTTCCAGTTATAAAATAAATAAGTCATGGGGATATAATGTACAGCATAGGAAACAGAGTCAATAATCTTGTAATAACTTTGTATGGTGACAGATGGTAAGTAGTCTTATCGTGGCGATCATTTTGTAATGTATAAAAATATCGAATCACTATGTTGTATACCTGAAACCAATATAATATTGTAAGTCAATTATACTTTTAAAAAAAGATTTGAGATTATAGGATACACTATTCATAATTCTAAAACACTAATGCTGGGGAGGAAAGTTCTATATTTGGTTACTAGCTAAATGCTTTTCCAAAACTTGTGTTTAAAAGC
Source organism: Stenella coeruleoalba (assembly GCF_951394435.1). Classification (NCBI taxonomy): domain Eukaryota; kingdom Metazoa; phylum Chordata; class Mammalia; order Artiodactyla; family Delphinidae; genus Stenella; species Stenella coeruleoalba. The sequence continues at coordinate 109,296,115 of NC_137152.1, read as the reverse complement.
ACATAAAAAGAACCATACTTACCATGCACTTATAATGTGCAGCTGCCTTCTTGGCATTAAATATATGCAGTTTTCCTCTTGCTTCATTTTCTTCCTCCCCTACATGACAAAATCCACATTTAGGCCTGGTGTCACTAGGGCTGCTTCTGTGTGGAGACCTATCTCTCTGCAAATGTAAAAGAAAATGAAAACCTTGAAAAAAAATCCATGAAAATATGCTATCAGTACCTCAAGCTTAGTTAACACTTCAAATGATTAACTTTACCGATCAACACAGTTCAGATGAAATATTCATGGTGCAACAAAAAGAAAGAATCCAACATTTTTCTACTTACATAGGAACTACTCTCCATTTCATCTGTTCCATGGGAGGATGTGGACCTGGTATCTTCCGACAGTCCTTTAAAATTAGTTTTTCGCGGCCTTCCTTTGCGACTTTTCTTTTTACTTTTAGGTGATGAGGGCTCCAGTTCATGTTCATTAAAACTTTCTTCTAGATCAGCTGCTTAAAAATGAATAAAAGCTTTACATGGACCAATCTTAAAATGAGCATTAGTTCATGGGTCCTTAGAACATATGTTTCTCCTTAGAATAAAATCACCTCAAGATATGGGGAGAAATGATCTGTGGTATGTTTGATATAGTGGCCTAACATTTCATATAAATGCAACAAAAATGAAATACAAAGAAATAGTTTTACTATAATAACTGTAAAATTAATTATTTCCATCAAAGTTATAATTCTATGAAAATGAGTTTTGTGATCTTAACTGTGCACATAATTCAATAAACATTTCTAAACTCTAATAAGGGAATTTTTTAGAATTAGATCTTGTATAATTTTTTTTTTACCATAGGTTTCAAAGAGTTTTACCTCACACTGTTGGTGAAATCAGAACAATTACCCAGAAAATAAACTTGCTATAACTTGGAAAGCTAAATGAAAATAAAGTAGGTGTATCTGTGCTGTCCAATATAGTAGCCACTGGCAACATGTGGCTTTTTAAAATTTAAGTCATTTATAATTAAATGAAATTAGGGCTTCCCTGGTGGCACAGTGGTTGAGAGTCCGCCTGCCGAGGCAGGGGACATGGGTTCGTGCCCTGATCCGGGAAGATCCCACATGCCGCGGAGCGGCTGGGCCTGTGAGCCATGGCCGCTGAGCCTGCGCGTCCGGAGCCTGTGCTCCGCAACGGGAGAGGCCACGACAGTGAGAGGCCCCCGTACCGCAAAAAAAAAAAAAAAAAAAATTAAACCTTCAGTTTCTCAGTCACACTGACCACATTTCACGTGTTTATTAGTCACATGTGGCAAGCTGAGTCTCTACTGGACATCACAGATATAGAATGTTTCTATCATTACAGACAAGTTCTATTGTACAGCACTGCTCTAGATAGCTCTTTAAACTATCATGAAAATCAAAAGATCAAATTCACCAAGGAACATATCTACAAATGAACTAACCAATTGATCAAGTAATTAAACAAATATTAAGTATAAAAGGAATTTCTAACATAAGTGGTAGAAAAGCTATGGTGCAGGTTGTCTGTGTATACGTTAATGGATTAAACAAAATTTATGGAGAAGTTTTAGAACTGTGCTTCCCAGTAATTTGAAAAGTATTTCTACCATTAATAGAGGTGCTTCATTCAGTTATTCACTAAAAATATTTATTGAGGGCCTACTGTATATAAGACAATGTACTTAGTGTTCAAAAAGGTATAAAAATCAAATATTCACTTGTCTTAGTGTCAAACTATAGAAAGTTTTAGGCATAGTTCTAATACCTACATTGTTTTTTCTTTTACCATAAATTATCGACTATAATTCCACGGACTAATTTCTTCCATGAGAAAGCATATCAACTCCTCTTCTCAGATGCTGATCTTTCCTAATAAATACTTTAAAGGGTTTTTTCCTAAGCAATAAAAGCACATTCATTATGATAAGAAAAGGGTAATTTAATCAGTATATTTGAATATATAAACTCTAAGAACTGAGAGCATTAGACCATTTGCAAAACAGTTAATAAAAATTTATATCAATGTAACTTCACCTAACTATGGTAGGATTTAAGGGAAGAAAGGGGGGGGAAGGTAAAAGTGGATAGTGTTTTATAGGCAATAGGACAAATTCATGTGAATAACTCTCCCTGTGAAGACAGACAAGTCAATTAAAGATAATTCTGATCTTAACACTATAGCAAATTTCACATCAGAACACGCCACCTACTTTAAACATTCAATCTGACAATTTTTAAGACACAGAATTTCATTAAAGCTATTAGAATTACTTGCATGTGCCAAAAATTAAAATGAAAAATCATAACCAAATGTTCCAATCATCCTGATATATATTACAGCATATATATGATATACATAATATTCTGTTATTTACAATGAAAACAAATAATCACTAACACTATAATAACACTACATTGTTAAACACCTATAAAGAAATTACTTAACTGATTCCATTATCAGGCCAACATGGCTAGTTTTCCAGATGGCGTATTTGTCTGTCCTAAACATGGAATCGTTCAGTATAAAATTTTAGGGGACTTTACCAGCAATAGTAAAAAAAAAAAAAAAAAAAAAAATCACAAAAGATTGACAGATTTAATTATATTAGACTTTTAAACTTCTGAAAGTAAAAAAAAAGTGATAAAATTAGAAGGCAAACAAACTGGAAGAATATCTGCTGTACTTATGACAAAGGATTAGTATCTTTATGATCTGATAAGCTCATAAAAGATTAAGACCTCAACAGAAAAATGGGTGAACCGTATGATCAAATAATTCGTAGAACATAAGTAGTTAAATATACTTTTAGGGACTTCCCTGGTGGCACAGTGGTTAAGAATCCCCCTGCCAATGCAGGGGACACGGGTTCAATCCCTGGTCCAGGAAGATCCCACATGCCGCGGAGCAACTAAGCCTGTGCGCCATAACTACTGAGGCTGCACCCTAGAGCCTGTGAGCCACAACTACGGAGCCCACGTGCTGCAACTACTGAGGCCCACGCGTCTAGAGCCCATGCTCTGCAACAAGAGAAGCCACCGCAATGAGAAGCCTGCGCACCGCAATGAAGAGTAGCCCCCGCTCGCCGCAACTAGAGAAAGCCCGCGCACAGCAACAAAGACCCAACACAGCCAAAGTAAACTTTAAAATAAATAAATAAATACACTTTTAGAAAATTTGATGTCTCTAAGTCAAAGAAGTGTAAATTAAGTGATACACCATTTTCACCTATCAAAATAGCAGTCTTTAAGTAGTTGTAAAAAACTTCAATAAACCCAACAAAAAATGTGTTAGAAATACAAATATAAAAGAAGCCCCACAAAAATGTTGAGATAAGCCATGCTTCTGGATGAATAGGATCAACATTAGAATGGTATCAGTTCTTGCTAACCTAATTTAATGAAACGCTGATAAAACAGAATTGAAAGTTGATTCCACAGTTTTCTAGAAGAGTAAATATATAATACACAAGACTATCTTTTTTAAAAAAAGGTATCAAAATATACCATAAAGCAACAGTAGTTAAAACACTGGCATAGGAATAGACACATGTCAGAAGAGAAAGCCAGGTTGAAAAGAGACCCACATGCATATGGGAAATCAGAGTATGATAATGGTAGCATTTCAAATGAGTGGGGGAGAGACATAATGGCACAACTGGGTACCCATTTTCTAAAAATTCAGATTCCTTTTCTCATACTATATGAAAAAATTAGAGATGGATCCAAAAAATCTAATAAAATAACAAACCAGAAATGTAACAGAAGAAAATGGAAGAGATTATTTTTTTTATAATCTTGGGGTTAGGACACCTAAGAAGCCATTTAGTGGCAGGGAATTAATATCTGTATTTTACAGACAGCACTTCAAATCAATTTTAAAAAGACAAACCTTGAAAGAAAAACGTGCAAAGGATAGGACTGACAATTCACAGAAGAAATATAAATGACTGAAAAAACATGGGCAGAAGCACAACCTTACTAATTACAAGAGAAATGGAAATTAAATGAGATAATCAGATTCGTAAAAATTATAAGACTGATAATATCCAGCACAGTTGTAGGGAACTGGACACTCTCATACACTGTTGGTACATGTGACAGTACTGATTCCCAATGTTAAATGCACAGAGTCTCTCCTGGCATCCCCATTTCTAGGACTTTATCCTATAGAATCACTTGCATAAGTACATAAGCACATACGTATGAGGAAGATCAATGCAGTTTTATTCCTATTTCACATAAAAAATAAATATAACTGATTTTTATTAAGAGAAATCCTTAAATAAACTATGGTTCTATTTATTCTATGGGATGTAACACAACTGTTAAAAAGAATGAGGTTGATCTGTATGCACAGAGAAGGGTGTCTGATACATCACAGAATGAAAAAAACAAGTTGCATAACATTATCTATGTATACTATGATGCCATTGTATTACAAATAGCGAGCATATGCATATATATGTAAGATTGTACGTATGTAAGAAAGGTTCTAGGAAGATTTACAAACTGTTAGTAGTAGGAACTCTACTACTACTGAGAGTGTGATTTTGGGGTGAAGAGAGGGCTTTCTGAATTACTTTTATAGTACTTTTGTACTATTTTAATTTTTTTAACAATGGGCTATGTACTACGTTTGTATTTAAAAGAATTTATAACATCCAGTGTGGTGAAAGGAAGGGGTAAAGTCAGCCACTGCTGACGGGAATATAATCTAGCACAATCTTTCTAGAAAGTAATATGGCAATGCATATTGAGAACCTTAAAAAGATTAAACCCTTTGACCCAGTGATTTTATTTTTGGGAATTTATCCTAGAAAATATTTGAAAATTATTTGCACATGAAAATGTGAGTATGAAGCTAGTCACAGCACCTTTGTTTAAATTTTTCATGGTTACTTATTGTTTATTTTTCCAATTCAAAACTGTGAAAGTGTTTTAACATTCTTAAAAGTTATTTTTAATAATAATTATAAAGAACTATCTGCATAAAAGTAGGGAAAATCTTCCTTTCCACCTTCCAATTCCATCTGCTCTGCACTCCCAGCTGGTACCCTAGCTTCCTTGCTTCCCTTTCTTCATACTCACTCCCTTCCTCTCAAGGTACCGTTAACTTAACGCTTCTTTTCTCAATCTCAAGGGTAGAGAGCCTGGTTTTGAATCCTGGATCTGTCACAGACTGTGTGTCCTTGGACCTGAGACCTACCTCAGAGGGTTCTTGAATTAAATGAGTTAGTTCCTGTAAAGTACTTAATCTAGAACAGGGCCTGGCACATAAGACACTCTCAATAAATGTCAGCTATTATTTTCTATGCATTTGCAAATCCGTTTTAAAAGCATATACAAACAAATGGCATTCTAAGCATACTATTCTGCATCTTGCCCTTTTCCATTTAATATGTAAATGCAAATACCCAAAATATAAGAGCTAACATTAGAGCTTTTTGAGTTTTGACTATACAGGATGTGCTATGCAGTTTACATGCATTATCTTATTCAACCTCAAAACAGCCCCATGAGGTTGTATCAGTCACCATCCCCATCCTCCGTTTTATAGATAAGTAAATTCAGAAAAGTTAAATAATTTTGCCTAAGATCATAAAGCTAGGGAGTAGCAGAGTTGGGACAAACACATGTCAGTGAGTCACTACTATATGCTTTGGAAGTAGTAATACCCACTATCATGGAAATAAACATCTTCATATGCTCCTGCAAGTTAGAAAAAGGATAGCTATACATATGCTTATGTATGCATCGCTCTGGAAGGACACAAAAGAAACTGACAGTAGGTGTTGCTTTTAGCAAAAAAAATTTGGAAACTGAGATACAAGGACAAGGATGAGAGGAAAGCTTACTTACAGTCTACACTCTTTTGTATTGCTGATTTTTGTACAATGTTCATATACCTATTCAAACAAAAGAATATGGGAGAAAATAAAACCCTACCCTTGTATTCACAACTACAATTTCTAAAAATCCAGACTTGATAAGGTAGGTAGCAAAATAAGGTTGTCCTCCTTTCCTGTGCCACCAAGTGTCCCCCACCTTTATGAGTACAGATGTCCATGTCACCTTAGAATGGCCAGGCCCTTCTCTGTTACCCTTCTGATTGCCCCTATGCGACAGGGGGGTGACCAACTTACCAGGAAACCAACTCTCCCCTCCTCCTAGTATTGTATAAGCCCTATCTGTCCCTTTACCAATTCTCTTCTCCCTCCTAATCAATGTTTTCCTCATCTTATATCTTCCTGGTTTAAGCCCCATTTCCTTCCTTCTCCTAAATTCTCACATCACTTAACAGTATGAAGTAGAAAGGACCCCTGGACAGAAAGTCTGAAGTCTGCCACTTTCTAGGCCTTAACTTGGTGAAGTTACTTAACACTCGCAAGTCTCCTGGTATATCAAATGGGACTAATAAGAACACCTTCCTGAAAAGGCTGCTTTAAGAAAATGTTTGAGAAAAGCACTTTATAAACTATGAAATTCTATTCAATTGTTAATTATTACTTGTCATACCTTGTGTAGATTTTAAGCTCTTTGTCCACAAGGGGCTTCTTTTCTAAACTCCCAATGTGCCTACACCCAGCAGGCACTCAATAACATTTGTCGGAATGTTTTTTAAGAAAAAGGCCAAGCATTCAAGTTGGGGTAAGCATTACCACATCTGCTTTGAATCTTTAGGGCAGCTACAAAAGCAAGACTGGAGGTCATCTGCCCTGCCGTCTCCAATGGGAACGTGGTGAGCACTTGCTCTGCATGCCCCTGGTCACAGGTAAACTCTGCTTTTCCAGTAAAGTTATCAGAAAAATGATTTCTTTTAGGCATATGCATATACATATATAAATATGTAACATACATAAATATATTATTCTTAATTAAGTGTGCCAAAATGAAATAGGATAGCTGGGATTGAATTTAAAATAATCCAGGTGGAGGAAGTGGGTAAGGGTATAGATGAAACAAGACTGGCCAGGAGCTGACGGTTACTAAAGCTGGGTGATGGGGCTTTTTTTTTTTTTATGCTCTCCTCATGTCCCTACATTTTTTTAAATTTCTTAATTTTATTTTTTTATACAGCAGGTCCTTATTAGTCATCAATTTTATACACATCAGTGTATATATGTCAATCCCAATCGCTCAGTTCATCACACCACCACCACCACCACCCCGCCGCTTTCCCCCCTTGGTGTCCATACGTTTGTTCTCTACATCTGTGTCTATTTCTGCCCTGCAAACTGGTTCATCTGTACCACTTTTCTAGGTTCCACATATATGCGTTAATATACGATATTAGCTTTTCTCTTTCTGACTTACTTTACTCTGTATGAGTCTATAGATGCATCCATGTCTCAACAAATGACCCAATTTCGTTCCTTTTTATGGCTGAGTAATATTCCATTGTATATATGTACCACATCTTCTTTATCCAATTGTCTGTCAATGGGCACTTAGGTTGCTTCCATGACCTGGCTATTGTAAATACAGCTGCAATGAACATTGTGGTACATGACTCTTTTTGAATTATGGTTTTCTCAGGGTATATGCCCAGGAGTGGGATTGCTGGGTCATATGGTAGTTCTATTTTTAGTTTTTTAAGGAACCTCCATACAGTTCTCCATAGTGGCTGTATCAATTTACATTCCCACCAACAGTGAAAGAGGGTTCCCTTTTCTCCACACCCTCTCCAGCATTTGTTGTTTGTAGATTTTCTGATGAAGCCCATTCTAACTGGAGTGAGGTGATACCTCATTGTACTTTTGATTGGCATTTCTCTAATAATTAGTGATGTTGAGCAGCTTTTCGTGCGCTTCTTGGCCATCTGTATATCTTCTTTGGAGAAATGTCTATTTAGGTCTTCTGCCCATTTTTCGATTGGGTTGTTTGTTTTTTTAATATTGAGCTGCATGAGCTGTTTATGTATTTTGGAGATTAATCCTTTGTCCATTGATTCATTTGCAAATATTTTCCCCCATTCTGAGGGTTGTCTGTTTGTCTTGTTTGTAGTTTCCTTTGCTTTGCAAAAGAATCTACGTTTCATTAGGTCCCATTTATTTATTTTTGTTTTTATTTCCATTATTCTAGGAGGTGGATCAAAAAAGACCTTGCTGTGACTTACGTCAAAGAGTGTTCTTCCTATGTTTTCCTCTAAGAGTTTTAGAGTGTCCAGTCTTACATTTAGGTCTCTCCTCTATTTTGAGTTGATTTTTGTGTATGGTGTTAGGGAGTGTTCTAATTTCATTCTTTTACATGTAGATGTCCAGTTTTCCCAGCACCACTTATTAAAGAGGCTGTCTTTTCTTCATTGTATATCCTTGTCTGCTTTGTCATAGATTAGTTGACCATAGGTGCGTGGGTTTATCTCTGGGCTTTCTATCCTGTTCCATTGATCTATGTTTCTGTTTTTGTGCCAGTACCATATTGTCTTGATTACTGTAGCTTTGTAGTATAGTCTGAAGTCAGAGCGTCTGATTCCTCCAGCTCCGTTTTTTTCCCTCAAGACTGCTTTGGCTATTCGGGGTCTTTTGTGTCTCCATACAAATTTTAAGATTTTTTGTTCTAGTTGCGTAAAAAATGCCATTGGTAATTTGATAGGGATTGCACTGAATCTGTAGATTGCTTTGGGTAGTATAGTCATTTTCACAATATTGATTCTTCCAATCCAAGAACATGGTATATCTCTCCATCTCTTTGTATCATCTTTAATTTCTTTCATCAGTGTCTTATAGTTTTCTGCATACAGGTCTTTTGTCTCCCTAGGTAGGTTTATTCCTAGGTATTTTATTCTTTTTGTTGCAATGGTAAATGGGAGTGTTTCCTTAATTTCTTTCAGATTTTTCATCCTTAGTGTATAGGAATGCAAGAGATTTCTGTGCATTAATCTTATATCCTGCAACTTTACCAAATTCATTGATTAGCTCTAGTAGTTTTCTGGTGGCATCTTTAAGATACTCTATGTATAGTATCATGACATCTGCAAACGCTGACAGTTTTACTTCTTCTTTTCCAATTTGTATTCCTTTTATTTCTTTTTCTTCTCTGATTGCCGTGGCAAGGACTTCCAAAACCATGTTGAATAACAGTGGTGAGAGTGGACGTCCTTGTCCTGTTCCTGATCTTAGAGGAAATGGTTTCAGTTTTTCACCATTGAGAATGATGTTTGCTGTGGGTTTGTCGTATATGGCCTTTATTATGTTGAGGTAGGTTCCCTCTGTGCCCACTTTCTGGAGAGTTTTTATCATAAATGGGTGTTGAATTTTGTCGAAAGCTTTTTCTGCATCTATTGAGGTGATCATATGGTTTTTCTGCTTCAATTTGTTAATATGGTGTATCACGTTGATTGATTTGCATATACTGAAGAATCCTTGCATCCCTGGGATAAATCCCACTTGATCACGGTGTATGAACCTTTTAATGTGTTGTTGGATTCTGTTTGCTAGTATTTTGTTGAGGATTTTTGCATCTATATTCATCAGTGATATTGGTCTGTAATTTTCTTCTTTTGTAGTATCTGTCTGGTTTTGGTATCAGGGTGATGGTGGCCTCATAGAATGAGTTTGGGAGTGTTCCTTCTTCTGCAATTTTTTGGAAGAGTTTGAGAAGGATGGGTGTTATCTCTTCTCTAAATGTTTGATAGAATTCACCTGTGAAGCCATCTGGTCCGGGACTTTTGTTGGAAGATTTTTAATCACAGTTTCAATTTCATTACTTTTGATTGGTCTGTTCGTATTTTCTATTTCTTCCTGGTTCAGTCTTGGAAGGTTAAACCTTTCTAAGAATTTGTCCATTTCTTCCAGTTTGTCCATTTGATTGGCACAGAGTTGCTTGTAGTAGTCTCTTAGGATGCTTTGTATTTCTGCAGTGTCTGTTGTAACTTCTCCTTTTTCATTTCTAATTTTATTGATTTGAGTCCTCTCCCTCTTCTTCTTGACGAGTCTGGCTAATGGTTTATCAATATTGTTTATCTTCTCAAAGAACCAGCTTTTACTTTTATTTATTTATTTTTTTATGGTACGTGGGCCTCTCACTGTTGTGGCCTCTCCCGTTGCAGAGCACAGGCTCTGGATGCACAGGCTCAGCGGCCATGGCTCACAGGCCTAGCTGCTCCGCAGCATGTGGGATCTTCCCAGACCGGGGCACGAACCCGTGTCCCCTGCATTGGCAGGTGGACTCTCAACCACTGCGCCACCAGGGAAGCCCTCAAAGAACCAGTTTTTATTTTTACTAATCTTTGCTATTGTTTTCTTTGTTTCTATTTCATTTATTTCTGCTCTGATCTTTATGGTTTCTTTTCTTCTACTAACTTTGGGTTTTGTTTGTTCTTCTTTCTCTAGTTCCTTTAGGTGTAAGGTTAGATTGTTTGAGATTTTTCTTGTTTCTTGAAGTAGGCTTGTATAGCTATAAACTTCCCTCTTAGAACTGCTTTTGCTGCATCCCATAGGTTTTGGATCGTCGTGTTTTCATTGTCATTTGTCTCCAGGTATTTTCTGATTTCCTCTTTGATTCCTTCAGTGATCTCTTGGTTATTTAGTAACGTATTGTTTACCCTCCATGTGTTTGTGTTTTTTACGTTTTTTTCCCCGTAATTCATTTCTAATCTCATAGCACTGTGGTCAGAAGAGATGCTTGGTATGATTTCAATTTTCTTAAATTTACTGAGGCTTGATTTGTGACCCAAGATGTGATCTATCCTGGAGAATGTTCCATGCGCACTTGAGAAAAAAGTGTAATCTGCTGTTTTTGGATGGAATGTCCAGTAAATATCAATTAAATCTATCTGGTCTATTGTGTCATTTAAAGCTTGTGTTTCCTTATTAATTTTCTGTTTGGATGATCTGTCCATTTGTGTAAGTGAGGTATTAGAGTCCCCCACTATTACTGTGCTACTGTCGTTTTCCTCTTTTATAGCTGTTAGCAGTTGCCTTATGTATTGAGGTGCTCCTATGTTGGGTGCATATATATTTATAATTGTTATATCTTCTTCTTGGATTGATCACTTGATAATTATGTAGTGTCCTTCCTTGTCTCTTGTAACATTCTTTAAAATCTATTTTATCTGATATGAGTATTGCTACTCTAGCTTTCTTTTGATTTCCACTTGCATGGAATATCTTTTTCCATCCCCTCACTTTCAGTCTGTATGTGTCCCTAGGTCTGAAGGGGGTCTCTTGTAGACAGCATATAGATGGGTCTTGTTTTTGTATCCATTCAGCGAGCCTGTGTCTTTTGGTCGGAGCATTTAATCCATTCATGTTTAAGGTAATTATCGATATGTATGTTCCTATGACCATTTTCTTAATTGTTTTGGGTCTGTTTTTGTAGGTCCTTTTCTTCTCTTGTGTTTCTCACTTAGAGAAGTTCCTTTAGCATTTGTTGTAGAGCTGGTTTGGTGGTACTGAATTCTCTTAGCTTTTGCTTGTCTGTAAAGCTTTTGATTTCTCCATCGAATCTGAATGAGGTCCTTGCCGGGTAGAGTAACCTTGGTTGTAGGTTCTTCCCTTTCATCACTTTAAGTATATCATGCCACTCCCTTCTGGCTTGTAGAGTTTCTGCTGAGAAATCAGCTGTTAACCTTATGGGAGTCCCCTTGTATGTTATCTGTCGTTTTTCCCTTTTTGCTTTCAATGATTTTTCTTTGCCTTTAATTTTTGCCAATTTGATTACTATGTGTCTCAGTGTGTTACTCCTTGGGTTTATCCTGCATGGGACTCTGCGCTTCCTGGACTTGGGTGGCTATTTCCTTTCCCATGTTAGGGAAGTTTTCTACTATAATCTCTTCAAATATTTTCTCGGGTCCTTTCTCTCTCTCTTCTCCTTCTGGGACCCCTATAATGCAAGTGTTGTTGCATTTAATGTTGTCCCAGAGGTCTCTTAGGCTGTTTTCATTTCTTTTCATTCTTTTTTCTTTATTCTGTTGCACAGCAGTGAATTCCACCATTCTGTCTTCCAGGTCACTTATCTGTTCTTCTGCCTCAGTTATTCTGCTACTGACTCCTTCTAGTGTAGTTTTCATTTCAGTTATTGTATTGTTCATCTCTGTTTGTTTGTTCTTTAATTTTTCTAGGTCTTTGTTAAACATTTCTTGCATCTTCTCGATCTCTGCCTCCATTCTTTTTCCGAGGTCCTGGATCATCTTCACTATCATTATTCTGAATTCTTTTTCTAGAAGGTTGCCTATCTCCACTTCATTTAGTTGTTTTTCTGGGGTCTTATCTTTTCCTTCATCCGGTACATAGCCCTCTGACTTTTCATCTTGTCTATCTTTCTGTGAATTGGGATTTTTTTTTCAAACATACTTTTGCGTATGTTTCAAACTTCCTATAATGAAAGTTTATAAAGTGTGCTAAAACAAAGATGAGTGTAAATAATGCCTAGCACAGCACTTTGCACATGGGTAGTCAACAAATCTGGTGAATCAAAGAAAGAAAATGGAGTCAATTCTAGCAAAGAGCACAGTATGAATACACTACTAAAATTTTCCGAGTTAAATCACACAGTTTAAATTCTATTATCTTCCAAGGAAGAGCACATGAAAAGATGAGTGGTAAGAGAAGTAGGTAGAGTTTTCAAGGAATAATGGTTACAACCATAATGATACAGAATGTAGTATTTACTGAGCAACTTACTATGTGCCAGGCACATTGCTAAGAGCTTCACATGCATCATTTCATTTAATTCTTACAATAATCCTACAGGTGGGTTTTTTTTAATCCCCATTTTACAGATGCAGTATTAAGGTTCTAAGAGATACTAAATAACTTGCCCAAGATCATGTGACTAGTAAGTGGCAGAGTTAAGATTCAAATATACATCTGCATTCAAAGCCCATATTCAACCAGTGTACAAAACTGCCTTTCCAGTACTTAATAAATCTATTCAATGCACCTAAATTAAAAAGGTTTTTAAACACTTTGATACCATATTAAAATCTCCCTAAACTTCCACTTAATAAAAGTAATGTAGATTGGAAACTGCAGCATAATCTAGAGAAAAAGAACAAGGGAAAGAAAATATTAAGGGAGTATTAAACCAGGCAAAGGCTTGAATCTACATAAATGACAACACACTTTCAACATACTTCCAATATAACTATTTCCTGAAACATAAACTGAGATATGATTTGACAAACACCTCTAATAAAGCTCCCAAATTGTCCATCAGGGGCTCCACCAAGTCCCTGATTTGTTTACACTGTCTCAGAACACCTGGGATTTTATGGTCACTGTAATTGTGGCACTTATCACTAATTTCAGACTTATAAAAATCTGTAAAAAGAAATTCCTATATACCCTTCACCCAAATGTTAATATCTTACCATATATACGTTATCATTCATTCTCTCTATCCATATACCTTTTTCTGAAAGGTTAAAGAGTAAGATACAAACATGATGCCCCTTTATCTCTAAGTACTTCCATGTATCACCACTGTATTTTAATCAGTTAGTCACATATCTGCTGCTAAATTCTGTAACTCCCCCCAGAGTGAAACCCTGTTTTATTAATTCATCTTTCTCTACTGACACCCAGCACAAGAGAAGCTACAGGACAAGAAGTGTCACCCCAGAACAAGTGACACGTTAAATACCATTCTTAGTTTCAAGCCAAAGAAAATGAATAAGTTACAAACATTTCTCGAGTACCCATCCCATGCAAAACATTCTATATTGGGTAATTTAAGAAGTATAATAAACCACAAGTTTGGCTCCTTACAATTAAGAATTTAAACTGAGCTGAGGTTATGTTTGTGATGATGATTTACATTCTACACATTCTTGCTGTGAATATCTAACACCCAGCATCTACTCTAGATACTGTTTTCTATCTCTTCACAGATTACTTTGCTCCATATAAATTATTTAATGCAAAGACCGTAATACCCTTAATGAAAATGATTTTAAAAGAACCACCATTCATTTGTAATCACAGTTCCTTATAAGTAGTCATATGTTTAGTGATGACAAATTATCATATTAAAGTACTTCTACAAAATACAGACTGGCATCTGTTACAAGCTAAAGCTATTTGCTATTGCGAACATTTGACATTTTTGAAATATTGCTTTAAAAAAAAGGTAAAAGGGCTTCCCTGGTGGCACAGTGGTTAAGAATCCGCCTGCCAATGCAGGGGACATGGGTTCGAGCCCTGGTCCGGGAAGATCCCACATGCTGCAGAGCAACTAAGCCCGTAAGCCACAACTACTGAGCCTGCGCGCCACAACTACTGAAGCCCGTGCGCCTAGAGCCCGTGCTCTGCAACAAGAGAAGCCACAGCCATGAGAAGCCGGCACACCACAATGAAGAGTAGCCCCCGCTCACCTCAACTAGAGAAAGCCCGCGCGCAGCAATGAAGACCCAACACAGCCAAAAATAAATAAATAAAATAAATTAAGTTATTAAAAAAAAGGTAAAGGATATACCTATTATCTAAACACAGGCCAACGGGGGGGGAGAACATAAGATGTAGGATTTAATTCTGGCTATTCCTGTCCATTTCTAACATATAGGAGGGCACTACACCATTTTAAGCACTCAATCACCACATGTGGCTAGTGGCTACCATATTGGACAGTGCAAATATAGAACATTTCCATCGTCACAGAAAATTCTGCTAGACAGCATTGTTGAGCCATTAATTCTCCATTCCCTTGTAAAAAGCCCTGCACCTTTGAGGTCCATGTCATTCAACTAAACCACTGCTTCCCAAATTAATATGCATACAAACCACCTGGGATCTTGTTTAAATTCCTATTAAGTAGGTCAGGGGTGGGGCTTCAGATCAGGCATTTCTAACAACTCCCAGATGACGTCCATTCTGCTGGTCCACAGACTATGCTACCTTCTTCCTCTCCTTCTTGCTAATAATTGTCAACTTCCAATCATTCCACTCACACATCACTTTCTTTAGCACACAGCTCACAGCCCTCTTCTCCATCCTGACCCCTGCCCATCATGCTGGGTGATTTCACTATCCACATGGACAATCCAAGCAACACCCAGCCATTCAGTTCCTTAGACTTCACTGATGTCCTCCATCAACCACCTAATCCCTATAATCATACCCAGATACCTCATAGTCACCTAAAAGGATTCTACCTCTGAAATCACTATATCATACTTTGGAACCACAGATGATTGCTTTCCCAAGTACTTTCATTCTCATTGTTCTTCAATCTTACCAGGACCTCCAGTCTATTAATTCCTTTCAGTTTCTTTACTCTCGCAAATATTCTAAACTCCCTTATCCCTTTACTCTTATGTTGAACCCACTTGGAAAAATTCCGATTCTGAATGAACCAACTAGATACTTTCTCTATTCTACACCCAGGATCCTGTACTGCTGTAGGAAATGTCACACAACCTGACTGATGGCATCACTTTATAAATTCACGGTTACCAACCTCAACTGGTCCAATTCAGTCCAGAAACTTTACATTTCTCTAGGCAAACTTCCTCCCCTGGTCTTCACAACTATTCTTTCAAAACAACTTCTCTCTCCTTCAACTTCCAACCCTCACCCCTCCCCCTACATTCTCCCTCACAGAGAAAACAGACCTGATAGGAACCACTTATCCTCTTCCTTCTCTCCTATTACAGTGGAAAGGACCTCCTTATCACAGGACAATTGTTCCACTTGTGCACTGAATCCTCCTTCTTGTACCTTCAATCTCTTCTCGTTCATTGGATCCTTTCTTGTAAGCATTAACAACTAATCCCCCCCCCACCAAAAAAAAAGGCCAACGAAGTGAAAGAAACCAATCTGAAAAGGCTACATACTGTATGATTCCAACTATATGACATTCTGGAAAAGGCAAAAGTATGGAGATGGTAAAGAGATTCTCAAATTTAATATTTCAAAGCACAGTTCATGTTATATCAAGCTAACATGACAGACTGAATTACATAGTATTTATCGTTTTGAGTATTAGCAAAGTAGGTACTGAGCCACAAATGGCAAAAACGATCAAGAAATCGCCAAAGGTATCAATTCCTCTTTGCTGTATAGATTAGTGCCATACAATTCTCAAAGACAGTCCCTGAAATACAATCCTATAAACCCCCAACATAAATTACAATCATAAAGTAGCATATATGTTTCCCATTAGAATAATGAAATAATTGGAAGTTCTGTTTCTGACAAAGCACTCAATATCTAATAAATTCAAGCTAGATGAATGTGATAAAAGTCAAAATTCAATAAACAGAAACTCTGTCATACTTTTAAACTGTAATATTATCCTTTCAAGTTCTACAAGATGAGTATAAACATACTACGTGTGTCAATAATACAGGGAACCCAAATGTGCTACCAAACTATACACTGAACCCAAAATTCAAATCAATCGTATCACAAATTTGAATTGTAGTATTCCTGCCAGCTATATTGAAAGAAAAGTCCTCTTGGGACTTCCCTGGCAGTCCAGTGGTTAAGATTTCACCTTCCAATGCAGGGGATGCAGGTTTGATCCCTGGTCGGGGAACTAAGATCCCACATTCCTCAGGGCCAAAAAACCAAAAGAGAAAACAGAAGCAATATGGTAAAAAATTCAATAAAGACTTTAAAAATGGTCCACATGAAAAAATCTTAAAAAAAACGGAAAGCCCTCCTGAAAAGCATGAATTTAGATCTTCCTCATTAAAAAGTTTCTCAAAGCAAAAAGGTGGTCAAAATTATTTTTATGTAGTCTGCACTGACTTATCTCTACCACTAGATGGTACTATCAGCCTCAGAAACTGAGGAAATAAAAGGGGAGATGACTATATTAATCATTGTTGCCACCCTCAAATATCCTGCCCCAGTATGCTGACACACTTGTATTCGTCAGATTATTAAGTCTCAATCCTTGCCTTTTCATATATGCTCACTACAATTGTGAAGAGAATCAAATAAATCCGCTGTTAAAACCTGAAGCAATGAAAGGTGGGAAAGCTTACTCTTAACCTTTCACGAAAGGTTTTTCAATTCAATTACAGAATTAAGTGAGAAAAAACTGAAGGAAAACACTATAAAGTTTATCAGTTGTACTTTATCACCTCAAAAACATTCTGTTCTTATTATTTGTCCAATATGTTTACCTTAATGACAAGTTTTTGCTAAACACTGAATTTTTAACCAGCACTTCTAAAGTATTTAGACCAATCTGGTCCTGAAGGGGAAACAATACTATTTTGTATTATAAAACCAAGATCTAAGAGATCAAAAAAGGGCCACAAATTTTAATATGCTAACACTGATAACTAGGTAAGTCTTTATAAAAGCAACAACTTCCTAAAACAACAGGCTCAAACCATTCTTAATTCTAAGCAACACGTTCTCAGAAGCTAACAAAAACTTTAAAGATCTCTAATCTAAATGGAAGGATAGAACAATCTCAAATTAAATCTAAGCCTTTTTATATTGCTAGTAAAAGTATCAAAACCATCTGTTTGAAAAGGTTTGAAACAAGTCAGAATTCAATTTGAGAACTTTCCCATATCTTTTAAAGACCAACTACAGCTTGGCTAACTATACATGAACATGACTATCCTGGTTTTGTATAAATTTAAGTGGAAATAAACTATAAAACAATTTTAAAACTTTGTATTTTAAAAGTGATTACCTCTTATGAACATGTCTGTATTAAGAAAAAGAAGTACTACAATGTGAATAAAAATTTAACAGAAAGCCTGTTTATCACAAAATGCACTAGTATCCCCAGTTCACGTTTTCTTTATCTGACAGTAGCAAGGTTTCTAATTATTACCTTTACAATCTACTAACATACTTACCTGAACACAGAAATCTGTAACCACTAGCATCATTTCCCCCTAAAGATAAATACATTCTCAACATACTCTTCATAAGAATTTTGGGGTAAAAGTTTTCTTAAAAATTCAGATCTTTTTCACTATGTACATTAGTTTATTTGAATGCTTCTCTCTCTTTTTTCCCCCTCATAATGGTTCATTCATAACTTGAATAATTTTTATAGGGCTTAAACTTAAAAGCGAACAGAACGTGTTCTCTATACTTAAATATCTTAGTTATAAATCTTAATAATAGGAATAAAAAGGGAATTAATTTACAGATATAATAAAACTGCTCTCAAAAGGCTTTGAATCTCTGTAGGAACTGGGTTAAGCATTCTATTTTTTTTAATTGACGTATAGATGATTTACAATGTTGTGAAAAATATGGAACGCTTCACGAATTTGCGTGTCATCCTTGCACAGGGGCCATGCTAATCTTCTCTGTATCGTTCCAATATTAGTATATGTGCTACTGAAGAAAGCACCCGAATGCTTTTAATTCTTCAAAATGTATTCAATATTGAGATATGTCTTGTGGTAAAAGTCAATACAGTATAATTCACTCATATTTTACTCAAATTTCCTCTTGAAATTGAAAAGTGGCTGAATAACGTACCTTCAGAGTTATGTGCAGTTTTCTTGTGTTTTCGGCAATAAACCCTACAAAAAATGAAGAAATTAAAAGTAAACAAACCAAATTCATTTTTCAAATTAAGAATGAGCAGTACACTTCACCCCATTCACAAGCTGGATTCCAAAAACCTTATCATTAAACTTTCTATGCCATTTCTCTAAGCATTAAATTCCCTACCAAAAACACCCTTTAC
Organism: Stenella coeruleoalba; assembly: GCF_951394435.1. Taxonomy (NCBI): domain Eukaryota; kingdom Metazoa; phylum Chordata; class Mammalia; order Artiodactyla; family Delphinidae; genus Stenella; species Stenella coeruleoalba. The sequence continues at coordinate 109,277,481 of NC_137152.1, read as the reverse complement.
GATGATGATGAAATGCTTTGAAATGGGAACAAATTTTTACAAAGGCCTAAAGAAAGTATGACTGTTTTAAAAAAACTAAAAGAGAAGTTAAATAATTACATGTAAATTCCTTGTGAAGGTTTCTCTCGTATCTGAGCTTTATCATGCAATGCACAGTGGTAGTGGTATGTCCTGTGACATGTTTTCACATCACAACCAATTGTAGCTCCAGGACAATGGCACAAAGAACACATCTACAGGAAAACAATAAAATAATATTATTAGTGTGTGATTTTGCTATGGCTATGAAATCAGGTTAGAGGCATATCAAATCTCTGTCAAGGAAAACAAATTGGTTATTGAAAAGTTCTGTAACTAATAATGCTACTTTTCTTGTTTTCTCACCTAGAAATAATTCAAATCAAATTCTACTGGGAGTATTTTTTCCCATGTTAAACTATGACAAAATTAATGGAATATTATTAATATCTATTGGTTCATTGTGGTTAAGAGAAAATCTGAAATGTTGCAAATCAGGAATGTAAGCTGTAGACCTTTTCACAATCCAGATCTTCCTGGAAATGAGTAACTGGAGAAAATGGCTCATTCCAGAAAAAATTTTCTTTCACATTTCCACCTATCAATGAGAATTTTTAGAAAAAAACTCACATACTATTTGGGAACCTGGTAAAATCAATTTCAAGTGAGGGAAGGAGAGAAGATAAAAGAATTAGGTAGATTTTCAAATACCTCGAGCCCTAAAAATATTTTGTGATGTCAAATTGATTGTGAAAACATGCTCATCTATTTTAATTTAATCTGTTACTTACCTCTCACATTATGAAGTCGAGGAAGTAGATAAAACAGATTCTTTCAAGATATTTTAATATACCTTACCTTCTGACTTTATTGGATAATTCATACTGTTTAACTAGCTCATGTCTAAATTTAGAAACAAATTCTTTAAGAAAAGTACATAACAATGACTGTTAGTGGTTTTGATTAACATATCATAGTATACGGTACTGAGTGGACTTTTAATCAGGCTGTCTCCTAAGCTATAAATGCCATGCAAAAATAAATTCACAGTAAGGTAAATCTTAAAATCTGTTCATTTGTTTCTTTGTTGTTAGATGCCTCATTTGGAACTGTTCTCCTTCCTCTTGATTAATTTTAACATAAAGAACATCCTAATTTTTGCATTACTTGGCTCCTAAGCAATTTTAGTGTACCAAGAGGCTAATGTAAATTCTAATAAATTGCCTTACATTTCTCTAAGCAAGTCAAACACTCAACCTCTCATTCAAGCTATCATTTAAAAAAGACTCCTATGTAAGTCAGAAACAAACATTCTCAATACAGGTACTTCCCAGAAAACATGATGGCCAGTGCCCATTATTAATGCGAAAGAAATACACCACTTCCTTAAATAAATATAGAAACTTCAAAGCAATACTGTAAAAAGAAACACTGTGCCAAATTATCAAGCAGGGAAAGCTGTTAAATGCTTTTGGGTGGCTTATAAATTCTTGAGGAGGTGGAGCATTTGTACTACAACTTATTTATGAGGTTCTACTATTTTAGTAAATTATACTTCTAATCAAAAAAATCATAGACTTACAGAAATTGTGGAAAACACGAAAGAGCACAACGAAAATTAAAAGATCACTCATACTCACCAAGTGTAGACACCATTACAGTGTTGCTATGCTTACGTGAAAGTATTTTTCTATGTAATTTTGTACATACTGTCACTTGGTTTTTAACTTAATAAATTGAACATTACCATTACTTCATTAAGAACTGTACTGCAAGTAGCTCATTTTGAAATTACATCGAAAATGTGTTTGCATGGGTACATTCTGAAAAAAATTATTGAGTTCAATGAGCAAGCAAAAATAAAAGGAGAGGTACTGTTAAAAATCCTGTAGAGGCTCGGCACTGGCAAACACAGTGAGATGGGCACTCTCAGATACTGCTGGAAATTGGTATACTCTCTGGACAGCAACTTGCCTTATTTATCTTAGAACTTATTAAAAGTTTATACTCTCTGATCCAGTAATTTTCCTTGAATTAATCTAGTCTACAAAATAAATCATACTTAAACGATTTATATGCAATCATTTTCACTGCAAAGTTGGAATAGCCCAAAATGTAAAACCACCTGTGGAAAACAACCACTGAAAAATGTTTAAATAAATTACGGTACAATCATATGTAGGAATGTTCTTTACTCTTTTCAAAAACATTTTAATGGCATGGGAAAAGGTTTATGTATAACATTAAGTGAAAAAATAAAGCAGGATGCAGAGTTAGGTATGCTAATTATGTTTACAACATATACTCTGAAAATAGGTGGAAGTAAACATAGCAAAATGCTGAGTGACTATCTGTGTGTGATTGGTTTTCTTCTTCATCATTTCGTATATTTTCTGATTTTTCTACAAAGGGGAAATTACAAAAAATTATTTAAAAACCATTGGAAATACTCTAGCAAATGATTTCAATACCCATCTCTCAGTTTACTGAGAATAAGAAGGAAACCAAATGCCCAAAATATATCAAAATGTGTTTTGGCTGGTTATAGATTCAAATCTGCCCAAAGTATAACCAGTTAACTACAGCAACTCAGAACAAATAAAAATTTTTTAAGTGAGAAAAAGCTTATTCTCATTTTTGTCAGTTTATCTCAAGGAAGAAAAGAAAGAGGAAGATATCCCAATAAAAATGTTTTCAGAGAGTGGAAGATTCTTCTCAAGGCTAGGAGTAGGAATTTTTCTTAATTAGAATTCACAGGATCTATTTTATGCAGCATTCATACACAAGCAGGTATTTCTGCTTGTATAAGAAATTCTGGCAAAGTACTAAGAAAATACCAAAAAAGTGTCCATAATAAAACTAAATATAAAATGTATATCTGCTTGCGTACCTATGAATACAGAATGGGAACACTACTGTGTTCAAGACATCACTACTATATTGCAACACCTGAAATAATTCTTTTTACTTGAACGCTTATGGGACTTAAGATAGAGTATTCATTTTGGCTATTACCATTTTACTTCCTTGTATGACTAATTTATCTTTATAAATGTATAGACTTTATCCATCAAGTGCTTCTAGAACGAGTTTTTTGGAAGACAAACACTGTGACTTACCATGTAGTACTCAATTATCGAGAATGAGAAGGAAACCAAATGCCCAAAATATATCAAAACGTGTTTTGGCTGGTTATAAATTCAAATCTGCCCAAAGTATAACCAGTTAACTACAGAAACTCAGGTTACTCTGTTATTGAAGATTTTAATATCATATGGCATATCTTTTTCTCATTCACGTTTCTAATACCTGCAGACTTGACATAATTATCTTAAAATACATCTAAAAATATTTTAAAAGTCTGATTTGGAAAGGTGAAATTGCGAACAATCCAATTGAAGGGACACAGAATGAGCAGAGAGAATCAAGAAGAGATAAAAAGAAAATTAAAGAAGTTGAGAAAATAGATAGGTGGCTAGTATACTTTTCTTTAAAAAAAAAAGTATTATGGAAAATAAAACAAAGAGGACTTCTATTGAAAAAAAAGTAGAATAATAGGAAAACGGGCCCCCCCCGACACAGCAAGGCACCAGTTGGTTGGACCTGAGTGATGTTATCCTGTATTCCTCTTTACACAAAACATTTATTTGCCCTCCAATCTGTCACAGGCCCTACTGGGCCCTCAGCAGAACGAGTGTCATGCTTGCACTGTAGCCAGGTTGCTCTCCATGTGGGCAAATCAAAGTTAATCTGACAGGAACACATTTCTCAAGGACAGTGGCGGACTTCCTCTTCCCTGAAAAAAGGTCTGTCCCACATATCAAATATTCTGTTGAAGGCCAACTTCCTGTCTTCAATATAGGTATAAATGTCAATTCTCAGCTTATCCTGCCTATACCCTGATTTCAAGTTCTTTAAATAGAGGTGAAAATTTCTTTGTTGTTAATGATTTTTCTTTTACTTTTATTCCTCTATTCAGTTTGCTACCTAGTAGACCTAATAAATTTCAATAATCCATTACTTCTTCCAAAATGGGGAGATTAGAAAAAGAGACTCTTATAGATGTTTACATATCATACTATCTTTTTAAAAAATGTTAATAAAAATTATATATATTTAGGATGTATACGTTTTAATATACATATACATAGTGAAATGATTACTAGAGTTGAGCTAATTAACATATCCATCTCTTCATATAATTGCCATTTTTTTAGTGCATGTGGTACAAGCACCAGAAATCCACTCTCAACAAATGTCCACGATACCATAGGGTATTATTAACTACGGTCATCATGCTGTACAGGAGATCTCTAGACTTATTTATCCTACATAACTGCAACTTTGTACCTTTTGACAAACATCTCCCATTTCCCCCACCCCTCCTGCCCCTGGTAACCAGGGTTCTACTGTCTGTGAAGCTTTACTATGTTAAGATTAAGTTGTGCCACACAAGCAGAGTCTCAAGGAGCTGATCCACAGACGAAAGAGGAACTAAGTCACGCATGAGAGGAGACAAACGGAACTGAAAGGACTATGACTTAGCTAAAGTCCCGCTGAAGACAGAGGCTGGGACATACCTGCTCCTCAGTCAACTGAAATAGGCCAGGACTGAAATTCACTTTGCAAAAGGAAGAAGTCTTAAGTTAATAAAAGGAAAAATACTGCTTTCTTAGTTGCTATGGGGGAAGCTCAGGGAAAACTCAACTAAGACCACAGACAGAGACAAGGCAAAACAAATGAGATTGCCAACTTCTAGGACAGGCAGAAAGAGAAGGCTCTTGGGGAAAAGCTCTAAGTCTTAGCTTGCTCAGCTTAACTGCTGTATATCTACTATGCATGTCAGTAACTGACCACCAGTGTATAAATATAAATTCTCACAGCCAAGTACTTACTACTCTCAAGATACCTGCTGCAAGAAAACTGCTACAAATGTACAGAGAATGAAAGAGGTTTCAAAAAAAAAAGTCTGTAGGAAAAAAAAACAAAAGCAAAACAAAGAAAAATCAGAGGGACTTCCCTGGTGGTCCAGTGGTTAAGACTTCGCCTTCCAATGCAGAGGGTGCGGATTCCATCCCCGGTTGGGGAGCTAAGATCCCACATGCCTCGGAGCCAAAAACATAAAACAGAAGCAATATTGTAGCAAATTCAATAGACTTTAAAAATGGTCCAGGTCAAAAAATCTTTTTAAAAAAAGCACTTGGGAGTTGGGAATAGTGTACCTAGGATATTTTCACAGGAGAAACGAGACAAAAATAAAGTGAGAGTAGTTCACCTTACACTGGTGTTTGTTATTCTGTGTTATTTTTAATAACAGAAAACACTACCTCCGGTTAAAACTAGAATGGAGGACAGTGCGGTTGGGGCAAGTTTTCAGAGCTGCCTAAAAAATGCTCCTAACTCCAGGTTCATTACTTTATATAGAGTAATACCTCACATATCCAACACAGTCAGAAAACAGAGTAACCTCTGAATTATCTGGTTAGCAGATGCTGTCCACTTGATTTGTTAAAAACCCCTAAAAAAAAATTACCATTGCCCGGAAAGGTGGAACATGAACTCATAACTGTTTCTGGTTTATCCTACAGCTACAATTAAAAAATATATATATACAGCATTTTGAAGAAGGTCTCAAAAAATACAAACTTAATAAAATATTCTTAATAAGGGTTATATAATAAAATAATTAGGTCTAAGTAGAAAGCTAGAAAGCAAAAATGAAATCTGAAAGCTGTCAAAGTCACTGAAAAGTGATTTGATAGATTAGGACCTTAAATTCCAAGTGCTTCTAAAAAACAGGGCTACTGAAAAGCACTTGTTTTTTACTAAAGTAATAGATAATTCTAAGCAGTTACTGAATAAATAATTTCAGAAGTCTCTTGGAAATCAGAGGGCAAGTAAGCCTGTCAAGCTCTTACTTAACCTAGTCTCCTGACCTAGCTCTCAATATCACATACTCCAACTCCATCCAACTTTATGAATCATCATTATGAGGAATATAAAATTATCTTATCGGAGCTTTTGAAGTTTGTTTTATTCATCTGAAAGATTCAGAGTTTTTCTGAGCTCAGATCTTTTTGTTTAAGCTCTTCTAAGATGTAGGTCTTTGAGGCTGAGGGTACTCTGGAGTGCCACGCTGCTTACTATACTTAATCTGTGAAGAACACCAACTACAATCCATGCTCAAATAAGTAGCAAGACGTCCCCCCAAAACCAGACATAGATTATTTTATGCTACTGGTTTGGGTTCTCGTCCATTAGCACAAATAAGCGAGAAGTGATTATATAATGACATAAATTTACAGTATTCTCAATTACAAAGAAGTATCAATATTCAATGAAGGCAAAGGAAAAAAATTTGTGAAGTTTTTAAAAATTAATTTATTCAGTAATAGTCAAAGACCTGATTTTCTTCATCATTAGATCTGAAGTTTCTCTTTGGCCTCACATTCATTCTCCTTAATCACCTCCAAAGTAAAACAAAGTTCATTTTATATAAACGACACGTAAAGTATCTGCGCACATTTAAATTAATCTGCATGCCATGATGAGCTTTCAAAAAATTCACATTTATACGAATACATTCATGACGCATGTACACTTAGTTACACAGATGACAACGAAGCCAGTGAACAAATGTTCAGGAAAAAATTTACCTGTTTTTCCCCCAAAATACTGTAAGGCAAGGATCCTGCAAGCCCAATTCGGCCCATCACCTGTTTTCACAAATAAAGTTTTACTGGCACACAGACATGTTCACTTCTTTGTGTATAGTCTGTGACCGCACTGAAACAATATGGCTAGCAAAGCCTTAAATATTTATTATCTGATCCTTTACACAAAGTGTCCCAACCCCTGTCCTAAGGCAATGGTCCGTAACGGAAAGTGTTCATCAAAAATCACTTGGGAATCTTTTTCAGAAAATACCTATCTGCAACCCACCCACACCCCTTTCTGGTTTAATAGTTGGTTAAGTACCAGTGCTCTAAGGATTTGGTAGCACCATTAATTACCTGGCATCTTCTGCTTCTTTGTATGTAGTAAGCAGTGGTTGCGTTCTATACACTTTGGGTGCTCCATTTTACCCTTACTGAATGCCAAATAAGCCACACACACTCTACTTTAAATAGCACTGGCATTTAATATTCATTTAATACTTGTCAAAAGTACTTCCTCCTCCTTGAAACTCTTCCCCCTTTGAGTTCTACAGCATCATTTTCCCAGTGGAACACACTTCAAATGTCACTTTCTATGAAGTCTTTTGACTTCTCAGGTAAAATTAATTATGGTCCTCTCTCCCAGCTCCCCTGTGGCATTCTTTACATACTTCTAAGGCTAAAGTACATTTATTCATGATTGCATACAAAGTGTCTAGCATTGTGCTTGGTACAAAGTAGGCACCCAATTAAGTATCTGATAAATGGACAGACAGATGATTTCTAGAATCTAGATGGAGGCCTTGACGAATACAATGCCTGAGGAAAACAACAAAAATTTAACACCCTACTGGTAGAGTGAAGGTTGAAGAAACATGAAAACGCCCTTGTTTGAGGCATACACAGCTCTCCACCATCCTGAACAAATAACCAACCTGATTTTTCCCTCTAGATTTCTCTCCTTCCCCTTCAAACTGCTAGAGCTGCAAACAACACTAAAACACTGATTAACCAAAACACAGGAATTTTATGCTTATACTATTACTTCCGTGGTCAATTTACACCTAGCCCATTATTTAAGCTTCACACTATCATCCAATTGAAGCCCTTCCCTCCTTCAAATTCAGCCAACAGTTAATGAGTGCCCACTTACTAGAGTATAACTGAGCACAAATGATACGCCAAGCATCATGCTAAGTGTTTTCCATGCATTTCCCCCACTTAATCCTATGCTGGGCAAAGAAAATACAGTCTGCTCTCCCAGAGTTCACAACACAGTGGAGAAGCATGGCTTGCGCACGTGTAACAAGTACAATGCATATTGTTAAACTCTATGACAGAGGTGAAGGTTGAGTTAGACTCAAAAACAGACAGAAGTTCTGAGAGGCAGCTAGGAGATGAATAACATCTGTACATGCACAGATATGGGGACAAGCAGAGGATACTTGGGAAACCGAGAGGAGAGGGGATGACATTAGGAATGGAAAAAGTGGGTTAAGGTACGACTTCTGAAGGGCAGATATTATTTTGTAGGCAGTAAGGAATAAGTAAAGGTTTGGAGTCAGGAAGTGAGTGATACTAGGTTATAAAAGTAGAGATCAAGTAAATACCAGCAGTATGTTGGAAGGATGGGAAGAGGAAGACTGGATACAGTAAGTAAGGGTCGCAGTAAGAAAGACAAGAGGGCTGAGACATCCCAGAAGTAGAATCGATGTGACTGATGTGGAAGAAGGAAGAACTGAAGGTAAATGATTCAGAAAGAGAATCTGGTTTCAGGGTAGGGAGATGAAAAATACTGGTTGAGTTTAAGATGCCTGCAGGACATCTATGTATAGCAGACAAATATGCTGCCATTATTATACTTCATTCTCCACAATGACTACTGTGTATCACCTGTCTCCTGAAAAATCTTGCTTTACCCCTCCTATCTAAGTTGAAATTCCTGTCTAATGTTTGAAGACCCTGTAATCATCCCACCTTTCTCAATTCTAATCCATTACTGCCAGTCTCAATGACCCATTCTGTTATAGTTAACCTATTTCATGGACTCATCCTTTTTTTTTTTAAACTTACCATCTCTAGGAAGTAGTCTTAACCACCTAAATTGGCAAGATCCCTCCCGCACAGAATAAAAAGGTGTATCTATAAATTGTCATGTATGCAGATTCATGGCATGCCCAATATCTAGATCATGAACTCTCAAAATGAGACACCCTGTTTGGGGTGCCAAGCACTCTACTGGTACTGAGTAAATAAACTAAACACTATGTAAAATTTGTCTTTTTATTTTCAGAGGCTACAAAAAGTATCTTGAGGGCAATAGAGACTTGGCATATTCTTACATAGTATGTATGTAGGATTTTTGTCCCCAAAACAATGCTATTAACAGAATATATTAATAGGAGTCTGATTATGTCCTAAATTCAGTACTATTTCCATCTTTATTAGAAAACTTCTAAGCTCTAATCATTACATTTTTTAAAATGTGATTTTTGGTTAGGTAGCTTAAAAGGCAGTCTAGTATAATCTAGAGAGTAAGAGTTCTGGCTTTGGAGATTAAGAGTTCTGGCTTTGGAGTTAACTGGCCCTGGATTCAAATTCCAGCTCTGCCACTTACTAGCTATATGACCATAGTCAGGTTACTTCTCTGAGCCTCAGTTTCCTAATCTGTAAAGTGAGAATGAATACCTTCCTATCTCACAATATGACTGTAAGGATTAAAAAGGTTCATGTATTTAAAGTACTTAGCCCAGTTCCTAGCACATATTAAGTGTTCAATAAATGTTAGCTATTTCTGCTACTGAAAAAAGCAGGAAAAATGTTCAAAGGACTTCTTAAGACATGTGAGTAAAATTTAGTTTGAAAAAGGGAAAGTTTAGGAATGACCTGAGGATAGTCATCAAGTTTATGAAGGACTTTTCATTTTTAATATAGAAAAAACCAAATATTTCCTTTAATGGAAAGAGGCAGACCTAGAATAAATGACTCTAACTTAAGTGAGATACTTGAGTTATACAGGAGGATGAATTTCGCAACTGTGAAGAGTGTTATATAATACTCGTCCTGTTTCAGGTTGCTTGGGTAGAATCACAATTTCTTGATATATTTAAAATAAGATAGACAAAAAAATCTATGTTACATGGCTTTTAGGTAATCTTGCCTAAGGGGAAGGAAAGTGAACTAAATGGCCTCTCAACTCCTTCTGTTCCTAGAGTCTGTGATATATGTGACATAGGTACCAATTTTAACAGTAACTATCTGATGTGGATACTCTTTTTCTTTTCTTTTCCTTTTTTTTTTTTGGTGGGATCTTAGTTCCCTGACCAGGGATTGAACCCTGGTCCCAGCAGTGAAAGTGCCGAGTCCTAACCACTGGACTGCCAGGGAATTCCCCCGATGTAGATACTCTTAATGATCTCACCACCTAGTTTCATCCAGCAAGAGTATGTTCTTCAAATATACTCAAGTGTCTCCTTAAACAAATGAAAACGGCAACGATAACTCATAATCTTACTTGGAAATTTGCATTTCTTGGCTAGATGGCTGGAGAATAAGCGTAGATGGTACAGATGTGGTGTCTCCACATATGAATTCAAGAGGAACTAGAAACCATTCTGGAAAAAAAAATCTGTCTTAATTGCAAAAACAGAGTCTCAAATTATAAAAACCTTAGTAGGCTGGCAAATGTCTCCTGGTCCATCTTGGTGCTTAAAGGTGATGTAAAAGAGATGAATATGTTTGTGTGGAATGGCTTTCCTCCCTGATCCTTCTGGCTGACATGAAAATCTTGGAAAATGGCCTATGGCAGCAAGAACACACTTGCCACCCATACCTCCTGCTCTACTGTGAATTCCCATCCTCTCAAGACTCTGACCCATCTGGCCGCCTATATACTTTCACCTCAAACCCCAGACTCTTCTCTTTATACTTTTCTTTGGGGCAAGTGAGAACCTCTGGAGCCAGCACGAGATACAGACTGGAACCTGTCTTAAAAGCACCCATGGACCAGCACTCCTATTTTTCATTATTTTCAACGGGAATTCATGACCCACTTTTCACCTAAAATCTAGATGAACAGGAGCCAGGGCAGACTCACAGGATAAAATGCCTTAAAAAGTCAATTATGGAAACTGATTATCTAGTTTACACGTAGCTTACCTACTTACATGAAACTCTTCACTTTTTTTCTCCCTTTCTATTTGATTTATGGCCCTTTTATTGCTTATACAAATCTACAAAGGGAAAAGTAAATAAGAAAACCAAAATCTGGAATTTTGGTTACTTGATAGTATTTCACGTAAAAATGATGTAATGGAAGGGACAAAACTAAAGGTTAAAAGGTGACTTAAAAATTATTTCAAAATTAAACATACAAATGCTACTCCAGTCCTAGCCCCTATGTAAATTATTTAAATTCTGACATTTTAAGAGAAGGAAAGGGAGCAAAATTATATACCTGGCTCAAAAGTTCTCTCCTTCTGCCACTATTCCGCAATGCTGGATGCCCACAGCCTCAAAATGGCTATAAAACACCTTTCCTAAGGGAATTCCCTGGTGGTCCACTAGCTAAAACTCCATGCTTTCACTGCCAAGGGCGCAGGTTCAATCCCTGGTCGGGGAACTAAGATCCCACGAGTCATGCGGCACAGCCAAAAAAGAAAACAAAAAAGAAAAAACCCACACCTTTCCTAAGGTAACTCTTTATATCTCTTATAGCACTCTTTAGTTATGCAACATCACTGTTTAGTAAGCAGTGATACAGCATTATCCGTTTACTGTTGGTGACTTGTCCTAAGTTATATAATGTGTCAGTGGCAGTTATTTAAAAACAGGCCTCATGAATTCCCAGCCCAGCATCCTTTTCATTAGCCTACAACAATATTAGCAGGATCTTATTATTACTTACGAACAATAACTACAACAGGGGCTACCATTTATCAAGTCTTAACCATGTACCAGGTACCATGCTAAATCCTGTATCGTCTCTTTTTTGATTCTCACAATATCCCTGGAAGGCAAGTACTACCGTTATCTCCTTTTGGCAGGCGAAGAAAACATGGTGTAGAGAAGTAAATCAACTTGCCCAGGGTCACCCAGCTAGTTAGTTACTAAAGCTTGTGGTCTTAACCTCCAATACTGTTCTACTCCCTAGATCAAGGAACAAGCTTAGTTATTTATAACTCACTACACTTGGGCAAAAAAATTAACTCCCTACACCATACCATTAAAAATTAATCAAAACCATTTATAATAGTGAAATCTGTACAAAGTTCTGATGCTTTCTGCACAAACAGGTACAAATAAATTAAATCTCCATTGAATTCAGCAATACTGCCAGATGTATGCTGCTGCTTCATATAAAACTAGGCACTGCATTTGTTAATAACACAGTAACATCAGGGACCAAACCTGCTCCTGTTCTGACTAGAGCAGCCATGTCAAATAACAAAAATGCTAACAAGTCAGGATGTAGATGCATTTTCCAGGAATATTCATAATGCCAAGGAATAAATAATGGGGTGATAAGGGTTACAGTACAACTAGCTTCAAGTAAATAGTATTCTTTCTTTGTACCCAAAGTTGTTTTTAAGGACTAGGAAATAAAAACATAACTGCTCTGGTTCTCAAAACTCAGCAAGCCACAGTAACATGAAGAAATCTAAAACCACCAAATTAAAAAAAAAAAACGCATTTTTAAAAAAATGCAGCATTCTATTGCTATCTACAGTTTTGAGGGTGGGGAATATAAACATTTTCACAGTTAAGGTCTCACTACAACAAAAACTGTCTGACCTCTGAATTCCCATTTGTGCCAATACTGATTCTAGGGTTTGAGACTATTTATCCTTAAAACAAATCTCAAATGTTATCTTTGAACATCTTCGTATTGCTTTTCTCTTTTTTTTTCAACTAATACTAGAAAACTGACTACTTTTCAAAATAGATTATTCCTGACATCAAAATGATAGCCCCCGGGCTTCCCTGGTGGCACAGTGGTTGAGAGTCCGCCTGCCGATGCAGGGGACACGGGTTTGTGTCCCGGTCTGGGAAGATCCCACATGCCGCGGAGCGGCTGGGCCCATGAGCCATGGCCACTGAGCTTGCGTGTCCGGAGCCTGTGCTCCGCAACGGGAGAGGCCACAACTGTGAGAGGCCCACGTACCGCAAAAAAAAAAAAAAAAAAAAAAAAAATGATAGCCCCCCCCTTTCCCATTAGATTCTTTACGAAATATGAGATTACTTAGTGCCTAGGAACATAGATATATGTTCTGCCAAACCCATCTTTAAAATAATGAAACACTTGATAGTGGAGCTACTGAAGGTACATTTACAGATGTAATTTCAATAAAGAGCTCAGAGGAGAAAAATAACCAAATGAGAAGACACTGTCTCAATGTAAACCATAATGTATTAAATAGCAACAGAGACGACACTGCCTCTCCAAAAGAGCAATACAGTATCTTGCCAAACTGGTTACTTGGTAGTGAAGACAACTGTAGGAACATTACACTTAGCACAGCTTCAGAAAAACTGTAAGATTCACCAAAAGTTATCCAAAGTCAGAAATGCTGTGTTGTATAGCTGAACCATGGTAAAATACGTTGTGCAGCAACTACTAACATTTTCCTGTTGAAAGGGTTCTGTCATCTTCATTTGTAATGATCACAATTACTTTATTAATGGAAAATGAAAACATTTCAGAATTTTAATTATCAAAATATACGTGAATGAAGACTTTAATACATGAAATATTCAAATTAAGCAAACTGCTTGTTTTGTAAGTCAACATGGCCTCCAAGAAGATTTTAATTCTTTTTGAAAAGAAAAAAAATGAATATACATATTGATTCACTCCTTTTTCACTGATTGACAAATAAGTTAAACCTAGCCTTGCAATTTGCTGATTTGGGGAAAAAAATAAGACTGCAATTTAAAAAATTACACTCAGTTAATAACACGATACACTCTAAAATAAGCAATTTCCTCCTTAATGAGCTTAAAGTAAGTTTTATTCTCAAGAGGCAGAAATACCAACTTACCAGCTTCGTGCCTCTTTTAATTTCCTTTTGGACATCTTCAATAGAAAATCCACCAAGACTTTCGTTATCAGAGTGTGATGATACCAAAGCAGATGAAAAGAGCTATAAATTACATTTAAAAAAAATTAAGGTTCATATATAAAGAAATTACAGTGAAACAGTGAATAAGATGCTAAATTTAAAAGGAAATATTCAAGTAAAAATGGCATAGCATTAGGGAGAAACCATTTCTTAGAAGTTTAACTGGTTTTGCTGTTTTGTTTTGTTTAGTAATCAGGAATATTCATTATTAAGATTCTCATGGTTTCAGATCTCTTGGTTGCTGCGGGCATACTTACCATGCACTTATGGTGTGCTGCCACCTTCTGGTTTTCAGATATTAGTAACTGTCCACATTCCTTGTCTCTATTTGACTTACAAAAGCCACATTTGCGCTGTCTTGTAGGCCCTTTTTTCTGTTCAACTGAGCTTGACATGATTTTTAAATTGCCTTTAGAATGCCACTTTATGTCTCAAGAAATGCTACAGAGAATAAGAAGGGCAACAAAATGGTTAATTTTGTTTTAAAAATCAGTTTACACAGTAATATAAATTGCTTAATATTTGACCTAGGTCTTAATATATGCATTTAAAAATAGCTATTTAGTATAGACAAATTAATATTCAAACCTCTGTAATTTTAAAAAATGTACAGCATATGCATAAAGATAAGTTAATGAAGTACTGAGAAAAATCAAACTGCTCTCAAATTAAGGGACATGTGAAATAATTAGAACTATTTCTGCATGGATACATAAAACACGAACAGTGTATGATATTAAAGTAGTCATCTGCTGACATAATTAATGAAAAACATTTTTCATGTATAGCTAGCTAGGTGCCCCTTCAAGGAGACAAAGAATTATACATCTAAGAGCAGAGCAAAAACTAATAAGAGAACTACACAATATCCAGGGTGAACAGAATTCTATAACTGCACAACTCCTTAAAGCTCACATATTGATAATCCAACAAATGAGAAATGAATTTACATAACCATGACTTTGGAACACTTATTTTTAAAAGTTGAATTATTTTCAAGTTTAAAAAAACCATGTATACATCTTTATTAGTTTTTGCTATTGTATTCCTTTTGCAAGTAAGGAAAACATTCAGCTTTACACCAGTCTATTCAAAAACGCAGACTTTAGGAACCAATCATTTATAAAAACAACTGTATTACCTGACTGAGAGTTACTCCAAAAATATGCTTATTAAAGTTACAAACTGACAGTCGTGTTCTAAATGTAGTAACTTTCATACCTTAATTAGTAATACTGTATAAAGAAAGGAAAATTTTTCTGAATGAGCCTTAAATTTAGTCAAATTATAACTATAGGTAGTATAGTCAAACAAAAAAAGGGAAGAAAAGCTCTAACATGGAAGGTTTCAGATTTAGATCATCAATCTCAACATGGATTCTTCAGAAGACTATAAACAAATGTAGAATCAGTTATTTGAATTGTGGAGGTTTCCCAAATCAACATAACTAAGCAGTTCAGGACCCAGGTTACCACAACACACATTACAGTCAATAAAATCTCAAATTTTTGTGTTAACATTTACTAAATTCTTTCCATTCCTCCATACATTTGAACATTTTCAAAATATGTTGAAAAAATGGACTCACTAACACTACACTGTTTCTTTCTGAGAAGCACTTGCTCACCAACAAGAACAGGAGCAGTTGGAAGCCAGCAAGGTGGTAGCTGCAAACCATTCAGTGCTTTACAATGTAACAATGCAAATACTTAAAACTGAACACGAAGTCACAAAGAAACAGGTCTTCTCAGCAATTTACATCTAGGTTTTTCTCTTTAATGAAACTTCAAAGGCCCTGACAGTCTCTGCATTGATGGGTTTAACAAACTCTTAAGGCTATTTACAATTTTAAATACTTCACTCTTCCAAATGGCATCGGATACTTTACAACAGTACTGTATTCATAGCACTGGCTATAAACCGTGAAACTGATTGAAAACAGGCAGCAAATACTTTTAGGATTAAAGAAAAAAAAAAGAACATAACAGAGAAACAAAAGAAACAAAAGGGGAAGTGTGTTTGCATTTGCTCAGGCAAATATGTGTTCAGTTGCTTTATCAAGAATGTAGCTGCCAACATCTTTAGAATTAAATATGCAAAACATCAAAATTCATAAATAGCTCCAGAATTTGCTACTTGAGTTCTAAATTAGCTTTCTTTACTACTGTGCAATGAACAGTAAGCACTCTGAAAGCACTGTAATGTATTCAGCATTTCTCCTGGTCATCCTTGGCCAGCTGAAAGGATGGCACATTATGAATCCAATCTATACAGACGTCTTAATGTGTAATTTCTGTACAACCTTAGCATAAGCTATAAAAACAGCTTAAGACAAAGTAAATTCCTAGATTAGAACATCACTTTTTATTCTTAAAATTAATTCTGAAAATGGTGTCCCCAAAATTCTACCCATATTGAATCCTGCCTCTTTCCATTTATAAACAGGTAAATTTCTCATCCTAATTTTGAGAACCTACTTTTCTAGGTATCAAAGACCCCAAAATCTAAAAGAGAAAAAAAGGTACACTTTATTTTGCATTCAAAAATACTCTAGTGTATTTTTCCTGTAATCAGTTTAAATATAATTTGTAAAGTGAACAGAAACGCACATAAAAGTGCACCAAACCAATTAAAAACTTTCCCCAACGTGCAATGAGTAAATGGATTTTTCCACTAAAATTCAAATAATGCATCTGTGCATATCTTGCTAATTTTTTTTACAGCCTCCTTGTAAAACATGAAGGGGAGAACATCATGGAAACAATGACTCCTAGTAAAAATGTCTTCATCATAAAAATGCAGATTTTTATCTAATGCTGTCACATTTGTGGTCTCTACTTGAGGAGAATAAGGGCATTCCAAGGACCAATATTAAGGGGTTCATAATGATCCATACAGTATATGGCATTTTAATTTTAGTCTAAAAGATTTTTCAGGGCATGCGGAGATCAAACTTTGATGCTTCCACCCAACAATGAAACCTTTTCCTTAAAAGAAACATAGCATTATGGATAATGTTATAAAGCAGAAATAAAGAGGCAAAGATAACAGCGTGAGAAACATAATTTACATGTCCGAAAAAATATAAAAACCCGATTAGTTAGGCTGAAGCAATCAGTGCACTTCAGATTTTCCAAGATGCTTTAAAGCACCAAGGTGGAAATAACCTGAAACATCAAGGAGAGCATTCAAGAACCAACTCGAGAGCTCATTCAGTGTCTGATATCTGAAAGACCATTTTCACGGAAAAACAAAACAAAACAAAAACTGCAGTTCCGGAAGATCAAACAATTCCACACGCAAGGAAGTTGAAATATACAGATCAAAATATATAAACGATCCAAGAAGCAGTATTTCTGTCAGGAAAGTTACACTGGAGAGAAATAAACGAATAAGAGATGAACCGGAAGGGCACCTGAATTTGGTTGCACGATATTATTACATGCTTCGCACTGCTTTTTGCGGTTATTCAAAAGGAAACTAAAGGAATTTTCCAGTTGTTTCAAACCCAAGGGTAGAGAAAGAATTTGAACTGTATGAATAAGACCTGATATTACGTAGTAAGCCGATAAAAAGAAAAGGTTTTTCGAAATTAAAGGATTTTTCAACTTCCACGCAGAATATCGAAACGAAGAAATTTCAAAAGAATGCCGTGCTGCTCGTCCATATAATAAAGGATGGTACACATAACGTACCGGAGCCTCTCCGTTATTTATTCCTCAATACACACTAGACTCCAAGATCTCCCTCTAATCAAGCGCTAGATAAACTCGCAAAACTATCTTCCAATAAAGCACTTTAGCAGGTTCCTTTCGGTCGTAAAGTCAGGGTCCCCTAATTGTCCTTTTCCAATCCTCCTGGATCCAGGAAAATATCACCCTACCACTTTCTTTAACCCTCCTCCCGCCAGGAGTTCGTCCTCTAATAGTCTTCGTTTCCTATCTCAGTTTCACCCCTAATTCCCCCCACCCCGGAGTTTTTCCTCATTCCGTAAGGTTACCCTTCTTGCCATCCTAACAATTCTTCCTCTCACTCTTCCCAAACTGGGAGTCTCCCTCCTTCCCAAATATGTCCTAAGCGATGGCAAAGGCTAAAAATTCCCGGTATTTTGTCCTCCTTAAATGTTGCGCCCCCTCCCCCGAAGTCTAGGCTTAAGCCTAACCTCTCCCTTGGCTCCTCCGAAGCACTTTTCTCAGCAGCCTCTCTGCCAAGCGCCTTCAATGAGCGGCGCTTCTGGGGTCCCTGACAATAAAGCGAGACCACCAAGAGTCCCCCTTAACAACGGGCAGGGGCGGCGGCCTGGCCACCGCCATCCTCCTTGTCTTCTCCCGCCGGGCAGAGAATGGGGGGCCCCAAGGTACCGTGGGGACTCACCGGCGGGGCCCAGAGGCGAACGGCAGGGGAGAAGCGCCAATGAGGGGAAAGAGAAAGAACTCGGTCTTGGTTCTCCGGCAGCGCCTGGGAGCGGGGTTCTGTCGCCGGAGGTTGTTTCCTTTCATTCGAGAACAGACGGGCTCGCGGAGCGCCCTTACGTCGCCCCCCTCGCACGCAACGACTCACATAGCGTTAATACGTCTCGAGCGCGCCGCGGGCCCTGATTGGCTGCAGCGAGGAGGCAGCTGAAGCCGTAGAGCCACAACGCATGTGCAGAAGCCACCCCCGGTACGGATCGGGGCGGCAGGCCCCGCCTCCTGCTCGCGCGCGTACCTTCTATTCTCCGGTCCGCCGCTCAGCCAAGTGTTTGGGGGCAGGATCCGAGGAGATAGAGAAAGAGATTCAAAGATATCGCTGTGGGTTGGGCGGAGAAGGGGCTGGGTTGGGACTAGAAACCGTTGGCCAGAGGCCCCGGGTAACCAGTTTTCAACAGTGATTCAAGTGGGTAGGCCTTATCCCTTGCACTTGTTCACCGAGGCCTTTTCATATCCATTATTTCATTGTACTCTCGTGGCATCCCTTTGAGGTCCCCCGTTCTCTCGTTTTACTGCCAGGAAAGACTGAGAAGCTCGTAGTGGAGTCAGTCTGCCTGGATTTCAATCTTTGGGCGAATAATTTTTCATCTCCGTGCCTTAAATTTGTGTCTTTAAAATGGGGATAAAAATAGTATCTCACGGGTTTATTGTGAGGAAGAAATGAGATAATGCCAGTAAACCGTGTATTAGCGTCCCTGGCGTATAACAGGCCCTGTATAAATTCTGAGATTTTTCATAATCAGAAAAGATAAGTGATTTTCTTCATATTTCACACAAGTAAACCTGACACCTAAACTGAGCGCTTTCCTCTGATGTATGAAGCCAGATTGTGTGGGTTTGAATCTCAGCTCCCCCACTTCTAGCTCTATGACCTTGAGCACGTTGCATTACCTCTGTCCCTCAGTTTCAGCACATCCAAAATGGAGATCACAGTGGTGTCCATCTCATAGGATTGTTAAGAGAAATGAGTTAATATATGTAAATCACATAGAATAACGCTTGGGCACATAGTATGCCCTATGTAAGGGTCAGCTTTTGTTATTTTCTACTGGGCTCACAGACTGCTAGCCAGTGGTTTAAAAGAAAAGAAAAGAAGTTCCTAACAAACCAATGAAATTTTAAAGATGCCCTTCAAGTAGCTATTTTTCCTGTAAAAAAAAAAAGGGGGCGGGGGAAAGCAGTGGATTTTCATTGTTTTGATCCACTGCTGTTTCTATGCTGCTTCATCATTCTTTTTATTTTTAACTGCAATGACAACATTAAATTGTAATCCTCAAGGGAACAGTAACCATGTTTGATGTAACCTTGTATCCCATACGAACAGGTACCTAATAAGGGTGGATAAAGCAGCACCCTTAGCCCTTTCACCCAGGCCCTGTACCCTTGAAAGGGAGTGGCTGGAAATTTACATAAGAAGATCCAGAATGTGTATTCCAAATATTCACAGTGTGTTTGAAAACAGGTCCTCCCCCCAGGCCCAGCATCATTTTCCACCAACTTTACACACTTACTGATGTCAGGATGAGACTGAAGATTGTGTAACTGACAAAATTTAGTGCCTGTGCAGTATGTCATCTTTTTAGATTTCTTCACAAATCCCCATATTTTACTCTCTTTTATTCATTCTCTCATCCATGCATTCCTTCTAACAAAATTTGATTGAATAAACATCTGCACAGCTGCTAAGTTCCAAACACAAGAGAGACATAGATCAACTCAATCCCTGACCTTGAGCTCATGGTCTAAAAAGGGAGACAGACAAGCAAACAAACACAGTATGATGTGATAAATGCTATATTAGGTGTGTGCCTGGTACAGACATCCTCTATTATGTACAAAGCACTATGCTAAGGTACAATGCAACAGTGAATAAGACACAGCCTTTGCCCTCAACTATTTACAGTCTAACAAGGAAAAGACAAATAGCTACTATAGAGGATGGACTGCAGCACGTGCATTTGCGGTGGAAAGGAAGTGCAGGGAGAGTTCAGGAGAGGAAGAGATCAGTGACTCCAGTTAGTTTCAGGTCCCAGGTCTGGTAGCCAGTTCCAGTTAGCATGACTGATACATGCAGCCTGTTATTTCAAGGGCTACAGAAAGGAGTCAGATTGTGATAACGTGCTCTTAACAATGCCTGAGGATAGAGCATTGGATCTCTTCATCTCTTATTGATTCACCAGCACACTTCCACCAACACTCTTCCTTTTCCTTTCACTTTTTGCTTCAGGCCCTAGATCCTGCTTTTTTTTGTACCTCACTCTCAGCAAAGTCTTTAACTTCCTGACTTATTTAGAGTAGGGCCATCTGAGCTAAGCTACTTTATCTTGTACACCCATCCTCTCTGGCTTCCTTCAAGATTCAGAGAGAGAATTGTCCTTTCTGCTTTTTAAAGCTAAAGCTGTGGCTTTAATCACATCTTTTCTGTGCTCTGGAGGAACTGATTCCCTACTTATTTTCTGCTCCAGCAGCATCAATTGCCCTGCTCTCATTTACCTTCAGTGCTAGACTCTACCTTCACTGCCAGACTGTGTTCTTTCCCTCCCATTGCTCTCCCATCACTCATTCGGCAGACATTTGCAGATATTTTCTGTATGCCAGGTATTATGCCAGACATTGGACATTTGAAAAGGAGTAAGACACGGCTCCTGCCTTCAAGGAATTCTCAGTCTAATGAGAAAGAAAAACAGGTATTTCTAATGAGAAAGAAAAACAGAATTTCAGTGCAATAGGTGAAATGCTATAATAGAATTACATACGGCAAAGTTTGGTGGACTCTGTCCAGTGGAGCAGGAAATACATCCCTGGGGAGGAAATGTTTTGAGTTGGGTCTTAAAAGACAGGTCCAGATCCAGAAAAATCTGGATCCCATCTTCACAACTTTTCTCCGTCTTCATTCTTGACGTCTCTGTTACATTTGACACTTTAGGCCATTTACTTGTTCTGAAACTTTCACCTTCCTTGTCTTGTAACATGGACTCTGACTCTGGCTCCCTGGCTGCTATTTCAGTCTCTTTTGTATGTTTCTCTTCTTCTCTTTTTAAATGTAGGCTTCTCCCTAGACAGAGTCCTAGACCCCCACCCCCTTCCAGTCCAGCCAGTCTTAAACTTTGGAAGTTTGTTAAAAATGCAGATTCTTTGGCACCTGGAGGATTCTGAAGGTTTGGGTCCAGGAATCTGCCTTCTTAAACTGCCCAGATAATCTGATGCCAATCTGTTGAGGACCACACATTAAGAAACTTCCCTCATTCTTTTTTTGTAGAATTGATACAGTCTCTTGACTTTCACTACCCTGTAAACAACCATTTAGCAACTGCATCTGCTCTGGTTAGATTAGCCCTGTCCTTGAGTTCAAATCACTATGTCTAGTACAAGCAAGTTCATCCTATCCAGCAACTAAAAAGTAATTTTTTCCCCATCTTCAGTGTTTTTGTGTAAGATACCGCTAGCATTTCTGCTCCTGCCTAAACCAAAGGCTAAATTCAGGTAGTGCCTAAATTCACTCCCTTCTAGCTGTAATCAACACCAGTGGATTATGCATTCATTCATTAAGTACCTATTGATCACCTACTATGTGTTAGATAAATATGGACATGGTCCATTTGGGTGTAGTGGGGGAGAAAGACCTTAATCAATTAATCACATAAACCACTGTAAAATTATGACAACTTTTGCACGATTGGTTCAGAAGGAAGCAAATGTCACTTACATGGAACTGAAGTCTACTTGTGTTTTGTATGTTGGATACATTTTATATTTTTTATTCTTTATTTTTAAAGTTGATGGATTAAGTATATTAAATGTTTCTGTGAAAAACGATAGAATGCTATATATTTGTGTGAGATGCTGCATAAGAGTCAGAAGACCTGGGTTTGAATTTCTGGCCTGCCACTAACTAGCAGAGTTACCTCGGGTTATTCATTTGACTTCTCTGAGCCTTTGTTTATACATCAGTCAAATGAGATTACTGTTACTTGCAAAGCTGTTATGGAGCACAAGGACAGATAATGACGTACATTAAAGTTCTTGCCCCAATAAATATGAAGGACAATTATTATTATTCTTTGTATCCTTTAACTGCCATATCATCTGTTTGGTCTACCTGCTAATGTAGGCTACCAGCATTTGGTGCCTATGCTCTTCTACTTAGGTTGTTTTTTCTAAGTTTTTTAAAAAATTAATTTATTTTATTTTAGGCTGCATTGCGTCTTCGTTGCTGTGCGCAGGTTTTCTCTAGTTGCAGCGAGCGGGGGCTACTCTTCAATGCAGTGCGCAGGCTTCTCATTACGGTGGCTTCTCTTGTTGTGAAAGCACGGGCTCTAGGCGTGTGGGCTTCAATAGTTGCAGCACAGGGGCTCAGTAGCTGTGGCTCGTGGGGTCTAGAGCACAGGCTCAGTAGTTGTGGCGCATGGGATTATTTGCTCTGCGGCATGTGGGATCTTGCCGGACCAGGGCTTGAACCCGTGTCCCCTGCATTGGCAGGCAGATTCTTAACCACTGCGCCACCAGGGAAGTCCCTCTACTTAGTTTTTGTTTTTTTTGGCCACCCTACGGAGCTACCCTTGTACCTAAGTGAGGAGATGGGGACCTCGGGAGACTTTGTGTTGATGTCTTTCCCTAGTTTAGCAATTTGAAGCTGGGTGTGGAGAATGGACAATGGAAAAGAGTAGAAAATGGAGAATGGGAAAGAGACTGTAATGAAGAACAGGGAGAAGTGGAATTGGAATGGAATGACATCATCTCAAGAGTTTGTTAATAATACAGCAGCCCAAGCCCCCCACCCCAGTAATTCTGGCATAGATATGAAATGGGGCCCAGCTACTATATTTTTAGCAAGCTCCCCAGGTAAGACTGTTATAGACACGAAAGTTTGAGAACCACTGACCTATAGCCTTCAAGCTGAAAACAAGAAAAAAAAAAAACTTTTCACTTGGGCATGTCATCAGTTTCATCTGAGTGCCCAAGAGACTTCATTCTGATAAATATCATTCTTAGAAATAGTTGTTAGTGAGGACATGTGAGGTCACATCCTTATAATTGACTTTGCCATTGGGTCCCAGGTAATCTTGAGCATCTTTGTTCCTTGGCCCTATTTTTGCTGTTGGTTAAATAACATGATCAGACAAGTCTACACTAATCTCACATATAATAATAATAAGTCTAAAAACTAGAGGAATTATATATGAATAAGATTTGTGGGGAGCTAATATTCACAATGAGATACAGTCTGTGCCAGGAGACAAAAACCAAATGGCCTGGACAAAAATCCGAGTTTCAGGTTAACTTCTCAGTTACTTCAGCCTTAGTTTCCTCATCTGTAAACTGAGGATGACGGAAGTACCTGTCTCAAGGATTTTTTTTTTGAGGATTGCTTGAGATAATCCACATGCAGCATCTGGCACAGTTCCTGGCCCACAGAGCTCAATAACCATTAGCTACAAGAGCTAGCTTTATGGGCAGCTATATGGAGTGTTCTACTTAAGAGTAGCTATAGCTGTCTCCAGGTTTTCCGATAAGTGGAATAGGGAGACAAAAGGCCTTTGTTTCTTTATTTCTGCTGTTCTTGCTTCCTACAACTCCTCTGACAGCTTTCTTCGACTTGCTAGGACCTAGCAGCCTTCAAAACCTGGTTCAGGTGTCAGCCCTTCACTTCCTGGAAGCTTTAATTACCCTTTGATTGGGTGAAGCTCCCCTCCTCTGCTCCCATAGCATCCTGGCCAGACCTCGATCTCATCATTTACCACATTATATTGAAATTATATGTACTTCTGTCTTTCCCACTAGACAGTGAGCTCTTTGGGAGGAGAGACCATGTCCTAATCCTTTTTCTACCCTTTCGCACCTAGCATAGTGCTTGTCCCATAAATGTTGGACATGCCAGGAACATGCCAGGGAGCCAGTGGTTACTGCTGTTGGGAGACGTTTTCCTGTCTGAGACTGCTGTCTTGTATTCTGGGCCTTGGCTCCTACAACTCTCTGTTGCACTTAGAATCATTTAATGCAATTTAGCAATTAATTACACACTGTATACACTATGTTATTCTCTAATTGCTTCATATGTTAATCTACCACTTACTTCCTCTTCCCTCGGGCATTAAGAGAAGAAATGGCTATAAATGGAAAGTGGATGATCTAGCTATAAGCCACACCCAGTTGTCCATCAAGTCTGCTTATTGAATGCCCAGGGTATCATGGATGCTACTATTAATCACCAGACGTGAATGCTAATGAAAAAGTAGCATAGGGCTTCCCTGGTGGCGCAGTGGTTGAGAGTCTGCCTGCCGATGCAGGGGACGCGGGTTCGTGCCCCGGTCCGGGAAGATCCCACATGCCGCGGAGCGGCTGGGCCCGTGAGCCATGGCCGTTGGGCCTGCGCGTCTGGAGCCTGTGCTCCGCAGCGGGAGAAAAAAGAAAAAGTAGCATAATTTACCACAAGTGCCTAGAACATTTAGACACTCGGTGTTTGTTAAATGAATGAGTGATTTAGTGAAAAACAGTAGTGAACTTGATTAGACAGAAATCAGGAGCCCTGGCTTCTAATCAGATCTCTATCGCTTCATGTTGAACTTGAAATGTCACTTCATCTTTCTGGGACACACTTTCAGGTTCTAAAAAACATGATGAAATCAGACTAGATTATCTTTAAGATCTCTTCCAATTTTAATATGCAATTCTTCCTACCAATAGTTAGAAGACTCCTCAGGAGTCAACAAGGTAGGTATCTCTTATATTCTCCGTAGCACCTAGCACAGTGCTGAAAACACAAGAGGACATGAGAAATACTTAAAGTCACAACCTTCACCAAAATTTAAAAAAAGCACAACCAATGGATACCAAGTATGCCATGAACATGCCTCGTCTCTAAAAATGGGACCTAAAAGAAAAGTAGGAGAAAACCTGGAAACTTCTTCTAATTGTTGCATTGCAAAATCATTAAAACGTTTATGATTTGAAATCCTAACTTAGGCTCCAGTTGACAATCAAGTGATTTCCTTTCTTTAATCCAAGGAAAAACTTAAGCACATGCAGAGTACAATTGCAGCTTGATCTTAGACCCTGTTCTCTCTCTTCCTTGGTAATCATTCACACCCACCACTTTATTTACCACCCACTGGGACTGACAAAACATTCATTTAGCTCTCTAGTCAACATTTCTCCTCTGAATTCTAGGGCCATATATCCAACTGCCTATTTGAAATTGCTTAGTCACCTCAAAAGCATCTCAAACTCAGTATGTCTGAAACAGAACTGGTGATCTTCTCCCTATAAACCTGGTCCACTGTTTGCTAACTCACTGACTGGCACCTCTATCCACCCAGTTCTTTAGGCCATAGATCAAGGAGTCATCCTTGACACCACCCTCTATTTCACTCCCCCCACTCATCTGTACTCTAACAGTAATCGTGGCAATTTTGACTCCTAATTATCTCTAAAATCAGCCTACTATTCATTATCTCCACTGTCTCTACCATCTCCTACCTGGACCACTCTACCAGTTTACTGACTTGGCTATCTGATTTAAGTTTCCCTCTTCCAATTTAATCTCCAGCACTCCTGCAGGTGTCATTAATTCATTTATTCATCAAAAAATATTTATTGAAAAAAAGAAAAAAAAATTTATTGAGTGCCTACGAATGATGTGCGAAGCACCAGAGATATAACAGTGGTCAAAACAAGCAAAAATCCCCATTGTCATGGAGTTTACAGTTTAGTAAAAGAGAGGCACACTAAAAATAATATGTAGTATACATAGTATGAGAGATTTATTTCCAGCATGATAAATTAAGAAAGTTAACACATCTTCTCCCCCCAAAAGCAACTATAAAGCTGGACAGGGGCTTCCCTGGTGGCGCAGTGGTTGAGAGTCCGCCTGCCGATGCAGGGGACACGGGTTCGTGCCCCGGTCCGGGAAGATCCCACTTGCCGCGGAGCGGCTGAGCCGGTGAGCCATGGCCGCTGAGCCTGCGCGTCCGGAGCCTGTGCTCCGCAACGGGAGAGGCCACAGCAGTGAGAGGCCCGCGTACTGCAAAAAAAAAAAAAAAAGCTGGACAAAACTGACAGAAACAGCCCTTCCAGTGTTCTGGAAGGCTACCAAAGACATAATAGGGGGACCAATTATCCTGATTTCCTTGGTACTGTCCCAGTTTTAGCACTGAAAGTCCTGCATCCCAGGAAACTCTTCCCCAGTATGCAAAAAATCAATTTTCAGCAATGGTTGCTCATGTTTGAGGGAAAGGTACCAAACCCATACTGTGGCTCCAAAAGCAGGGGCTGAAAGCAATGCTATTTTCAGTGTCCAATGGCATCGATTATCTATCCGTAGTCACCGTTGCTGACCACTGATGTTGGCAGCCATGATCCGCTGTTCACAATAGCCCATCATTCATTGTTGTATCACTCAGAGGAATGCAACTTTGTTTGTAATTTACATGTATTTCAGTCATGATTTGTAACATTCTGTCTTTGACTTTGCCTGTGGATTAACTGTTGCAATTTGTATGGAGATAGTGGTACTTTAATTTTTAACATTATGAGCATTGTGCTCTGAGTGGTCAGATAAAGAAAATGAATACAATCACAATACCAACTCCAGCTTGACCCAGAAATCACCCAAAAAGAAAACTAAATAAATGACTATGTTATTTTGATGACAGATAGAAGGGCACATACAACTGGCTTAGGGAGGTGAACAACCAAAACAGAACATAACTGCGCAATAAACTGAAAAGAATTTGGGACTGGGCATGGCAGAGAACAGAATGTGTAAGCATATATGGAGATTGAATATCACAAGTGAAGTATAAGACAGATAAGTGCTTATAAATCAATTAGATGCTTTGGGTCTTCCAGAAAGACATTAATGTTCAGCTGAAATTGGTGGCCACTGATTTACCCTAGATACACCATACCAACAAACATGCATTATTCTATCTTTCTCTTCATTGCTCTTTGAATAAAGTTACGTTTCCTCATTCCAAGATAGCAACTAAAATGTCCTGTGGGTGAACAAAAGGGGAAATTTTGGTACAAGATGGGTTGGCCCCTAGCAGTATGGAGTTGATTTTGTCAGATCTTACCAAGAATCATGCTTTCTACAGTAAATCAAATGATGTGTCAAATCATGGCAACTGAAAAATGTTCCTCCTAGCTTTTAGATACTTTGATTTAAAAAGGAGAATTTCAAATCATCTTCTTGATTTCTTTTAAGATCATAGTGAAGCTGCAAAAAATATAAAACTAAAGATTGTTGCTATCTTATCAACTTTGCTCATCGTTCTGCATATTCAGTAGACAGTGCCAATGTAAATTTTGGAAATCAGATGGCTTTAGAACTCAAAATAAAATGTCACCCAGTAAAGGGCAGTCAAATTAAACAGTGCTTCCTCAATTTCTTATGAAAACTCTAACTTATTTGGAATCCAATTTTGATTTCACAATTTCAAGTCACCTCTGTACTTTTTTTCCCCGAGAACACTTTTCCTGAGAAAAAAAGGGTTAAGTTTTGATGACATCCAGAATCCTTTATGATGAGTAAAAATTATGGGCATTTTAAGCATGGATAAGCCTATACAATGAATTTATAGGTGCAAAGGACCTGATTGCAAACAGCTAGTCTAACAAAGGTATCTTGAAGATAACAAAGTGAATGAATGTACATTTTTGGAGAGCTGGAAACTAATTCCTGCAAGTCTAGAAATCTGATGTTTCTACTTAGTAAAATCTACGTATTCTGTGCTCAACACTTTTGTTGAGAAGATATTTTAGCTCTTACATTTAACTTTTTGATCAATTTTTAGTTAATTTTTGCATGTGGTGGGAGGTAGGGTTTCAACTTTATCCTTTTGCACATGGATATCCAGTTGTCCCAGCACCGTTTGTTGGAAACACCATTCTTTCCCGATTGAATGGTCTTGGCACCCTGTTGACAATCAGTTGACCATAAATGTAAGAGTTTATTTCTGGACTTTCAGTGCTCTTCCATTGATCACACTGTCTTGATTATTATAGCTTTGCAGAAAGTTTTGAAATTAGGAAATGTGAATCCTCCAAATTTGTTCTTCCTTTGCAAGGTCGTTTTGGCTATTCTGGGTCCTTTGAAGTTACAGATGAATTTTAGGATCAGCTTATCAAATTCTGCAACAAAACCAGCTGGGTTCTTGATAAAGGATTGAGTTGAATCTGTAGGTCAGTTTGGAAAGTATTGCCGTCTTTGCAATATTAAGTCTTCCAATCATGAATGTGGGATGATTTTTTTTGAAAGTGTTCAAATTTATTTAAATATTTCATTAAGCAGATTTTTAGGGATGATTTTTAATATTTTAGGTTTTTAATTTCTTTCATCAGTATTTTGTAGTTTTCAGTGTACAAGTCAGCACATCTTTTGTTAAATTTATTCCTAAGTAAATTTATTCCTATTTCTTCTTGATACCATTGTAAATGGAATCATTTTTTTAAATTGAAGTATAGTTGATTTACAATGTTGTGTTAATTTCTGCTGTACAGCAAAGTGATTCGGTCATACGTATATATACATTCTTCTTTATATTTTTTTATTATGGTTTATCACAGGATATTGAATATATTTCCCTGTGCTATACAGTAGGACCTTGTTGTTTATCCATTCTATATATAATAGTTTGCATCTGCTGGAATCATTTTCTTAATTTCATTTTCAATTTGTTCATTGCTAGTGTATAGAAATACAAGTGATTTTTGTATTTTGGTCCTGTGTCCATGACCTTGCTGAACTCATTTATTATATCTAGTAGGTTTTTAGTGTATTCCTTAGGATTTGCTATATACAGGATCATGTTATCTGCAAATAGAGATAATATTATTTACTTTTTCATTTCCAATCTGGATGCCTTTTTTTTTTTTTTCTTGCCAAAGCCCTAGTTAGAACCACCAGTACAATGTTGATAGAAGAGACGTTGTTTAGGGATAAAAACTTGCAACTAGTAGGTAAATAAATCCTGGAAATCTAATACACAGTGTAGTGAATATAGACAACAATATTGTATTATGATTATCAAACTTGCAAAGAGACTAGATCTTAATTATTCCCACCACAAAAAAAGAAATGATAATTATATGATGTGATGGAGGTGCTAACTATCCCTACAATGAGAATCATATTACAATATATAAATGTATCAAAACAAAACGTTGTATACCTTAAATTCACACAATGTTATATGTCAAAAATATTTCAATAAAAAATGTTGAATACAAGTGACTAGAGCAGACATCCATGTTTCACTCCTGATCTTAGGGAAAAACTTTCACCATTAAATATAATGTTAGTTGTGGGTTTTTTCAAAGACGTCCTTCATCAGGTTGAGAAAGTTTCCTTCAATTCTTAGTTTATGGAGCATTTTTATCATTAAGGGATGGTGAATTTCGTCAAATACTTTTTCTGCATCTATTGAGATGATCATGTGAGCTTTGTCCTTTATTCTATTTATATGGTGCATTACATTAATTGATTTTTGGTTGTTAAAACATCCTTGGAATCCTGGGATGAATCCCACTTGGTCATGGTGTATAATTAATTTTATATGTTGCTGGATTCAGTTTGCCAGTATTTGGTTGAGGATTTTTGTTTCTGTTTTCATAAGATATATTGGTCTTTAGCTTTCTTTACTGGCTATGTTTTTGTCTGATTTTGGTGGCAAAGTAATACTGGCCTCATAAAATGAGTTAGGAAGTGTTCCCTCCTCTTCTAGTTTTTAGAAGAGTTTATGAAAAAGTGCTATTAATTCTTCTTTAAATATTTGGTAGAATTCACCAGTAAAGTCTTTAAATCCTTAGTTTTGTTTTGTTTTGTTTTTTTCCTTGTGGGTAGTTTTAAAATTACTAATTCAGTCTCTCTGCTTATTATAGTTCTATTCATAATTTTCTATTTCCTTTTCTGTCAGGTATGGTAGTTTGTGTCTCTCTAGCAATTTGTTCATTTTGTCTGTTAACTAATTTGTTATATAGTTGTTCATAGTATACATTTATAATCCTTTTTATTTCTGCAAGGTTGGTAGTAATGTCCTCTATTTCATTCCTGTTTTTAGTAAATTGAGTCTTCTCTTTTTTTTCCTGGTTAATCTAGTTAAATGTTTTTTCAATTTTCTTGAACTTTTCAAAGAACCAACTTTTTGTTTCATTAATTTTCTCTATTCTTTTCCTATTCTCTACTTTATTAATTTCTACTCTAATCTTTATTATTTCCTTCTAATTGGTTTGGGTTTAGTTCTTTTGTCTTAAGTTTCTTAAGATGGAAAGGTAGGTTATTGATTTGAATCTTTCTTCTTTTTTAATGTAGGTGTTTACAGCTATACATTTCCCTGTAAACACTACTTTAGTTGGATCCCATAAATTTTGTTTGTTGTGCCTACAGTTTCATTTATCTCAAAATATTCTGTAATCACTCTTGTGATTTCTTTGGCTCATTGTTTATTTAGGAATATGTTGTTTAATTTCCACATGTTTGTGAGTTTCCCAGTATTTTTATGTTATTAATTTCTAATTTTACTCCACTGTCATCAGATAACATTGTATGGTTTCAATTCTTTTAAATGTATTGAGGCTTATGATATTGCCTAATATATAGTCTATCCTGAAAAATGTCCCATGTGCACTTGAGAAGAATGTATATTCTGCTTTTATTTTGTGGAGATAGATAGATAGATAGATAGATATACATATATATCTGTATATAGCAATACATATATATCTATTAGTTCTAGTTGGTTTATAGTGTTATTTAACACTTCTATTTCCTATATGCACTCCTATGTTTACTGCAGCATTATTTACGATAGCCAAGATATAGAAGCAACCTAAGTGCCCATCAATAGATGAATGGATAAAGAAGATATATACAATGGAATACTACTCAGCCATAAAAAAGAATGAAATCTTGCCATTTGTGACAACATGAAGGGACTTAGAAGGTATTATGCTAAATCAAATAAGTCAGAGAAAGACAAATACTGTATGATTTCACTTATATGTGGAATCTAAAAAACAAAACCAATGAACAAACATAACAAAACAGAAATAGAGATACGGATGCAGAGGACAAACAGGTGGTTTCCAGAGGAGATGGGGGTGGGGGGAGGAGAGGAATAGGTGAGGGAGATTGAGAGGTACAAACTTCCAGTTGCAAAATAAATGAGTCACAGGGATGAAATGTACAGTGTGGAGAATATATGCAATAATAATGCCATACCTTTGTATGGTGACAGATGATAACTTGACTTATCATGCTGATCATTTTGTTTTGTTTTGTTTTGTTTTTTTTGCGGTACATGGGCCTCTCACTGTTGTGGCCTCTCCCGTCGCGGAGCACAGGCTCCGGACACGCAGGCTCAGCGGCCATGGCTCACGGGCCCAGCAGCTCCGCGGCATGTGGGATCCTCCCGGACCGGGGCACGAACCCGTGTCCCCCGCATCGGCAGGCGGACCCCCAACCACTGCACCACCAGGGAAGCCCCATGCTGATCATTTTGAAATGTATAGAAATATCAAATCAGTAGGTTGTGTAGCAAGAACTAGCGTAGTGTTGTAGGTCAATTATACTTCAAAAACAAACCAACTCATAGAAAAAGAGATCAGATTTGTGGTTACCCGAGACAAGGGGTAGGGGGAAGAGGAATTGGATGAAGGTGGTCAAAAGGTACAAACTTGCAGTTATAAGATAAACAAGTACTAGTGATGTAATGTAAAACATGATCAATAGAATTAACATTGCTATATGTTATATATGAAAGCTGTTGAGAGAGTAAATCCTAAGAGTTCTGATCACAAGGAAAAAGCATTGTTTTTCTATTTCCTTAATTCTTCTATCTCTATGAGACGATGGATGTTCACTAAACTTACTGTGGTCATCATTTCATGACGTATGTAAGTCAAATCATTATGCTGTACACTTTAAACCTATACAGTGAGAAATGTCAATTATATCTCAATAAAACTGGAAGAAAAAAAGACTATTTCCTTTTCATCTTCTGCATGGTTTTTCTATCCATTATCAGAAGTGAAGTATTGAAATCTTCAATTATTATTGTTGAATTGTCTAATTTCTTGTTTCACTTATGGCAGTTTTTGCTTCATGTATTTTGGGACTCTGTAGTAGGTGTATATGTTTATACTTCATATATTATTTTTTTAAAATTTTATTTATCTTTGGCTTCGTTGGGTCTTTGTTGCTGCGCACGGGCTTTCTCTAGTTGCGGCGAGCAGGGGCTACTCTTCATTGCAGTGCGTGGGCATCTCTTTGCGGTGGCTTCTCCTGTTGCGGAGCACAGGCTCTAGGCATGCGGGCTTCAGTAGTTGTGGCTCACGGCCTCTAGAGCGCAGGCTCAGTAGTTGTGGGGCACAGGCTTAGTTGTTCCGCAGCATGTGGGATCTTCCAGGACCAGGGCTTGAACCCGTGTCCCCTGCATTGGCAGGCGGATTCTTAACCACTGTGCCACCAGGGAAACCCTTCATACATGATCTTGATGGAGTGACTCTTTTATCAATATAAAATGTCCTTCTTTGTGTCTAGTGATGATTTTGTCTTGGTGTCTACTTTGTCTGATATTAGTATAGCCACTCCAGCTTTCTTATGGTTGCTACTTGCATGATGTATCTTTTTCCATCCTTTGACTTTTATCGTATTTGCATCGTTAAATCCAAAGTGTGACTCCTCTAGTAGACAGCATATAGTAGGATCTTGTTTTCTTTTCTCAAGACTGACATTCTCTGCCTTTTGATTGGCTTGTTTAATCCATTCACTTTTGATTTTATTATTGATATAGTTGGACTTTCATTGATATTTCCGGTTTTGTTTACTATATACGTTTGACCTTTGAACAACATGGGTTTGAACTGTGTGTGTCCACTTATACATGGATTTTTTTTCAATAAATGCATATACTACAGTACTACACAATCCCTGGTTGGTTGAATCCGCCGATGCAGAACTGTGGATACAGAGGAACTGCACATATGGAGGGCTGACTATAAATTATACTCGGATTTTCGACCGCAGAGGTGGGGGAGTTGACGCCCCATGTTGTTCAAGGGTCAACTGCAACCTCATGCCTTTTATACTCCTCTATTCTTCCTTACTGCTTTCTTTTGCATTAAGTATTTCCTAGTGTAACAATTTCATACTTTTAATGATTTTTTTATTCTGCTTTTAAAGTTGCTTTCTTAGTGGTTGCTCTAGGGCTTCTCATATACATCTGAACTTACCAGAATCTACTTTACATTTATACTAACTTAACTCCAGCAACATATAGAAGTATTATACTCCTATATGGCTCCGTTCCTTCTTCCCCATTTTGTGCTATTATTGTTATACATATCACATCTATATATGTTACAAACCCAAACATGCAATGTTACAATTATTACTTTATATAATTTTATGTGTAGTATAGAAGCTGAGAAAAGAAAAGAGACAGGGACTACCCTGGTGGTCCAGTGGTTAAGACTCTGCGCTCCCAATGCAGGGGTCCCGGGTTTGATCCCTGGTCAGGGAACTAGATCCCACATGCCGCAGCTAAGAGCCTGCATGATGCAACTAAAAAAAGATCCTAAAAGAAGATCCAACATGTGACAACTAAGACCAGGCACAGCCAAATTAATTAATTAATATTTTAAAAAGAAAAGAGACAAAGTATATATTTATAGAGTTTGCTACATTTACCTTCTTATTTGCTGTTTCTAGTCCTCTTCATCTGTGCTGTGGATTTGAGTAGCCATCTGGTATCATTTCCTAACCCCAATACAACTTGCCTCCGCCCACCTCCTTTGTGCTGTTATTGTCAAATGTATTACGTTTTTACATGTTACAGGCACAACAATACAATCATACACATATTGCTTAATACAGTTGCTCTTTAAATTAATGAAGAGAAGAAAGGAGATGAAATATGGATTTGTACTGTCTTTTATAGTTACTTAATTACCTTTACTAGGGCTCTTTTTTTTTTTCATGTAGATTCAGATTACCTTCTGGGGTCACTTGCTTTCAGCCCGAAGAACTTCCTTTAGTATTTCTTGTAAGGTGAGCCTGCTAGACTATATTCTAGGTGATAAAACAAAACAAATTTGATAGAATTGAAAATTTCTCTGACCATAACGGAATAAAACTAGAAACCAAGATAACAACAACAAAAGAAAAACTTCCAAGCTCTTAGAAATTCAGCAACAGATTTCCCTATGATCCATGAGTCAGAGAAAATCTGAAGGTAAATTAGAAGATATTTTAAATGAATTACAATGAAAAATACAATGTATCAAAATCTGTGGGATGTAGCTAAAGCAGTGCTAAAAGAGAAACACCTCTTCAAGTCTTTTCTCCATTTTTCTGCCGCCTTCATAATTATTTGTACGAATTCTTTATATATTTTGGATAAAAGCAAGCCCTTTGTCAGTTATATAATATACAAATATCATTTCCCACTTTGTGCTTTGCTTTTTACTCTCTTAATCAACAGAATCTCTTAAATTTAATGTAGTCCAGTTTATGAACTTTTTCCTTTTTGAAAAATATTTTGTAAAACTTTACTTGGTAAACATTTTTGTGAAATTTATTTTATAAAATAATTTGTAAATTTAATTTTATACATTAATAATGATTTCTAAAGAATAACATGAAAGTCAAAGTTCAGTGTCTGTAAAGTTTTATGGGAACAGAGGCACACCTATTCCTTTCCACATTGTTTATTTTATGGTTGATGCCTTTGGTCTTCTTCAAGAAATCACTAATTTTGCCAAGGTCATAAAAATATTCTTCTTTACTTTCTTGTAGAAGTTTTGTTGATGTATCATTCTCATTTAGATCCACAATGTGTCTGGACTATTCCTGACCCTTTGCTTTTCCATATAAATATTATAATCAATGTGTCAATTTCTTAGTGGAATAAAAGCAACCTGTTGGGATTTTGATTACATTGAGTTTATGGATCAATTTGGGGAGAACTGACATCTTTACCATATTGAGTTGTGTAATCCATAAACAAGGTGTATCACTCTATTTTTTGTCTTTTTTAAAAATTTTCTCAGTATTATTTAGTTTTCAGTTTAAAGCTCTTGGGCATCTTTTGTTAGATTTATTCCTAGTTGTTTGATGTTGTTGATACTACTGTAAATGGTATCTTTAAAAATTTCATTTCATATTTACTTGATGCTATTATATAGAAATACTCTTGATTTTTTAGATATAAACTATCAAGTAGCTTTACTAAATTTGCTTATTAATTCTAATAGATTTTCTGCAGATTCTTTTGGAGTTGTTTTTTTTTTTTTTTAGTGCAACTCATGTTGTTGTAAATAATGACAGTTTTCTTTCTTCCTTTCCTACCATATACTCTTTATTGCTTTTTCCTGTGTTATTGCCACTGGACTCCAAGCTTTGTTGAATAGAAGTTGTGATAACAGACTTCCTTGTCTCAGTCCTGACCTCAGGGAGAAAATTTTCAATAATTCATCATTAAGCATGATGTTTGATCTGGGGTGTTTTTTTTGTAGATACACTTTATATGATTAAAAGAGTTCCTTTCTATTACTAATGTGCTATGAGTGGTTTTTTCCTAATCATGAATGAATGTTGTATTTTTAAAGATTTGCTCTCCATCTATCAGATTGTTCTTACTGTGGCTGTGGATTTGTCTATTTTACCTTTCAGCTCGAACAGTTTTTGCTTTTTATCTATTATGGGTGCATATGGCTTTAGAATTTGTAATATTCTCCTAGTCATTTGATTCTTTTATTTTTACAAAATATTCTTCTCTATCTCTCATCATGTACTGGTATTAGTACAGCTGGTATTAGTACAGCTCCATCAGCTTTCTAGTGGTTAGTGATTGCAGGATATATCTTTTTTCATTCTTTAACTTTCAACTTATATTTAAGGTGTATCTTTTGTAAGCTGTATGTAGTTGAGTTTTATTTTTATCCAGTCTGACAATTTTGACCTTTTGATTGGTATATTTAGTCCATTCACTTTTTAAAAATTATTGAGATATAATTCACATACTACACAATTCACCCATTTAAACTGTACAATTCAATGGCTTTTAGTATATTCATAGAGTTGTGCAACCATTACCACAATCAATTTTTGAACATTTTCATCACTGGTCCACTCAACTTTAATGAAATTAGAAATATGTTTGGATTTTTGCCTCCCGCTGTTTTTCTTCTGTTTGATTCAGCTGTTTTATGTTCCCTTCTCTTTCCTTTTTTGCTTTCTTTTACGTTAATCTTTGTTGTTGTTATTCAGATTTTCTCTTCTATTAGCTTGTTGCTTGTACATTCTTTTTTTTTTTTGGCTGCATTGGGTCAAAGGAATTGAAATCAGTCTCCAAGAGATAGCTACAACCCCATGTTCATTGAAGCATTACTCACAATAGCCAAGATAAGGAAACAACCTGAATGTCCTTCATCAGTGAATGGATAAACAAAATGTCACATTTTCCTTATCCATTCATTGGATATTCATTGAAATGGAATATCATTTAGCTATAAAAAGAAGGAAATCCTGCCATTTTCAACAACATGGATGAATCTGGAGGGCATTATGCTAAGTGAAATAAGCCAGACAGAGAAAGACAAATATTACATGGTATCACTGCATATGGATCTTTTTTTTAATAGATCTTTATTGGAGTATAATTGCTTCACAATACTATGTTAGTTTCTGTTGTACAACAAAGTGAATCAGCCACATGCATACACATGTCCCCATATCCTCCCTCTTGAGCCTCCCTCCCATCCTTCCTATCCCACCCCTCTAGGTCAGCGCAAAGCACTGAGCCGATCTCCCTGTGCTATGCTGCTGGTTTCCACCAGCCAACTATTTTACATTCGGTAGTGTATATATGTCGGAATCTTTTTTAAAAATCTGATTTCAAAGAAACAGAAAACAGAATGGTGGTTGCCAAAGCTTTGCAGGAGGGGAAAATGAGGTGATACAAGTCAAAGGGTACATATTTTCAGTTATAAGAAGAATATGTTCTGGGGATCTAATATAGAGCATGGTTACTATAGTTAATAATACAGTATTGTACACTTGAAAGATGCTGAGAGCATTCTCACCACACACACAAAAAAGATAACTGTGATAACTATGTAAAGTGAAGGGATGTGTTAATTATCTTGATCTTGGTATCATTCTACAATGATATATATGTATGATCATCACATTCTACACTTTATTTTTTTATAAATTTGTTCATTTATTTATTTATTTTTGGCTGCATTGGGTCTTCGTTGCTTGTGCACGGGCTTTCTCTAGTTGTGGCGAGTGGGGGGCTACTCTTCGTTGTGGTGCGTGGGCTTCTCACTGCAGTGGCTTCTCGTTGCGGAACACGGGCTCTAGGCATACGGAGTTCAGTAGTTGTGGCACGCGGACTCAGTAGTTGTGGCTCGCGGGCTTAGTTGCTCTGCAGCATGTGGGGTCTTCCTGGACCAGGGCTCGAACCCTTGTCCCCTGCATTAGCAGGTGGATTGTTAACCACTGGAGCACCAGGGAAGTCCCCACTTGTACATTCTTTTGTCATTCTTTTAGTGGTTGCCTTAGAGGTTGCACGTGCATCCTTGACTTATTGCAGCCTAATACAAATTATTTCTTTTCTACTTTACCAATAATGTTATAATCTGAAGGTTCTTTAACTCCATTTACACTCCCATTTTGCATTATTGTATTCATACTTTTAAAAAGGAACTTAATTAATACACATAATTGCAAATTTCAGAGATATGCTAACTTCAGGTATGGGTGGATCCAGGATCTTAAATCCAAAATAAACATCTGTCCATCTATCATCTCTGCTTCCTTCTGTTCTGGATTCATTTCAGATAGGCCATCCCACTGTTATATTAAGCCTTGGAATCTCAAGGCTTGCAACCTGCTGCTTAGCAACCCCAGTGGAAAAAAATGCCTATACCATAATACTTCCAGCTAAAGTTTCAGGGTTGGTGCTTGCTGGTTTGTTACGGGTTCCTGTTTGGTCATATACCCCTCACTCAACCAATCATCATTTTATTGGCCACATCTGTATGACATGCCTAACCCTGAAGTTAGAGATTGGAATGAACCCCACCCAAACTCCATGGTGTTTTCACGCATTTTGTTTATTTTTTAAAAATATTTATTATTTATTTATTTAATCTATTTTTGGCTGCATCAGGTCTTAGTTGTGAAATGTGGAATCTTCGTTGAGGCATGTGAGATCTTTCATTGTGGCGGGAGGGCTTCTCTCTAGTTGTGGCGCGCAGGCTCCAGGGCACATGGGGTCCGTAGTTGTGGTGCGGGGGTTCCAGAGCCCATGGGCTCTGTAGTTTGCCACATGCGGGCTCTAGTTGAGGCACATGAGCTCAGTAGCTGTGGCACGTGGGCTTAGTTGCCCTGCAGCATGTAGGATCTCAGTTCCCTGACCAGGAATCGAACCCGTGTCCCCTGCATTGCAAGGTAGATTCTTTACCACTGGACCACCAGGGAAATCCCTGTCATGCATTTTAATTCTCTATATATTTTAAACCGTACTAAGCATTACTATTACTGTTTTGTACAATTAAATCGATCTGTTTTTACTCATATCTTTACTTGTCCATAGCTCTTCATTCTTTCCTGTGTTTTTAGTATCCATCTGGGATTGTTTCCTTCTCTCTAAAGAATTCCCTTTAGTGTAGCCTTGCTGACTATAAATTCACTCAGATTTTATTTGTCTGACATAAGTATGGCACCTTCATTTTTCAAGAATATTTTCACTGGTTGTGGATTTTTGCTTTGGCAAGTCATTTTCTTTCACACTATAATAACACCACTGTGTTTTGGCTTCTATGGTTTCTGTTGAGAAGTCAGGGGTTTTTTTAAATGCAATATTTTATTTGCAAATTGTATAATTAAAATGGCATGGTGTTTACACTTTTTCATGCACCACCAATTTGGAACTGAAACCTTTCCCTCAAAATGTGTT
The DNA here is from genome assembly GCF_951394435.1 of Stenella coeruleoalba. Classification (NCBI taxonomy): domain Eukaryota; kingdom Metazoa; phylum Chordata; class Mammalia; order Artiodactyla; family Delphinidae; genus Stenella; species Stenella coeruleoalba. The sequence continues at coordinate 109,238,251 of NC_137152.1, read as the reverse complement.
ATTGTTTATAAATGCACTCAGGATTGAATATCTGTATTTTTTTAAGTGTCATATAGCACATTGCTTTGGTGTGTTGGGGCAATATACTTCCATTTATAGAGATTTGAATTTATAAATCCAATTTTTCAAGTTCTTCAAAATGCAATGCTTTAAGTATATATCTCTAAATGCACTGTGTCTGTCTCTGTGTATGTTTGTTTTATTCAGTTTTTTCTTAGATGTCTTCTTCTGACCTCAGGTTTTACTTGCTCAAAAGCATCACCTACCATTTCATTGTTAACTTTCCACATCACAACTCATCCAGTCACCCAGGACTGATACTTTGAAATCATCTTGGAATCCTTCCCTTCCTCCATCTATTTATATTATATCAAAGAATAAAGGAAGCAGGCAACAGTAATGCATCAGGAGAGATGCTTATGTTTTAACTATTTATATTGAAATGTGTAGAATGGGACTGTGTGATAAAGCAAACGACGTAAGATGTGAATGTAACTCGGTATTTCGAATTGTCTCCTTGAGAATTAGAAAAACTTTTGCCTGACTTTCTGTTGCATCTGATTAGAGTGTCTCAGTCTTCACCTTGAAACAGAGATGAAGATGTGTTTATATTGGGAGGATGGGAAACCTCTGCTCTGCCGTTTTCTTTGTTTGTGTTTGCATTATTAGCATTCACTTCAACCCATGGCTTCCTTGCAAAGATCTTCTGAAACATTTTGTCCATTATATTAAAGTTGGTTTAGCTCAAATTAGATAACATTATGCATAAACATATTTAACCCTCCACAGGTAAACTGCAAAACTAAAAGTCTAAGAAATGCGGGAGAGCACCGCTGCAAGTCATTTGCTTTGTGGAACTCCCCTCTTACCCACGAATCCTCCAGGCCTTGTTTGTGACCATCTGATATATGGATCCAGGGAAGGTGCTGATGTCAGTTTGCATATTAAACATTAGTGAAGCTGACTTTTAAAAATTTCTTTGGATTAAAAACTATTGTTACAAGTTCTAATATTCTCTTACAGTACCCAGTGGAGTATCTTGCACCTCCCCTAGGGGTATACACCCCATTGGGGATCATTAAAATCTACTGTCCTGTAATGATGGCTCATAAATAGCAGAGAGGAACCTCACCACAGTCAGGCAAATGACAGTCTGTATTTTTCTTCCTCCTTCCTATCTCAACCCTAAAGTTCTCGTTGCAGAAGAGGGAAGAGAGACAAGAGAGAAGGAAACCCCCTACTCTGCTCTAGACCCATGTTGGGAACTCTGCCCTGAGAACAGAGACCTTTGTATGAAATCAAAGGCTGAAGCTTAGAAATCAGCATGACTGAATCTTAATTACTAAAATGAAACTCTGTTACTCATTGAAGGGGTTAGAAACTGGTAGGATTGGACCAAGATGTCATTGAGACAAGTGAAAAGTGGGAAAGGGAAGTTCAACCTAGTAGAATGCTCACCACATAAAAAAAAAATCCTAAGGAAATGTCATATTTTGAGACTTCAGAGGTATCCAGTTGCGGACAAGTCCAAAAAGCAGAGAATGAAGGAACTACGGAGAAAACTGGGCCAGGCTAGTGGAAGGAGGCATGGAAGCAGTATCACTGTGGGGTGTGACAAAGGCCTTCCAGATGGATCGTGTAGATAGTCTTGCCAAGAGCCATGGCCAGCCTCGCATAAATGAGTGGTGGGGGTCATCTAACATCCCAAGCACAACTTCAAAGGTGGGGACATATTGGTTTGGATCTGGGCTCTGCCATTTCCACTTTAAGCATGTTGCTTATCCTCCTTAAGCCTCAATTTCCCCAACTGTAAAATGGGAATGATAATAGTACTGGTTTTATAGGGTTGCTATTGGGGTAAATAAAGGTAAACTGGCACATAGTAAGTGCTCCAATAAATGGCAGTTAGAGTCATCATCGTCATCACCATCATCTTCTTTACCGTCAGATGGTTGCAGTTGCTTCTCCTGCTGAAAGTGAAACATTTCGTAAACACTTTGCCTGCTCTGCTGAAAATGCTCCATCTTGAAAGAAGATATTGGCTGATACAATGGAGAAAAGACAGCCTCTTCAATACGTGGTGCTGGGAAAACTGGACAGCTACATGTAAAAGAATGAAATTAGAACACTCCCTAACACCACACACAAAATTAAACTCAAAATGGATTAAAGACTTAAATGTAAGGGCAGACACTATAAAATTCTTAGAAGAAAACATAGGCAGAACACTCTATGACATAAATCACAGCAAGATGCTTTTGACCCACCTCCTAGAGAAATGGAAATAAAGACAAAAATAAACAAATGGGACCTAATGAAACTTAAAAGCCTTTGCACAGCAAAGGAAACCATAAATAAGAGGAAAAGACAACCCTCGGAATGGGAGAAATATTTGCAAATGAAGCAACTGAGAAAGGATTAATCTCCAAAACATACAAGCAGCTCATGCAGCTCAATATCAAAAAAACAAACAGCCCAATCCAAAAATGGGCAGAAGACCTAAATAGACATCTCTCCAAAGAAGATATACAGATTGCCAACAAACACATGAAAGGATGCTCAACATCAATAATCATTAGAGAAATGCAAATCAAAACTACAATGAGGTATCACCTCACACCAGTCAGAAGGGCCATCATCAAAAAATCTACAAACAATAAATGCTGGAGAGGGTGTGGAGAAAAGGGAACCTTCTTGCACTGTTGGTGGGAATGTAAATTGATACAGCCACTATGGAGAACAGTATGGAGGTTCCTTAAAAAACTAAAAATAGAACTACCATATGACCCAGCAATCCTACTACTGAGCATATACCCTGAGAAAACCATAATTCAAAAAGAGTCATGGACCAAAATATTCATTGCAGCTCTATTTACAATAGCCAGGACATGGAAGCAACCTAAGTGGCCATCAACAGATGAACGGATAAAGAAGATGTGGCACATACATACAATGGAATATTGCTCAGCCATAAAAAGAAACGAAATTGAGTTATTTGTAGTGAGGTGGATGGACCTAGAGTCTGTCACACAGAGTGAAGTAAGTCAGAAAGAGAAAAACAAATACGGTATGCTAACACATATATATGGAATCTAAAAAAAAATGGTTCTGATGAACCCAGGGGCAGGACAGGAATAAAGACACAGACGTAGAGAATGGACTTGAGGACACAGGCAGCAGAAGGGTAAGCTGGGACGAAGTGAGAGAGTGGCATGGACACATCTACGCTACCAAATGTAAAATAGATAGCTAGTGGGAAGCAGCTGCATAGCCCAGGGAGATCAGCTTGGTGCTTTGTGACTGCCTGGAGGGGTGGGATAGGGAAGGTGGGAGGGAGGGAGACGCAAGAGGGAGGAGATATGGGGATATATGTATATGTATGGCTGATTCACTTTGTTATAAAGCAGAAACTAACAGACCATTGTAGAGCAATTATACTCCAATAAAGATGTTAAATAAAAAAGAGGATACCGGCTGCCTTTCACAGAATTCCTATATTATAACAGGTACTGTGCTAAAAGCATTTCTCACAGAACCGCCACACTAACCCCACAAGGTGGATACTGTCTGAATTTTACAGATGAGAAACATCACCAAGGTTTAAAGAGCTTAGTTAGTGAACTTGCCCAAGGTCACAGAGCTTGTTAGAGGCAGAGCCCTACTATTTCCACCATACCATACTCCCATTGAGCATGGACCTCATTCTAGAGAATCTGCTGATAATATGGAAATGTCAGTAACACAGAGAGAAAGTGACTGGGTTGACAGTAAGTTGCAATTGTCAGAAAAAGAACTAAAGGCATACTCATAAATGTAACCCTGATTTTAGGGGAGTCATTTTCAAAATGTTCCAGGTTGGGCTGGGGAAGTCATTTTTAAGACTTCTTTTGCTTTTTTGGAAGGTAATTTGTCTTTTTCTCTTTGGTTGCTTTTAAGACTTAGTCTCTGACTTCTGCAATTTTACTCTGACATGCCTATAAGTGGTTTTTTGTGTGTTTGTATTTAGCCTGTGTGTGGTTGCATCTGTATATTAGTGTCTTTACTCAATTTTGGAAAATACTCATCCATAATCGCTTCAAATATTAGTTCTGCCCGATTTGTTCTCTCTCCTCTCCTTCTGGGACTTAAATTACATGTATATTTGACATTTTGTCGAATTTGTCGAACAAACAGACTATGTGTGCCACATGTCTGTTTGTTCTTTTCTCTATTTTTTATTCTTTTCTTCTCTCAGTACTACGATTTAGGTGCTATGTAGTTAACTGTCTATCAATTCACTGATCCTGTGTTCTGTCAGGTCTATTTTGTTTGTAAATGTTTCTAGTTACTTCTTAATTTCAGATATTAGCTTTCAGTTCTATAATTTCCATTTGATTCTTTTCTTCCAGCTTTACTGAAATATAATTGACATAAAATATTGTGCAGGTTTAAGGTGTACAATGTGATGATTTGATACGTGTATATATATATTTATATATATATATTTCCATATATTGTATATGATTTGATACATGTATATATATACATATTTTATATACATATATGTATATATTTTTTAATATATATCTTATATATATAAGTCCTGCATTAGGTCTTTGTTGCTGTGCGTGGGCTTTCTCTAGTTGTGTCGAGCAGGGGCTACTCTTTGTTGCGGTGCACGGGCTTCTCATTGCGGTGGCTTCTCTTGTTGCAGAGCATGGGCTCTAGGAGCTTGGGCTTCAGTAGTTGTGGCATGCGGGCTCAGTAGTTGTGGCTCGCGGGCTCTAGAGCTCAGGCTCAGTAGTTGTGGCGCACGGGCTTAGTTGCTCCACGGCATGCGGGAACTTCCCGGACCAGCGATCAAACCCGTGTCCCCTGCATTGGCAGGCAGATTCTTAACCACTGGGCCACCAGGGAAGTCTGATACATGTATATATTACAAAATGTTTACCATGATAAGTTTAACACATCCATCACCTCACACATTTACCATTTTGTTGTTACTGTTGTCATTATGGCAACAACACAAGATTTACTCATGGCAACTTTCAAGTTTACAATACAGTATTGTTAACTACACTCACCGTGCTGTACATTACATTCCTGGAACGCATTCATCTTATAGCTGGAAGTTAGTATCTTTTCACCAACATCTTCCTATTTCTCCACCACCCCAGCCCCGGTAACCATCAATCTGCTCTCTGTTTCTATGACTTTGGTATTTTTAGATGCCATATACGAGATTTACAGTATTTGTCTTTCTCTGTCTAATTTATTTCACTTAGCATAATGCCCTCAAGATCCATCCATGTCACAAATAGTAGGGTTTCCTTCTTTTTATGGCTGAATAGTATTCCATTATATATATATATATATATTATATATCAATCACATTTTCTTTATCCATTCATCTGCTGATGCATACTTAGTTTGTTTCCATGTCTTGGCTATTCTAAATAATGCTGCAATGAACATGGGGGAGCAGATATGTCTTCGAGATAGTAAATTTCTTTCCTTTGGATATACCCAGGAGTGGGATTGCTGGATCATATGGTAGTTCTATTTTTAATATTTTGAGGCACCTCCACCCTGCTTTCTATAGTAGCTGCACCAGTGCTGCAGGATCCCACCACAGGGGTGTGCATGGCCATGGAGGTTGGTGTTGGAAGTTGGGCTGGGGACATGCAGTTGAACAGCTGGAGAGGTTAGCCTTGAGTGTGTACATAATGGCAGGGATCAGCTACAGGGGTTTAGGTAGGGAGCTAGCAGGGAGGGACTCCAATGGCTGGTGTCTTCCAACATGATAACCCGTGGGGTGAAAGCCGGTGAAAACTATGCTGCCCAGTGGCAGAAGCTACTGGGGTCTTCTGCAAAGCAGGTCACAGGGAACTGCTGTTGTCCCCACTATGTGGCTGAGGCTGCTAGCCCCTGCCCTTCTTCCTTGTTCCCAGCCATCTCAGTTTTGCTGGTCTCTGGGTGGGGTGAAACCAAAGTGAGTCCTTCATGTAGTGCCCTGAAAGGCTGGAAAAGCTGGTCATTCACCTTGCTCTCCCTTTCTTGGTGAGGGAACTCTTTCTAGCTGGGGAGTTCCCTCTTGGCACTGAGCAGTGTCAGCCTGGAGGATGGGATGATGCAGGCGAAATGAAGCTGTTTTTCCTTTTTCTGTGTGATTATTCTCAGGTTTCTTTTTGTTCTACTGTGTTGCTGAAGTTTCTCAAGTGGACTCCAAGAGCTCTCCCAGAGCTGTTTTTGTTTGTGATTAGCTGTCTAACTGTTCATCTGTATGGGAGGATGGATCCTGGGGACTCCTACTCCACCACCTTGATTCTTTATTACAGCTTCCAAGTCGCTGGTGAAATTCTCCATCTTATCATCTATTTTCTCTCACACGTTAATCACCGTTATTTTACAGTCCTTGTCTGTTAACTCTAATTTGTAGATCCTCTGTGGGTCTGTTTCTACAGTCTGTTTTTTCTCATGGCACACAGTAATTTTTAGTTAAATGCTGGACATTGTGTATAAAAACTGTAGAGACTCTGACTCCTGTTGATGTTCTTTTCCTTCAGAAAGTGTCCATCCTTTTCTCTGCTAGGCAGATAGAATGGATAATCAATCATTTTAGCCCAAGCAAAGACTGAGCTGATTAAGGGTGGTTTGCAGTTTGCTAGTGCTTTGGTTCTCCCTTGTTTCTAGAGCATAGCCCTCCAGGGCCTGCAACGTAACCAGAGCCCTCCCCCTGGATAGTCCTTAATGCTGATCTTTGCCTCTTGAGAACCAGGAGACTCTAGAAAACTCTGCTTTGATTTTAAGAGGTTTTTCTCTTTTTAGCTTCTCACCCCGTGTGTGGCATTCTCTTCAATGGTCTTCACACTTTCACTCTTTCTTCCCCCACCCAATTTATTCGCCACCTTGCTTCCAGATTGATTATAAAATAAACACGTATGTCATCACATGATTCCTCTGCTTAAAATCAAACACTTCTATAACCTTAGCATAGCTTACAAGGTTCTTCATGACTGTGATCCAGATGACTGTTTCCACCTTCAAAATAAAGTATTCCTCTGCTTCCACTCTCTAGTCTAGCCATACCACATTATTCATATTTCCTGAAATAATCCGGCTTTCTTTTCTTTCCTGGGCTTTGAACGTGTTAGTCTCTCTGCTGTGAATCCATGTCCCTACCCTTTTCTCCAAGCTTATTACTTATCCCTTAAAATTCAATTCGTATGTCAATTCCTGGAAGATTTCTATGGCCCTGCCTTCCCTACCTCTGCTCGCCCCACTGTGCATCCTTAATTGGGTTAAGGTTAGTTTTCTCTCCTCTGTGTTTCACAGAACTCAGTGGTTTACACTTATCACAGCACTTTTCACATTGCAATATAAATACCTTCTCAACTGTCTTTCTCATTTGACTATAAACTCCATGAGGACAAGAACCCTGCCCATCATGTTTACCACCATAGTCTCAAAGCTTAACCCATATGGTACTCAGTTAAGGTTTACTGATTGAATGAGTGAGTGAATGAAAACTGGAAGGCAAGGACACATATGCAAGGAAAAATATACAAGAGGGTGTCACAGTTCATGATGAATAATGACAAGAAGGAGCTCTAATGATCTGAGACTTGCAATAAATGTTGAAAACAACAACAACAAAGAAAAACAAAAAAAAAAACAAAGAAACAATAAACCACTCTTAGGGAATTTATAGTCAGAGAAGACGGAGAAGGAAGATTAAGAAAGGTATACAGCTGGTGCTTAGGGCTAATGTTGCAATTTGATGGATGACGTAGAAGAGGAATATCTCTTCAACTCTTACTGTGCTTCTTTCTTCTCTGATTGAGGAATTGTTGGAGAAAAGAGGTGTTCAGCAGGGGTGGAAGTAGGCAAAGTAGCTTGGAGGAGTAAATGTGGACATTAGAACCAGACAACAGTGTGATGAATCCTGACTCTGACATTTACTACTGTGTGGCCTTGGTTGAGTCAGATAAATAATTCTCAGAGCCTCAGTTTTTTCCATATGTAAAATGAGAATATACCTAGTACGCAAAGTAAGAGTCTGAATAATAAATGTTATCTGTTTGATGCTTAATATACTATAGAGCTTTCCCCCCAAAAAAGAGAAGAAGGTAGATTCCTTAAAAATAATTTGTTATTAATACAATGGTTAATTCTAGCAAGGATTATTAAAGGAAAATGTTTTTGAATTTTTTTTACCATTTGGCTTGTGGGATCTTAGTTTCCCGACCAGGGATTGAAACTTGGCAGTGAAAACGCCAAGTCCTAACCACTGACTGCCAGGGAATTCTTTATTTGGATAAAGAAGGGACCAACTGATATGATATGTTTATATATAATCTGATTATATTTATATACAGGAGAGGAGAGGAGGATATATCTATATATTGATAGATATAGATACAGATATCAAACTAACTTCGTTTCTTTCTTTGACAGCATAATTTAGGCAGGTTGAATTGGATTACCAAATTGGTTGATCATAAAGTGTAGACATATGGCCTCTCTAGACTTCAGCAAGACATTTGACAAGGGCTCTTTAACAAGTGGAGAAATATGGGCGGACTGTTTTTTTTAAAGTGTGGTAAAATATACTGTGATACTGTGATTTAAAATAAAAAATATGTATTCGGTCTTCATCCCCATCTCTGGCACAGAGCTCCAAACCCTTGGAACTTCCTAAGTGATAAGAGCCATAAAGCTGTGTTTTGTATGTTAATGAGTGAATTTGGAACTCACCTAAGGGTGGGTGCGGTGTCAGAGGAACCAACCAGGATTAGAGGGTTGGAACTTTCAGTCCCACCCCCCTAATGTCTGGGGAGGGGAGAGGAAGGATGTTTCTAGTGGTTTGCCACAGGGTTCTTTCCGCAGCCTTCCTCTGTTCATGGGTCTTCTCAAGAAAATAGAGAGAGCATGACCCGCCCCTTGTATTTCAGCAAATGCAAACCTGGGGGAATGATAACTACATTAGATAGCAAGATTAGAACTCAAAGAGATATTGACAAGTTACAGAGACTGAATGAATCAAGAAAGATGAAACTTTACAGGGGCAAAATATAAGGTCATATATTTGAGCTCAAAAAGCCAACTGCATGAGTACAGGTTGAGAATGCTGTCACTTTGAAAGAGTGAGCTTAATGTGTGCCGATAATATGAATTGTCCCCTCCAAACATTCAACTGATGTTAGGCTACATTCGTGGAAATATAATAACTGAAAAGGAGATCATAGCCATACTTACTTTGGGCCACACCTAAGGTATTGGTGTTCATTTCTGAGCAACACTTTCAAGAATGCAGAAGAGTGTGATGTGGGTTTTACCGTCACAACTTCCCTACTTCACATTCCAGTTTTGTCTACTTTTAATTCTGTGACCTTGGGTAAGTTACTTAACCTCTCTGTGTCTCAGTTTCCTTAACTGTAAGATAGAGATAATAATAAGGTCGTTGTGAAAATTAAATGAAGTAACATATAGTAAGTAACCCATAAATATTAATTTTAAAGTGATGTAGTCAAAACAGAATATATTCAAAGGAAAGAAACCACTTGTTTATTCATCCCACAAATATTTATTAAGCTCCTCCACTGTCCTAGGAAGAACATTTGAAGAAACTAGGGATGTTCAGCCTAGAGAAGACATAGCATGGCGGGTATGAGAGCTGTCTTCAAATATTTGCAGGACTGTCATGTGGAAGAGGCATTAGACATTTTCTGAATGGCCTCAGGGAGTAGAACTAAAACAAACGGCTGGAAACTACAGATTTTGCATCAATGTAAGAAAAATGGAACTCTCTGCCTTCTGAGATAGTGAGTTAACTGTCATTGCAAGTATCCAAACAGAAGCTAGATAAAGATTTGGCAGGGTACTGTAAAGGAGACTCTAGCATCACATGGGTGACTTGAGTGGATGACCTTTAATTCTCATTAATCCTTCCAGACCTGAAGAGTCTATGACGATATGAAAGTGCTTTTTCTCTTTCTTACCTGTGGGATTGTATAAGGTCTATATACCTTCTACCTGCTTCCAATTTCTTTGTCAAACTACATTTGGACCTAAACAGAATGACTTGAAGTCAAATGCAGGTCGACCTGGGAAATCTTAGTTGTTTATTTTTTAGCTATTTAGTTTACAAGTGACTCTTTTGTAACCACATCACTCAGTCTCCAGCCACTACCCCAATCCCTATATCTAATTACTGAGCAAAAAGACGGCACAGACTTCCTGGGATACAGAGGCTGAGGGAAGTCTGATGAATCATTAAAGAAGTTTTTCAAATGTTCCTAAGTGCTTCTTAAAATATGTGTCATTGCGGGAAAATATGTACATTTAAAATTTCAACCATAGATTCAGGAATGTCATCTGAGAACAACTGAGGTTTGGTAGAGTTTTCTGAAGAGTTGAGAATGAAAAATAAAGCTTGTTATTTTTATAGACTAGAGTTTAGGAATTCATAAACTGTAATTGCTGTCATGAGAAAACTTGAATCCGGGAAGTTTGACTTAGCAAGTGGCTCAAACATGCTTTTTATTTGTCATCTAAATTAAAATGTGAAACAGGATGAACCAAAACAGAAAGTTACATAGAAAAATGTATCATACTTTATTTTTCATTACCTCCTAAATGAATAAGGATGAACTAGAGATCAAAGGAACTAGGTAAATCTACTAAATAAATGAATAAATTGTAACAAGATCTTGTCATTTAGAGGGGACAGCTAGCCTTTATCCACAAAATACATAAATAACCAGGCAATTTAAATGAATCTATGACATAGATTAGACTCACATACATAAAAAAAAAGGTTGATAAGTACATTTTAAAATTTCACACCCAGTTTTCTTGGCACTTTGAGGTAGTGTCTTAAGAAATACAGAGAAGGGGCTTCCCTGGTGGCGCAGTGGTTGAGAGTCCGCCTGCTGATGCAGGGGACGCGGATTCGTGCCCCGGTCCAGGAAGATCCCACATGCCGCGGAGCGGCTGGGCCCATGAGCCGTGGCCGCTGAGCCTGTGTGTCCGGAGCCTGTGCTCCGCAACGGGAGAGGCCACAACAGTGAGAGGCCCGCGTACCGCAAAAAAAACCCAAAAAACAAAACAGAGAAATATTTGAAATGTAAGCCAACAATATAGACTTTATTTCCATTTCTGGATTATATGCTGATGGATAGTATCAATAATTCTGGAGCCCAAAAAAGCATATACTGATTTGGCTACCCTCGTTTTTATTTGTAGGTAAATTGCTTTCCAAGTGATCAACAAAAATCTTAGTAGATTTTGTTTGTGGGACTTTTTTTCTCACAGCAATTATTTTCTTACCAAAAGATAATTCACTTTCAACAGGCTGCTCAGGGAAAGGTGAAAGAAGAGACAAAGTGCAAAAGCACTCTACAGTTCATGGACTACATTGATATCTCATAAATCTATTTTTGAATAGCTACAGAGAATACTATTGGCGTTCAGTAAGTAACAAAATCATAGTTTATAAAACCAAGTCAAAGTACACTAGAACCATTTTCCCTTGTCGTCTTTGAGGTTTGTGCCACAAAATGTATAATACCATCTGATATACTGTGTAGCACCTCACTGTGTACAAAAGCATGTTCACACCCCTTCTCATTTGATCCTCATAATAATCCTATGAATAGACAATATTATCCAGATCTTGCAGATGAGGAAACTGATATATAAAGAACTTAAGTGATTTGCCCAAGGTCTTACAATGAGAAAAGGCAGTTCTAGGACTCAAACACAAGATGGCTGACTCTGGGATCTTTACCGCCCCAGAGCGGTTATCCTTTATCTCCTGAAGGATACCTTCAGCCCAGAAGTGACAACTTATTGCTCCATTAGTAACTAAACCATTCCGATTAAAAGCCCAAAATACAAAACATTTCTTATGTTGATTTCCTCTCCTATGGAGTTATAGCAAGTGTTAGACAATTTTAAAATATCAATATTTTGAGACTTTAGTTAAGACTTCCCAGAATGTGTGTGAATACATAACATGAGAATAGATAAGTTATGTGATTGTTTCTTCTGGGTACCTGAATTAGGCACAAAGCCCTATTTATTTTTCTTACTTGTGGAATAAGCAATATACCATAACTATATGACTTGGGTCACTCAGTAATAATAATTACACACAACAGCAATAATACCTGTTAGATATTGAGCAACTACAGTATGCTGGGCACTCTATGTACACAACCCTGTGAGTAACACAACTATTACTCTCATTTTATAGATCAGGTATCCAAGGTTCATAGAGATTAAATAACTTGATTGAGATCACATAGCTAATAACTGAAAAAGCTGGGATTTAAGCACAGACTCTCTGACTTCAAAACTCATTCTATTAACCAATAAACTACACTACTTCTAACATAAAAAAAACCCCATAACTTCTACACTACTTTCTAACATATGAAAACATGTACGGTTTCAAAAATAAAAGGCTATTTTAGGGACTTCCCTGGTGGTCCAGTGGGTAAGACTGCGTGCTCCCAATGCAAGGGGCCTGGGTTCAATCCCTGGTTGGGGAACTAGATCCCACGTGCATGCCGCAACTAAGAAGCCTGCATGCCGCAACTAAATGTGCTGCAATGAAGATCCCACATGCCGCAACTAAGACCCGGCGCAGCTAAAATAAATAAATAAATATTTTTTTTAAAAAAGAGAAGAAAAATAATAAATAAAAGATTTAAAAAGTTAAAAAAGATACTAAAAGAAGGAACACTTAGTTAAATTCCTGGTTACTTTGAAAACAACTTTTTAGGGATCATTTCTTTTTTTTTTTTGTTATTGGAGTATAGTTGATTTACAATGTTGTGTTAGTTTCAGGTGTACAGCAAACTGAATCAGTTATACATATACATATATCCATTCTTTTTTAGATCCTTTTCCCATATAGGCCATTACAGAGTATTGAGTAGAGTTCCCTGTGCTCTACAGTAGGTCCTTATTAGTTATCTATTTTATATATAGTAGTGTGTATACGTCAATCCCAATCTGGGATCGTTTCTTAATCAGTAGTTATACAGATATCTCTCATTTTCTCTATACAAATAATACTTTCTAGTAGAATAAAATATAATCTGTGTATGCATTAATGTAAACATATACATATATACATACATACAGATATATTTAATTCTTTCTAGTCCACATTCCAATTATTTTTCCTTAATTTTGTAGAAATTGTGAGTGCATACTGATACTTCTAATTCCATTCCAACTCTACAAGATATTTCCTGCTTGCATCCTTTTTAAAGTTTTTATCTCCCTTCCTCCAGCAGAAGTCTGGTTTGTGACAATATTAACTCATTTTCTCCAATACACATAAAATAGTTTCAGAATTGATGCACTCATACTACTATATAAAAAAACCTGCTTAAATGGGTTGAAGAGTTGTATGCAGTTCTTTTTTTATCGCTCGTCCAGGGATATATAGACCAAGTACTTTGTTCAAAAGTTATTTGGATTGGTTATTTTCCATGTGCTTACATTATTCATTTGAAACACAGTTAGATTCATTTGTTTCTGTTTGCATTCCGTTTTAGTTTTCTCCCCCAATCCTGTTGATTCAATTTCATCTTGGAAAATGTAGAACAACGGCAAGATTTCAAAAGTCAAAACTCTACCAAAATGCATCCTCAGAGAAGTGTGACTCCCTCCCCATCCTTTCCAACCTGCCTCTGCCCCCTCCTCCCTGAAAAAGAATCTTAGCCATTACAATGATTTGTAGCTTTCCAAAACTCAGCCCTACTTGATAAAATCTTATTCCTTGGTATTTCATTTGGGGGGAAGCAATTAGAAAAAATTGTCTAAAAACTCTTCTTAGGGGGGCCAAAAATGAAAAAATGGTTCCGAAACACTGATCTGTTCTCCATTTTTATAATTTTGTCATTTTTATCATGTTAAATAAATTGAATCATATAGTATGTAAACTTTTGAGATTGGATTTTTTTCACTCAACATAATGTCTGTTAGACCCATCCAGGTTGTTGTGTATATGAAACCTTATTTCCTTTATATTGCTGTGTAGTGTTCCATGGCATGAATATATCAGTTTGCTTACCCATTCACCCATTGAAGGTCTCCTGGGTAGTTTCCAGTATGTTAGAGATTGTGAATAAAGCCTCTATAAACAGTGGGATACAGGTTTTTGTGTGAACATAAATTTTCATTTCTCTGGGATAAGTGCCAGGAGTATAGTTGCTGGGTTGTATGACAAGTGTATGTTTAAGTTTGTAAGAAACTGACAATTTCCAGAATGTCGGCACCATTTTAGATTCCCACCAGCAATGTATGAGAGATCCAGTTTCCCCACATCTTCACCAGCATTTGCTTGAATTATTATTTTTAATTTTAGCTATTCTGATAGGTATGTAATAATATCTCATTGTGGTTTCAATTTACATTTCTCTAATGGCTAATGATGTTGAACATCTATTCATGTGCTTATTTGCTTATTTGTAGTTTTCAGCACACAGATCTTGTACATGTTTTGTTAAAATGTTACTTATTTCATTTTATTTGATGATTGAAAGTAATATTGTTTTTAATTCTGGTTTCCACTTGTTCAATGTTAGTATATAAAAATACAATTGATATTTGTGTGTTATCCTATGCCCAGTGACCTTTGGTCTTGCTGAATTCACTTATCCTTAGTGTTCTCTAGTAGATTCTGTGGGATTTTATACTTAGACAAGATGACATCTGCAAATAGGGACAGTTTTATTTCCTCCTTTCTAATCTGTATGCCTTTCTTTTTCTTGCATGTTTGTACTGTTAGGGCTTTTGTACCATGATGATAAAGAGTGGAGAGAGTAGAAGGCATCCTTGCCTTGTTCTTATTTTCTGGGGAAAGCATTCAGTATTGCACCATTAAGTGTAATGTTAGCTGTAGGGGTTTTTATAGGATGATCTTTATCAAGTTGAGAAAGTTCCCCTCTATTCTTAGTTGGGAGAGAGTTTTTCTCATCAATGTTGTGAGCTGAATGTTTATGGCTCCCAGCAAATTCATATGTTGAGGCCCTAATTTCCAATGTGATGGTATTTGGAGGTAGGGTCTTTGGGAGGTGATTGGAGCTAGATTAAGTGATGAGAGTGGGTCTCTTCCCATGGGGCTAATGCCCTTATAAAAAGAGGAAGAGACACAAAATCTCTCCACCACGTGAAGATATAGTGAGAAGTCAGCCATCTATGAGCCAGGAAGAAGTTTCACATCTAATCAGCCGGCACCTTGATCTTGGACACCGAAGCCTCCAGAACTTAGCAGCCCAAGCTAAGGCACTGAATGAGTTTAAAATTTTGTCAAATGCTTTTTCTGAATCAGTTAATATGACGACACTTTTTTTTTTGTCTGTTGTTGAAATAACTTTCTAGGCCCAAAGTGGAGTCACTCCTGCCTGGGGTGCCACATCAGCAAACTGAAAGTTAGGTAACTCTCATGTCCCTGTAAATGCTCCACTTGACCAGAAACGCAGTACATTCAGTCAGCCAATCCCCAAAGGCCAAGCAAACTCTGGGCTTTCTCACCCACACAAAGCTGGCAATGTGACTCCAGCCAATCAGATATTTTCTAATTGTCTCTTTCTTGTTCTTTATTTTGTATCCTATAAACTTGCCTTCCACTCCGTTTTGCAGTTCTCTGAAGAAAGACTGTTCACTTCATGAAGAGTCAAATAAAGTTTGTATCACCTGAATAGCTTCCTGTAATCCTTTTTTTAAAACACTGTTAACATGGTAGATTATGTTTTGACTACTGAACCAGTCTTGGATTCCTGGAATGAACCCCACTTGGTTGTGGTGTATAATTCTTTTTACATATTACTGAATTTGCTTTGCTAATATTTAGTTGAGAATTTTTATGTCTAAGTTCATGCAAGATACCAGTCTGTAGTTTTCTTGTTTTGTACTGTCTCTGCCTAATCTTGGTATGAAGGTAATATTGGCCTCATAAAATGAGTTAGGAAATGTTCCCTTTTCCGCTATTTTTCTGGGACGATATTCTGTAAAACTTCCGTTGTTTCTTATTTAAACGTTTGGTAGAATTCTCTGTTTGGGGCTGGAGATTTCTTTTCTTTCTTTTTTTATACCTAATATTTTGTACTTCTTAATCTCCGACCCCTATATTGCCCCTACCCCCTTCCCTCTCCCCACTGGTAACCACTAATTTGTTCTCTATATCTGTCAGTCTGCTTCTTTCTTGTCATATTCACTAGTTTGCTGTATATTTTAGATTCTACATATAAGTAATAACATACAGTATTTGTCTTTCTCTGTCTGACTTATTTCACTTAGCATAATGCCCTCAAGGTCCATCCATGTTGCTACAAATGGCAAAATTTCATTCTTTTTTTATGACTGAGTAGTATTCTATTGTATATATGTACCACATCTAATTTATCCATTCATCTGTTTATGGATACCTAGGTTGCTACCATATCTTGGCAATTGTAAATAATGTTGCTATAAACTTTAGGGTGCATGTATCTTTTCAAATTAGTGTTTTGGGTTTTTTTGGATATATACCCAGGAGTAGAATTGCTGGGTCATATGGTAGTACTATTTTTAGTTTTTTGAGAAACCTCCATACTCTTTTCCACAGTTGCTGTACCAATTTACCTTCCCACCAACAGTGTACAAGTGTTCCCTTTTTCCACATCCTTACCAACATTTGTTATTTTTGTTCTTTTTGATGACAGCCATTCTGACAGGTGTGAGGTGATATCTCATTGTGGTTTTGATTTGCATTTGCCATCACATCAAAAAGGGATTCCCTGGCAGTCCAGTGGTTAGGGCTCCGTGCTTCCACTGCAAGGGGTGCGGGTTTGATCTCTGATCAGGGAACTAAGATCCCACATGCCATGCGGCAGAGCCAAAAATAAATTAATTAATTAATAATTTTAAAAATTATATATCTTAAAAAAAGAGTTGTTCATAGTAATCCCTCAGTATCCTGTTAATGTCTTCAGAGTCTGTAGTGGTAGCCTATCTTTCATTTCCAGTATTTGTAATTTGTGCTCTCTCTCTTTTTCCACTGTTAATCTGTCAAGAGGTTTATCGATGTTATGGGTCTTTTCAAAGAACTAGCGTTTTGATTCATTAATTTTCTCTCTTTTTCTTTGTTCAGTTTCACGGATTTCTGCTCTTTATTATTTCCTTCCTTCTGCTTGCTTTGAGCTTATTTTGCTCTCTTTTTTCTAGGTTCTTGAGGTGAGGACTTGATTAATGTTTTGAGAGCTTTCTTCTTTTCTAACCATTTAGTGCTATAAATTTCCCTCTGATCACTGCCTGAGCTGCATCCTACAAATTTTAATATGTTATGTTTTCATTTTCATTCAGTTCAATGTAATTCTGAGTGCTTTGAGCCTTCTCTTTTAGCCATTAAATTATTTCAATATGTGCTGTTCAATTGCCAAGTGTTTGGAGATTTAACTATTAGCTCTCTGTTCTGGTAATGGTTGCATGATGGTCAGAGAACAATTTCTGTATGCTTTCAATTAATTTAATATTTTTGAGGTTTCTTTTATGACCCAGGATGTGGTCTATTTTGGTCATTGTGCCATGTGCTTTTAGAAAGAATGTATGTCCTGCTATTGTTTGGTGGAGTGTTACAGCCAGTTAGCTAATGGTTGGAATCAGTTTTCTGCAGCTGCTGTAACAAGTTACCATAGACTTAATGGCTTAAAACAACACAAAATTTATTAGCTTATGGTTCTGTAGTTCAGAAGTCTGTGATGGGTCTCACCGGGCTAAAATACAGTTTGTCAGCAGGGCTGCATTCCTTTCTGGAGGCTCTAGGATAGAATCCATTACCTTCCCTCCTGCTTCTAGAGGCTGCTCACATCCCTTAGCTCATAGCCCATTTCTTCCATCTTTGAAGCCAGCAGTGAGTTGAATTCTTTTCACTTCACATCACTCTGACCTCCTCTCCTGCCTCTGTCTTCCATGGTTAAGGACCATTGTGATTACATTTAACCTTTCAGATAATCTGGAATGATCTCCGTATTTTAAGATCAACTGATAAGCAACCTTAATTCCATCTGTTACCTTAATTCCCCTTTGCCACGTAATGCAACATATTCCTAGGTTCTGAGGATTAAAACATGAATAACTTCGAAGGGGTTGTTGTTCTGCCTACCACTTTGCTATGTAATGTTAGAGGTTCTGGGGATTAAAACATGAATATCTTTAGGGGGCTATTATTCTCCCTACCACAATGGTGTTTATCAGTTCTTCTATATCCATGCTGATTTTCTATCTAGTAGTTCTATTGAGAGAGATGTTGTTAAAGTCCTCAACTATATTTTGGATTGGTCTATTTTTCTTTTCAATTCTGTCAGTTTTTGCTTCATGTATCTTGAAGCTCTGTTCTTTGGTGTACACATTTAGGATTACTCTGTCTTCTTGGTTGATTGTACCTTTTATCATAATGTTATGTTCCTCTTTATCCTTGGTAATATTTCATCTGAAGTCTACATTACATGGTATTGATAAAGCCACTCCTGCTTTCATTAGGGAACCGTTGACTGAAACCTCCCACCTTGGCCAGGCACGATGATAACCACTTGCATGAGTAATCTCACAACAGCTCCCGATAAGGAGCATGGTGCTGCTGCCAGGAGAATTCGGGAGGGGTCAAAAGGAGGGAGGCGATGCCAGCCCATAATATTGTCCTACCAACCTCCCAGAATCCTTCTCGCTGGAATCCGTCTTGGCTGAGGGATGCATGTGCCACCAGGGAGGACCCTGAGTCAGATCAAATATGGGCACAAGCATGATGACTGGCCAGAGACAAGCCGGGAACTAACCCCATTCCCATAAAACCTGAGACTGCGAGCCGTGTGACAGAGCAGTGCTCCTGGGTTCCCTCACCCTGCTGCTCTCTGTCCGGGTGCCCCTTTCCAATAAAGTCTTTTGCTTTGTCCCCACATGTGTCTTCTCTGATAATTCATTTCTGAGTGTTAGACAAGAGCCCACTCTCAGGCCCTGGAAGGGGTCCCCCTTCCTGCAACACTTTCTTTTGATTAATGTTTGCAGGATATAGCTTTTCCCATCCTTTTGCTTTCAACGTCCCTCTATCATTATATTTGAAGTGAGTATTGTAGACAGCATCTAGTTGAACCATGTTCATTTACCCACCCTTCTAGCCTCTGTTTTTCAACAGATGTACTTGCATTTACTTTTAGTGAAATATTGATATATTAACGCTTAAGTTTTCCATTTTGTTATTTATTTTTCTTTTTGTTCATTTTCTCTTTTTTATTGAAGTAAAATTCACATAACTTGAAATTAATAATTTAAAATTGTACAATTTAATGGCACATTCACAATGCTGTGCAACCATCACCTCTATCTAGTTCCAGAACAGTTTCATCACTACATAAAGGTGTACCTTATAGGGTACACCCTGTACCCTACAAGCAGTCATTGTCTCTGGTGCCTAATTTTGTTGAGCATCTTTTCTTGTACTTATTGTCCATTTGTACATCTTAGGAGAAACGTCTATTCAGATCCTTTTTCCATTTTTAAATTGGATCATTTCTTTTTCTGTTGTTGAGTTTGAAAAGTTCTTTATATATTCTGGATATAAGACCCATATTGGATATGTGATTTGCAAATATTTTCTCCCATTTTGTGAAATGTCTTTATACTTTCTTGATAATTCCCTTGGATTCACAAAAGGTTTTAATTTTGATGAAGTCCAATTTATCTATTTTTTTCTTTTGTTGCTAGTACTTTTGATGTCCTTTCTAAGAATCCATTTACAAATCCAAGGTCATGAATATTTATGCCTGTGATTTTTTCTAAAAGTTTCCTAGTTTTAGCTTTTCCAATCCATGAATATAGAGATGTCATTTCATTTATTTAGGTTTTTAATCTCATGTATCGATGGAGTTACAACAATGTGTAAGGTTCAGGAGAAATAAACCTGTCAATTTCACCATACAGCAACATGGATCTGTAGCTTCGTCTGAATTAGCTGTCTGCACAAATGATTATAATTAATAAATTAATTTAGCAAAGTCACTGCATACAAGGTTAATATAAAAAAAGCAAGTGTATTTCTATTTACTAGCAATAAAAAGAAACTGAAAATTAAAAAGCAATGCCATTTACAATAACATCATGAAACATGAAATATCAAGAAAAATAGTAAAAGGTAAAACATGACTTCTATACAGGAAAGCACAAAACCTTACTGAGAGAGCATAAAAAATACCTAAGTAAATGGAGGAAAAAACCCTGTTCATAGCTTGGAGGAAGCAGTATTGTACAGATATAAATTCTCCACAAATTGACCTATAGATACAATATGATACCACGTTTTTTCTAATAGCAATTAACAAGCTGATTCTAAAATTTATATGGAAGTGCAAAGGACCAACATAGTCAAGGCAAACTTGAGGAAGAAAAAGAATATAGGATTCATAACACCAGATATTCCAACCTTTTTTTTTTTTTGCCACACCGTTTGGCATATGGGGGTCTTAGTTCCCCGACCAGGGATCGAACCCGTGCCCCCTGCATTGGGATCGCAGAGTCTTAACCACTGGACCGCCAGGGAAGTCCCCCAACTTATTTTTAAATTACAGTAATCAAAGCAGTGTGGTATTGTTTTAAAATAGAGGTTTTAATGGCAAGGCCGACAGACCAGGAGCCGACTGCATTGAAGATAGTATGTTGTAGTCACAGATCCCAAGAAAAGGAACAATGCCACACCATGGGGGAGGGGGACACAGGGCGGCACCAGGGGAGGTAGAGGGAGCAGGAGAAAATGTGGGCAAGAGCCTTTATTGTGGTTTCCACGAGAAGGGGTGCGTGAGGCAGGGTGAGCAGTTTAGGATTGACTAGTTTGGATAATTTCAAGCTAGGCTCTGGGGCATAAGGGTTATCCCTAGTTGTCCGGTACCTGGTCCCGGGGGTGATATGGGAAGGTGGATAGTGACCTAGAGTGTCAGATTCAGACAAAGGAGATAGTTTCCTATATGGGCTTTGGAGTTGTTGTTTTGCATTTGAAGGGCACCCTCCCAGGCGAGTTGTGTACTATTTCTAGGAATTAGCTAACCTTGGGAAAGGCAGTCCCTCTAAGATCAGCAAGGGCTCCATTGTCAAAGCATCACAATACAGAAAATAAAAAGATTTGGTTAACACAAATATTTATACAAGGATAGCCAAATAGACCAGTGGAACAAAATAGGGAATCCAATATAAATATTTAGCCACCTGAGTTTTGACAAAGGTGTTATTTTAATTGATGGGGGAAATAATGATCTTTTCAATAAATAGTACCTTATTTGGAATCCATATGGGAAAATATGAATTTGGAATCTTAACTTCACCCAACACACAAACTTTTATTCCAGATCAATTGTAGAACTAACTGTAACAGGTAAAATGATAAAACTTCTAGAAGGTAAAATAAGAAAATTGGGGGTAGTCAAATATTTCTTATATCGGAAATAAAAAGCAATAAGTGAAAGGATAAATATTAATAAATTGGTCTTTCTTAAAATGAAGAACTTCTGTATACCAAAAGACACCATTTAAAAAGTGGAAAGGCAAGCCATAGAGAGATAACATTTGAAATCCATTTATATGACAGAAGACTCCTAGTGTGACTATATAAAGAGTTGTTACATATCAAGAAAAAGAAAGACGGTTCATTTTTTTAATGAATAAAAAGACTGAACTGATATTTCAGAAAATAGGATCTACAGATAGCCAATTACCACATGCAAAAGTGCTTAACTTATTATCAAATTCAATCCATAATGTGATAACAAATCTAGCTGAAAAATCTAAAATTTAAAAGCCTGATGATGGCAAGTTTAGCAAATATGTGGAGTAATTCTTATACTCTACTCATTGTAGTAAAAATTGGTACAACCATTTTGGAAAACTGTTTGGCAGTATCTACCAAGCTGAACACGTGTATCCTATGACCTAGCAATCCCAGTGCTAAATATATACCCAATACAGAAATTAACACAGCACTGTAAATCAACTCTACTTCAATAAAATAAATTTTTAAAATAAATCAATAAATACCCAAGGGAAGTAAGGAAATATGTCCACCAAAAACACCTGCAAGAATGTTCACAGCAGCATTATTCAGAATAGTCCCAAACTGGAAATCACCCAAATGTCCATCAACTGTAGAATGCATAAATATATTTTATATTTATACAAAAGAATTTTATGTATACATATATGTTTATATATGTATATACACATACATAATATATGTATACATTTGTGTATTTTTTAAGTTATGCTACAAGCAATAATGTGGATTGGTTTCGCAGATATAATGTTGGAACAAAGAAGGCTAACACAAAAGAGCATACTCTGGGACTTCCCTGGTGGTCCAGTGGCTAACAGTCCGCGCTCCCAATGCAGGGGGTCCGGGTTCGATCCCTGATCAGAGAACTAGATCCCTCATGCATGCCGCAACTAAGAGGTTACATGCCTCAATTAAAGATCCCGCGTGCCACAACTAAGACCCAGCGCAGCCAAATAAATAAATAAATATTTTTTTAAGAAAAGAATGTACAATGATCTCAAAAAAAGTTAAAAAATAGAGTATACTCTATGACCCCATTTACATAAAGTTCAACAGCAGTCAACAGTAATCAATAATAATAGAAATGGAGTCATAACTGTTGACAGCCAGATAGTGACTTGGAAGAGGGCACAAGGCAGGCTTCTGGGATGTCGGTCATGTTCTTTATTTTGATCTGGGTGGTGGGGACATGGCTGTGCTCAGTTTGTGACAATTCACTGGGCTGTGTATTTAAGATTTGTATACTTTATGTAGTATGTAGGTTTTACTCCAAAAGAAAATTTACCCGAAAAATTGCCTTTGAAAATTCTAATAAAGGTAAGTGGAATCAAAAAGAGAATAGGGAGAGAAAGAAAACCATGTTTTGTTATTTTCTGTGATTTGAATTTGTATAAAAATACCCTTTCCCAGAAGTATAATACAGATTTAGTTTTAGGTGAGACATATTTCCTGTCTTTATAGTTGGAGTTGAGAATTGATCATAGGAAGGATACTAAAAGTAAATAGAATGTATATTGCAATGATCAAATTACATCCTTTTCCCCTTACCCAGTTCACCTCTTTCTTATTATAGCACCAAAAATGAGGCCGTGTGCTACGGTTAAAGGAACATAGGTCTTGAGACAGGTAGACCTAGTTTTGAACCCCTGCTCTGCCACAAGCTAGCTAGCTGTGTGATTTTGCCCAAGCATTGTATCTTCTTTGCGCTTCGTGTTCTTCAACATTAAAATCAAACTAATAATACCCCCCTCATAGGGCTGCACATCAAGTGCCTGGTCCTTAGTGCCCATTCAATAAATGGTAGCCATTGTTCTTTTCATTATTACTGTTAAGCGTAAAGGCTTCTCCAGTTGGAAGTATGGGGATAACTGTCTTGCAGAGACAAGTGGAGGAAAGGTGCTAGGATTGTGTCCACCATCCCCTAATCCCTTCCTTTATATATATGTATAATATATATATATATAAAATATATGTTTTATATATGTAACATATATATATATATATATATATATTTTTTTTTTGGCCAAGCTGCACGGCTTGCGGGATCTTAGTTCCATGACCAGGGATTGAACCTGTGCCCCCTGCAGTGGAAGCGCGGAGTCCTAACCACTGGACTGCCAGGGGAGTCCCAATCCCTTCCTTTTTAAATTAAAAAAATTTATATAATGAAAAAAATCCCCCCAAACAGTTCAACCATTTCTCCCACCCCCCCACCCTCTGCCTCTTACAGCCACCAATCTGTTCTCTGTATCTATGAACCTGGTGGGGTTTTGTTCTCTTTAGATTCCACATATAAGAGAGATCATACAGTATTTGTCTTTCTCTGTCTGACTTTTTTCACTTAGCATAATGCCCTGGAAGTCCATCCATGTTGTGGAAAATGATAAGAATTCACTATTTTTTATGGATGAATAATATTCCATTGTATGTATATACCACAATTTCTTTACCCATTCACATTCATCGACAGACACTTAGGTTATTTTCATATCTTGGTTATTGTAAATAATGCTGTAATAAACATGGGGGGTGCATATATCTTTTCAAATTAGTGTTTTCGTTTTCTTCAGATAAATTTCTTAAATAATTCCTGTGTTCTTGGTTGTATGCCAGCCAGCATGGAAATGATGTGACCCTAATGCTTAGAACCCACCTTTTGGCAGAAACAAGACACACACAGAAAGGCTTGATGGGAAATGGGCCTAGAGGTGGACTAGGCCTGAAATATAAGGACAAAATTTACATACGAGCTTGGTAGTGGTGGGGATATGGGACCAACTTGGACTGTGGAGTAGATGATAAAAATCCATGCAAGCTTCCAAATTCAGGTGAGAAATTTAGACAGCAGGGAGACGCTGCAGCAAGAAAGGAATTTGAACTTGCCACAGAAAGATTTTTTGGTTAGTTCAGTAATTCCATGAGTAATTACCAGGGACAGTCACTGTGGTCTAAGTGCGGGTGCCGTTCAGGTTGGAGTTTCAATACACTTTCAAAGAAGGGGAGAAAAATGGGGCTGACAAATGGTCTAGGAACAGGGCAAGACAAAATAGGGCAAGGACCCCTGTGAGCTGAGCGCTGTCATCCTCAAGTGAGCAATCAAAGCAACTTCCAACCTTAACGTAGGGGTTTCCCTTATTCATTGACAACTGTTGCTAAGACTCTTCGACTTCTGACTATTTCATCTCCCACGATGAAGCTGTCTGTTCCTTCTATCAGTTTATCAGGCTGTATTCCTCCGGAGCATCCACAAGGGGCAACAGAGAGCAGTAACTGTTAGCTTAGGCTCAACAAACCCAATCTTTGGGGGTCCTTTAGGAAACTACACTCCATGCCAGTATGAAGCCTTCATTCGGTAACTGAGTTAAGTGGAGGTCAATTGCTTGGAGGAGGAAGTAAAGAGACTGAGCGCAGGAAGACCCACCTTCTTTTATAGCTTAATTCTCACTCTTGCCTGGCTTTTTTTTGGGCTCCTAGGTATCATGCTATTGCTTGGGGACAAAGATGATGCATGTTCATAAAAGATCCCATCACACTACTGTCCATCTGCTTCCTGGCAACTGACTTCTCATTTAAACGATGTTGGACCTAATTTCTTAGTGGCTGAATCACAACATAAAGCATTTATTTATGATTCTGTAACCCCCATGAAAAATAAACAAGAAAAACACATCATTCATTCATTCATCCATTAGACATTTGTTCCACATCTACAGTTGCAGAATTCTTTCAGATGACAAGATGACAATGTGGGGGGGGGGGGTCATTGTTACTGAATTGGCAGGAAGCCAAGAACATTAACAACAAACAAGTGAAGGAAAAACTTTTCACTGGAAAACTAGGTGACAAAATCATTCCACACAAACCTAAGTATTTATATTCTCCCATTTCAATGTAAAAACAAATGCCATGATCACAAATTTATGGGATTTAAATTACGAACCAGAGCATGTCACTTAACTGACACAGCATCAATCCTCTTTCATAGGCCAGCAAGGTGTATAAGTGAGACTCAGCTTTTCATCAAACATGATCAGCTCACTGGCATGTCTATAGACCAGCTGGAGAGGAAAACATCTTCCTAGAACAACCTATGCATCTAACTTTTGGATAGAACATTGAACAGAAAACATCACTGTGCTTTTAACAGAAATTGTTGAGGAAAGCAAAATGTACGGCACACATTTCCAGAGAAATTACCGGAGTGACTATTAGAGAAGTGTTATTAACATTTGTCCTGCAGGCTCCTGGAGCACAGCCATTCCCAATTAGATGCTGGCTTTATCAGGAACCTACTCCTTCCCTTCATAGAGAAAATAATTGGCACCTTAGGAGAATCTGTGACAACAACAGCAATTTCATTTGCTTCGTAGTGGTATCTTTCCCCCCTCATTTTCTTCCTCTTTTTTTCCCCCAAGATATAATTCACATGCCACATACCATTTTAAAACGTACAGTTCAGTGCTTTTCAGTATATTCACCAAGTTGAGAACCCTGCCCTCTAATTAACTTTCTGTCTCTATGGATTTGCCTATCCTGGATGTTTCAAATGAATGGAATTATCAATATGTGGCCTTTTGTGTCTGGCTTCTTTGACTTAACATCACGTTTTCAAGGTTCATCTATGTTGTGGCATGTATCAGTACTACATTCGTTTTATGGCCGATTAATATTCCATTGTATTGATACACCACATTTTGTTTATTGATAGATCAATGGACACAGATTGTTTCCACATTTTGGCTATTATACATAATGTTGCTATGAACATTCACAGACAGGTTTTGTGAGATTGTATATTTTCATTTCCCTTGGGTGTATAAGTAGAAGTGGAAATGCTGGGTCATATAGTAAGTATGTTTAACTTTTTGAGGAACTGTCAAAATGTTTTCCAAATCAGCTGCACAATTTTGCTTCACACCAGCAGTGTATCAGCGTTCATATTTTCTCCATATCCTTACCAACATTCATTACTGTCCATCTTTTTGATTATTGCCATCTTAGCGAGTGTAAAGTGGTGTTTCATTGTGGTTTTGAGTTGCATTTCCCTAATGAGTAATGACATCGAGCATCTTTTCATGCACTTTTGGGCCATTTACATATCTTCCTTGGAGAAGTTTATATATCTTCTTTGCCTATTTTTAATTGGGCTGTTTGTCTTTTTGTTGCTGAGTTGGAAGAGTTCTTTATATATTGTGGATACAACAACTTTATCAGATATAAGATTTGCAAAAATTTTCTCCCATTCTGTGAATTATCTTTTCATATTCTTGATACGGTCCTTTGACACTTGCATACATAGTCATGGTTTTTGACAAGGATGCTAAGATCACTCATTGGGGAAAGGACAGTCTTTTCAACATATGGTGCTCGGGAAAATGGATATCCACATACAAAAGAATGAAGCTGGATCTTTACCTACACCATATACAAAAATTAAGCCAAAATGAATCAAAGACCTAAATGTAAGACCTAAAACTGTAAAATTCTTAGAAGAAAACATAGCGCAAAAGTTTCACAACATTGAATTTGACAGTGATTTCTTGGATATGACACTAAACACACAGGCAACAAGAGAAAAAACAGACAAGTTGGACTTCAAGAAAAATTTAAAATTTTGTGCATCCAAAGACAATAACAACAGTAAAAAGGCAACTCATGCAATGGGAGAAAGTATTTGCAAAAGACACATCTGATAAAGGATTGTTATCCAAAATATACAAAGAACTCTTAAAACTCAACGGTAAGAAAAAAAAAACAATAAAAAAATGGGCCAAGGACCTTAACAGACACCTCACTGAAGAGGATATAATGACTGCAAATAAACATATGAAAAGATGCTCCACATCATGTGTCATCAGAGAAATGGAATATTATTAATATAATAATATTATTTTTAACAATGTTAAAAAATGAGCTCTCAAGTCACGAAAAGACATGGAGCAAGCTTAAATGTATATGACTAAGTGAAAGAAGTCAATCTGAAAAGGCTACATATTGTATAATTCCAACTATATGACACTCTGGAAAAGGCAAAACTGTGGTGACAAAAAAACATCGGTGGTTGCCAGGGGTTGGGGCAGGGGTGAGAGGAAGATGGATGAACAGGCAGAGCACAGTGGATTTTTAGGGCAGTTAAAATAGACTGTATCATAATATAATGGTGGATACCTATCATTATACATTTACCTAAACCCATAGAATGAATAATACCAAGAGTGAATGGTAACATAAACTATGGATTTGCATGATTACATGTCAATGTAGGTTCATCAGTTGTAACAAATATGCCACTCTGGTGGGGGAGGTTAATAATGGGAGAGGAGGGCTTCCCTGGTGGCGCAGTGCTTGAGAGTCCGCCTGCCGATGCAGGGGACACGGGTTCGTGCCCCGGTCCGGGAAGATCCCACATGCCGCGGAGCGGCTAGGCCCGTGAGCCATGGCTGAGCCTGCGTGTCCGGAGCCTGTGCTCCACAATGGGAGAGCCACAACAGTGAGAGGCCCGCGTATCGAGAAAAAAAAAAAAAGAAAGGGAGAAGATACGAATATGTGGAGGTAGGAGATACATGGAAAATCTCTGTACTTACTGCCCAGTATTGCTGTGAACATAAAACTGCTCTAAAGTGTAAAGTCTATTAATAAAAAGAAATCAGGATAATGCAAGAGGTATTTAGGGAATAGTGCTAAAGAACATGTATATGCCTTACATTAAAATATAATAATTATATATATATATATATATATATATATATATATATATATATACTTTTCTTTTTGGCCGCGCTTCACGGCGTGCAGAACTTCCCCAACCAGGGATCGAACCCGCGTCCCCTGCAGTGGAAGCGTGGAGTCTTAACCACTGGACCACCAGGGAAGTCCAATGTTTTTAGTGTATTAACTTTTGTGTTCTTGACTCAGTTCCTAAATTATAAAGACCTTGAAACTATAAAAACCTCGATAAATCATGGTTTATTTTTTATGTTATTATTAAGCTCTAGCACAATGACTATAATAGACCTTCAATACGTACTTTTAACAAGAAAAAGAAAAGTGAATGGATAATGTCTCAAATGGACAAATCAAGAAATGATAACATGCATATAATATTATTTGGAAATATCATGATAAACACAGTCAAGATTAGTTTAAATATTTTGAAAGTGCTTATCTTTTGAAAATGAAAGCAGCCCCCAAAATCACATATTTAATTTAAAAAAGCCAACAAAGAAAAGAAGCCTTATTTTGAATGAAATTTATAAACTCTTTAATATATTCATTATTATACTCCTCTTCGTTCTTCTGACTCCTCTTGTTTTCAAAAAATATTTCTGAGCCTTTTGCTAAAAGTATATTTTACCTGGTTTCTATTTCTTCTCCTGTTTTCAAAATGTAAGCAACTTTTCAAATATTGATATATGTTATCAACCTTTTATTAAAATTTATTTATTTTTGGCTGTGTTGGGTCTTCGTTGCTGCATGCAGTCTTTCTCTAGTTGTGGAGAGCGGGGGCTACTCTTCGTTGTGGTTCATGGGTTTCTCATTGCTGTAGCTTTTCTTGTTACGGAGTATGGGCTCTAGGCACATGGGCTTCAGTAGTTGTGGCACACGGGTTTAGTTGCTCCGCAGCATGTGGGATCTTTCCGGACCAGGGCTCGAACATGTGTCCCCTGCATTGGCAGGCAGATTCTCAACCACTGCGCCACCAGGGAAGCCCTCACCTTTTTTTTTTTTTAACATCTTTATTGGAATATAACTGCTTTACAATGGTGTGTTACTTTCTGCTTTATAACAAAGTGAATCAGCTATACATACACATATATCCCCATATCTCCTCCCTCTTGCGTCTCCCTCCCACCCTCCCTATCCCATCCCTCTAGGTGGTCACAAAGCACCTAGCTGATCTCCCTGTGCTATGTGGCTGCTTCCCACTAGCTATCTATTTTACATTTGATAGTGTATATATGTCCATGCCACTCTCCCACTTTGTCCCAGCTTACCCTTCCCCCTCCCCATGTCCTCAAGTCCATTCTCTAGTAGGTCTGCGTCTTTATTCCCATCCTGTCCCTAGGTTCTTCATGACATTTTTTTTTTTACATTCCACATATATGTGTTAGCATACGGTATTTGTTTTTCTCTTTCTGACTTACTTCACTCTGTATGACAGTCTGTAGGTCCATCCAACTCACTACAAATAACTCAATTTCGTTTCTTTTTATGGCTGAGCAATATTTCATTGTATATATGTGCCACATCTTCTTTATCCATTCATCTGTCGATGGACACTTAGGTTGCTTCCATGTCCTGGCTATTGTAAATAGAGTTGCAATGAACGTTGTGGTACATGACTCTTTTTGAATTATGGTTTTCTCAGGGTATATGCCCAGTAGTGGGATTGCTGGGTCATATGGTAATTCTATTTTTAGTTTTTAAGGAACCGCCATAGTTTTCTCCATACTGGCTGTATCAATTTACCTTCCCACCAACAGTGCAAGAGGGTTCCCTTTTCTCCACACCCACTCCAGCATTTACCGTTTGTAGATTTTTTGATCATGGCCATTCTGACTGGTGTGAGGTGATACTTCATTGTAGATTTTTTTTGTTTTGTTTTTCCTTTTTTTTTCATTGTAGATTTGATTTGCATTTCTCTAATGATTAATGATGTTGAGCATTCCTTCATGTGTTTGTGGGAATCTGTATATCTTTGGAGAAATGTCTATGTAGGTCTTCTGCCCATTTTTGGATTGGGTTGTTTGTTTTTTTGATATTGAGCTTCATGAGCTGCTTGCAAATTTTGGAGATTAATCCTTTGTCAGTTGCTTCATTGGCAAATATTTTCTCCCATTCGGAGGTTTGTCTTTTCGTCTTCTTTACGGTTTCCTTTGCTGTGCAAAAGCTTTCAAGTTTCATTAGGTCCCATTTGTTTATTTTTGTTTTTATTTCCATTTCCTAGTAGGTGGGTCAAAAAGGATCTTGCTGTGATTTATGTCATAGAGTGTTCTGCCTATGTTTTCCTCTGAGAGTTTGATAGTGTCTAGCCTTACATTTAGGTCTTTAATCCATTTTGAGTTTATTTTTGTGTATGGTGTTAGGGAGTGTTCTAATTTCATTCTTTTACATGTAGCTGTCCAGTTTTCCCAGGACCATTTATTGAAGAGGCTGTCTTTTCTCCACTGTATAGTCTTGCCTCCTTTATCAAAAATAAGGTGACCAGGGGCTTCCCTGGTGGTGCAGTGGTTGAGAGTCCACCTGCTGATGTAGGGGACACGGGTTCATGCCCCGGTCCGGGAAGATTCCACATGCCGCAGAGCGGCTAGGCCCGTGAGCAATGGCCGCTGAGCCTGCGCGTCTGGAGCCTGTGCTCCACAACGGGAGAGGACACAACAGTGAGAGGCCCACATACCGCAAAAGAAAAAAAAATAAGGTGACCATATGTGCGTGGGTTTATCTCTGGGTTCTCTATCCTGTTCCATTGATCTATATTTCTGTTTTTGTGCCAGTACCATACTGTCTTGATTACTGTAGCTCTGTAGTATAGTCTGAAGTCTGGGAACCTGATTCCTCCAGCTCCATTTTTCTTTCTCAAGATTGCTTTGGCTATTCAGGGTCTTTTGTGTTTCCATACAAATTGTGAAATTTTTTGTTCTAGTTCTGTGAAAAATGTCAGTGGTAGTTTGATAGGGATTGCATGGAATCTGTAGATTGCTTTAGGTAGTATAGTCATTTTCACAATGTTGATTCTTACAATCAAGAACATGGTATATCTCTCCATCTGTTTGTATCATCTTTAATTCCTTTCATCAGTGTCTTATAGTTTTCTGCATACAGGTCTTTTGTCTCCTTAGGTAGGTTTATTCCTAGGTATTTTATTCTTTTTGTTGCAATGATAAATGAGAGTGTTTCCTTAATTTCTCTTTCAGATTTTTCATCATTATTATGTAGGAATGCAACAGATTTCTGTGCATTAATTTTGTATCCTGCTACTTTACCAAATTCATTGATTAGCTCTAGTAGTTTTCTGGTAGCATCTTTAGGATTCTCTATGTATACTATCATGTCATCTGCAAACAGTGGCAGCTTTACTTCTTCTTTTCCGATTTGGATTCCTTTTATTTCTTTTTCTTCTCTGATTGTTGTGGCTAAAACTTCCAAAACAATGTTGAATAATAGTGGTGAGAGTGGGCAAACTTGTCTTGTTCCTGATCTTAGTGGAAATGGTTTCAAGGGCGAGGGCCTGCCTTTCCCATGGGTCTCAAAACTACTCTTGAAAAGGTTTATGGGAGAAATCTTAGATTGTGCTCAGCTGTAAAAGGTAGCTGGTTAACTTCTGCTGGGAGTTCCTTACTCCCCTTATCTCTTCCTGAAAGCAATTTGTAAAGTAAATGGCCAAAGTCATATTCCCAAAGTTTCCAGGTCTTATGGTCTTATACTCAAAACATTCTAAATCAATTAAAAGAACGAAAACAGTCCAAGTGTCCATCAGTAAGGGCCTGGTTAAATTATGGTGCATCTACCGAATGCAATATTATACAGCTGTTAAAAAATAAGGAAGCTGTCCCTGGTGGTGCAGTGGTTAAGAATCCACCTGCCAATGCAGGGGACAAGGGTTCGATCCCTGGTCCGGGAAGATCCCACATGCTGTGGAGCAACTAAACCCATGCACCACAACTACTGAGCCTGCGCTCCAGAGCCCACAAGCCACAACTACTGGGCCTGCGTGCCTAGATCTCATGCTCTTCAACAAGAGAAGCCACTGCACTGAGAAGTGCATGCACCACAATGAAGAGTAGTCCCTGCTAGCCACAACTAAAGAAAGTCCGCGTGCAGCAACAAAGATCCAACGCAGCCAAAAATAAAATAAAATAAATAAATTTATATATAAAAAAAGGAAGCTGTCTATGTACTGATATGAAAAGATGTGTTGTCAAATATTAAGAAACAAAGTGCAGGAGAGTTCGTGTTTTTTTGAGCACGAGCCACCCATTCTCCTTGCTTGGCCCTGCAATAAAACTTTCTCTGCTCCAAAGAAAGAAAGAAAGAAAGAAAGAAACAAACAAACAAACAAAATGCAGGACAGTGTTTAGTGTATGATACTTTTGTTTTTGTTTGTTTTCTGTGGGTTTTTTTTGAGTGCGATACTTTTGGGTACCAAAGGACAATAGAATATATATTTCATAAATACTGGAATAGTATAAAAGAACCAGATAAAAAGGGGGTGGAAGGGAGAGGGAGTGGGACTTCTCAATGTGTACCTTTTTAAGTACTTCTGATTTTTGAATTATGTGAATATATTACCTTATTAAATAAAATCGGAAAAAGGACAACAAATTGATTACTTCTGGAGGAGTAGAAATAGAGGTCATGTGTCAGGAGACTGTTTTGCATTATAAGTATTTTGGGCAAAATTTGAATTTTTTAAATGATATGTGTGCTATTTAGCATTTAGTGGGTGACCACCAGAAGAATTAAAAAGAGTAATGGTTAAAAATAGTTGCTTCTAGGAAGTATGTATTAAATGGAGAAGAGTGGGACAGGGAACTATTGCATTTCATTAAAAACCTGTACTATTTCATATTTTTAACCTTATGCTTGTGTTATTGAATACTTTGATAAAATTTAAAATAGAACACCTATGTCTACCCCTGCAAAAAAAAAAAAAGCAGTAAATGGAAGCTATACGGATAAAGAGAAAATATCTACCAGTCACAGAGAGGGATGGTGTTTACTCTGTAAGCTTTCCTAGTCAAAACTGTCTCTCTAGTTCTGTATTTTACTAAAACAAATCAGATAGCCTCTTCAACAGGAAAAGCAATGTCTGGTTGTGATAAAGATACAAATAATTTTAAGGAAATATATGTGTTGGAAACCATTCCATGTCAGTACGTATAGATTAACATCATGTTTTAAAGCTGCTGCATAGATTCCAAAGCATGGGGATACTGTAATTAAACTCTTTCCCTTTTTTTTTTTTTCTTTTTCTGCGGTACGTGGGCCTCTCACTGCTGTGGTCTCTCCCGTTGCGGAGAACAGGCTCCGGACGCACAGGCTCAGCGGCCATTGCTCACGGGCCTAGCTGCTCCACGGCATGTGGGATCTTCCCGGACCGGGGCATGAACTTGTGTCCCCTGCATTGGCAGGCGGACTCTCAACCACTGCGCCACCAGGGAAGCCCAAACTCTTTCCCTTTTGATGTACATTTCTGTTGTTTCCAATATTTTGCTGTTACAGACAATGCTACGGTAAACATCCATGCACATCATAAATCATGTGCCAGAATAGATGCTCAGAAATGGAATCGGTAGGTCAAAGAGCATGTCTATTTTCTAGATTTTCCACAATGAATATGTACTACTTTTATCATCAGAAAAATATAAACCAAAAAATTAACTGTAGGGTGAAGATCTTGTTTTTTTTTAGTGTCTTGTAGTATGTACAGTAGAAGATTTTAACCTTTCAGATTCCATGTGAGTCAAAGGAAGAGGGCCTGGCCTGAAATAGATCATGGTGACTTGTTATGACTGGTTCATCATAAACTATAAAGAGTCACTGCTGCCTCACGCACACAGACATATGTCTGGGAGGAAGCTGCTTTGGTAGAAAACATTTCACTTTGTTTTAATAGAAGCAGGGTGCTTGGTCTGCATGGCAGTCAGCCAGATCTCCAGCCACCTAAGCCCATGGGTGAATGGAGTCAGCTACCCAGCAGGGAACACCAACAACTGGGTGCTGGGAAATCGAAGTCAGAGGCTCAAGCAAGGGTGGTACCACCTGGAAGAAGAGCACAGCAGAGGGTAGGTGGGAAGTGAGCCCTTACCCATGGGATACACAAGTAGACTGTCAACAGCCAGTTCTGATATAGGAGATCAATACATGCTAACTACAAAATCATTCAAAAAAAGGAAAAAAGGTACATGCACATTTTATTCTACCTTAAAACCTGTACACTTGCTCACCAATCTATTGATTTAAGGCCAAGGTTTTTTTCCCATGTGTGAATATGCTGATGGGTTTTTTCTCCTTGTCTTTCTTGTTTAAATATCACATTTATGCTCTGTCTGATTTCCAGTTTCTGTTTATTTGAAATGAATAAAGGACTTAGAGACATGGGTATAGAAATCTGAAAGCAGAATATTTCTAGATTTTCATATTTTTCCTCATCTTTACAGATATCTCAGCCACAAACTGACAATGATATTTTAGCAACTTGAGTCTCTTAATAGTAATTTCTATAAGCATTAAACTTAGTTTTTTTTTTTTTTTTTTCGGGGTGGGACCAGGGCTGGGTGGAGGCGGGGCGGGACTAAACTTAGTTCTTATAAAAACATTTTTATAGTCATACCTATTCGATTTATGTAGTGTTTAGTTATAATATAATTACAATAACTGGTGTTATCAGGTTTGGGAACTGCTTTGGTTTGAATGTGTCCCTCCTCCAAAATTCATATGTTGACATTCTCACCCCCAGGGTGATAGTATTAAGAGGTGAGGCTTTTGGGAGGTGACTAGGTCATGAGGGCAGAGCCCTCATGAATGGAATTAGCGCCCACATAAAAGGGGCTCCAGAGAACTCCCTCACCCCTTTCACCATGTGAGGACACAGTGAGAAATTGGCAGTCCACAATCTAGAAAGGGGCCTTCACCAGAATGTGACCATGCTGGCCCATTCATCTTGGACTTCCAGCCTCCAGAAATGTGAGGAAAAGTTCATTGTGTATAAGTCACCCAGTCTCTGGTGTTTCGTTATAGCGGCCAGAATGGACTAAGACAGGGACAAACTGAACCTAGTTGTGGAAGGCATACCACCCAAATGGACGAGACAGGAGCACCCAGGGTTGGCCTGAGGGAAGCTTTCCACCCTCCCGCAGGCAGTCACCTCAGGCATTAGTGAGCACATCCACAGAGGCTGGAAAGCATCTGTTAGTTCAGCTAGTCAGATTAGTGGACGTTGTCTAAGAGACCTTTTGCTGTGCGCAGTTCACCTCTTGGCCACAGCCAATCTTAATAGAGCCCTGCTCTGTAGTGATTGGACCTAGCTCTGAAGGCTGTTTTGAACCTTGATCATATCAACAACACTTTAGGTCTGAGGTATGACATGTTGGCTTTCAGATGCTCCCGATGACCCCTGTCTCCTGGCATTCACACCTTGTGTAATTGTCTCCCCTCCAGTGTGGGCTGTGATTTGCTCTTAACCAGTAGAATGCGGCAGGGGTTATAGGACGTCACTTCCACGATTATGTTATGTAAAATGGTAACTTCTGTCTCGCTAGCAGACTCTCTGTTGCCTTCTCAGCTTTCATACTTTGATGAAGCAAGCAGCCATGTTAGGGAGGCCTAGGCAACAAGGAAATGAGGTGTCTGGCCAGCAGCCAGCAAGGAACTGCGGCCCTCAGTCCAGCAGACCACAAGGAACTGAATCCTGACAGCAACCGTGAGATTTTAGGAATGGATCCTTCCCTAGTTGAGTCTCAGAAGAGGCCCCAGCACCAGTCAACACTTTGACTGCAGCCTTGTGGGAGACCCTGAAGCAAAGGGCCCAGCTAAACCAAGCCTGGATTCCTGAAACTGTGAGATAATAAATATACGTGCTGTTTTAAGCTGCTTCTTAAATTTGTTTTTGGCCTCACGGCATGTGGGATCTTAGTTACCCGACCAGGGATCGAACCCGTGCCCCCTGCAGTGGAAGCTTGGAGTCTTAACTACTGGACCGCCAGGGAAGTCCCTAAGCTGCTTTTTAAAAATACAGGACTAAAATACTGCCTTGCTGAGAATATATTTTTTTGATTTTCCCAGGCCCTGGTTTATTAAGTGGAAGAATGAATACATTTTAGCCTTTATCCCTTCCACCCACAAACAGACATTTGTTGAACACCTACTGTGTGATTATTCTGGACACTGAGGACCAAATGATTATTTAAGCCTATTTGCTGAGAATATTTGATTTTACATCTTCTTCAAGGAGACTAATATTGTTATACACACCAGTAAACAAAGAGATGGCAAATACTTCTTTCAAAATAGTTTCTATAAACTGACATATTTATAGGTGAAATGATATGCTGTCTGGGATTTGCTTTAAAATTGTGCAATAGGAATTGAGTGAGCAAGAATGGAAGGAATATATTTGCAACAAGTCAGGCCACATGTTGGTAACTATTGAAGCTGAGTGATGTGTGTACATGGGGGTTCATGATGTTATTCCGTCTACTTCTGTGTATGTTTGAAATTTTCCAAAATAAAACCAAAACAATTTCTATAATGTCACACTGTTCTGCAAAGGTAACAATAATTAAACTAAACAATGAGTATTTAAGAAGCTATTATTATCTATATATAAACACTGTACAAAGTAATGGAAATATTGTAATTCAAAGTAGGTGGAATGGATATTCTTGTACTTGAGATATGACTGTCTTCTCAAACACTATTTATATATGCAAGCTATGACATTGTTAATTATTCAGTTTGGAGAGGGAGGGGAGTCCAAGACTATAGCTTTCTAAGTGTATTTTGGTAATTTAAGCTCTATGTCATCAATGCATCAATGAGCACATTAACTGGCAATGACTTTGTATAGGAAATTTAACTGGAAAAATTTAAGCAGAAAAAGTTACAAATGTATTGACTATAACATAGATTGACTGTCTCTCTCTCTCTCCCTATATATATGTATCTTTCTCTTTTCATATACATATATATCAGCATAAATAAAACTGAACTCACACTATAAAAAAGATAAAGTTTCTATATAAAGTCCTACCAA
This sequence comes from Stenella coeruleoalba, assembly GCF_951394435.1. Classification (NCBI taxonomy): domain Eukaryota; kingdom Metazoa; phylum Chordata; class Mammalia; order Artiodactyla; family Delphinidae; genus Stenella; species Stenella coeruleoalba. The sequence goes on along the minus strand of NC_137152.1, from coordinate 109,200,929 downwards.
ACTTGGGGAAAGCCTAGAGTGAAAATAAAGTAGCTCAGTTCTCCTCTTGGAAGCAGCATATTTAATAGAGTGGGGGAGAATGAGGCCTCCCATTTAGCAATGAACACCTCTTTTTAAAATTGCCTTCTAAAAATATTTCATTCAGTCAATTATTTAACAAATATTATTGAATATCTGTACTGTGATAATCAAGGAGCTTATTTTTTGGTACGAAAGAAAGAGGAAATTACTTGAAGTCCAGCCTTCAGTGAGAAAGTGACACTTTAGAGCAAGGCCTCAAGGATAGGACTTCTTGACAGTGGCTTGAAATTACCTTCCCAGGAGGGACTGATTGGGCAGAAAATAATATTAATGGAAATGAAAGCATGTACGCAGTCCTCTACAAAGCTTCTTATGTACATGGTCACATAGGATCCTCATAGGATAGCAAGAAGCATTGTCTATCCAAACAAGATCTTACTTGCATGAACCAGATTATAGAACCACCAGGTAAATCCTGCTAATAATTTGTGCCTGTTACAAAGAAGCCAGTGACTGTTATCTCAGACCATGCAGGACTCATCTGATGGTAAATTTTCAGCCCATTGGTAATGGCATATTCAAACTAAAGGATTTCCTAACCTGTTGGTCTACTAATGCAGCTATATCATGAAAACCAAATATTATGGATTTATTTGTTAATCTAATTTTCCAGGTAATTATTTATTTCTGATAACATTTTCTTTCTCCTCTAAAAGTGGGCACAACTCTTCCCATTCACTCACCCACTGAACAAATATTTTTTGGGTGCCAAGTTCTGTATTAGGCACTATTGGATATCCAAATTAAATCAAACATGGATCTTCACATGAATGGATATTAAACACCCCAATACAGAAAAGAATGCATAAACTTTACCCAGTGCATCACTTGTCTTAATTTAGGTGGCTGAAAGAAGTGGAAGTAGGTCAGAGAAAAGAAAAAAAAACACTATGAATCCCAGTTTGCATGTGGACTTTTTTTGTATGTGGACATTTATGGCACACCTTAAGAGTTTACAAAATGATATCATATGTGCACTGCTTCATTTAATCTTCCCATAACTACTCCATGAGGGAAGTATTTCCATAGAGATTCAGCAAGGTAGAGTACTTTGTCCAGTGCCACACAGTGAGTCAGGACTCAGATCCTCCTCATCTTCTCTGTGGTAGACACAAAGAAGCCCACCTCAAGGAAGGAAATTCTGCCTAGCTGTGGGGAGTTCAGTCAGCAACAGCCTCCAGCTGTCAGCTCCTTCCAAGCTACAGAGAGTCACCTTACAGCCAGGTCACACCTTTTCTGAGACAGCCTGCATCTGGTGACTCAGAGAGGCAGGACTATAAAGGTGTAGCCATTTTGGATTGATACAGAGCACTTAGGTCAGCATTATTTGCTTCAGGGTCCCACACAAGTAGAGAAAAAACAATCCTAAAATTCATATGGAACCACAAAAGCCCCCAAATGGCCAAAGCAATCTTGAGAAAGAAGAGCAAACCTGAAGGCATCACACATCCTGATTTCATGCTATGTAACAAAGCTATAGTAATCAAAACAGTATGGTGTTGGCATAAAAAAGATACATAGATCAATGGAATAGGATAGAGAACCCAGAAATAAACCCATGCATATACGGCCAACTAATCTTTGACAAGGGTGCCAAGAGCACACAATGGGGAAAGGATAGTCTCTTCAATAAATGGTACTGTGAAAACAGGATAACCACATACAAAAGAATAAAATTGAACCCTTATCTTACACCATACACAAAAATTAACTTGAAATGGATTAAAGACTTAAATGTAAGACCTGAAGCCATAAAACCCCTAGAAGAAAACATAGGGAAAAAGCCCTATGACATTGGTTTTGACAATAATTTTTTGGATATGACACCAAAAGCATAGGTAACAAAAGCAAAATAATAACCAAGTGGTATTACATTAAACACAAAGGCCTCTGTACAGCAAAGAAAAGAATAAACAAAACGAAAAGGCAGCCTACAGAATGGGAGAAAATATTTGCAAACCATATATCTGATAAGAGATTTATATCTGAACTATATAAGGAACTCATACAACTTAATAGCAAAAAAAAAAAAAACAATTAGAAAATGGACAAAGGACCTGAATAGACATTTTTCCAAAGAAGACATACAAATGGACAATAGGTACATGAAAAGATGCTCAATATCGGGGAAATGCAAGTCAAAAACCACAATCAGCTCACACCTGTTAGGACGACTATTATCAAAAAGATAATAAGTGTTTGTGAGGGTGTGGAGAAAAGGGTACCCTTGTACACTGTTGGTGGGAATATAAATATGAAAAACAGTATGGAGGTTCCTCAGAAAATTAAAAAGTAGAACTGCTATATGATCCAGCAATTCTGCTTCTAGATATATATCCAAAGGAAATGAAACCAGTATCTTGAAGAGATGTCTACACTTTCATATTCAGCACAGCATTATTTACAGTAGCCAAGAAATGGAATCAACCTAAATGATATCCATCAACTGATCAATGGATAATGAAAATGTGATATATATACATGTAATATTACTTAGCCATTAAAAAGAAGAAAATTCTGTCATTTGTGACAACATGAATGAAACCAGAGGACATTATGTTAAGTGAAGTAAGCCTGACATGACCTCACTTATATATGGAACCTAAAAAAGCCAAGCTCATGGAAACAGAGAGTAGAATGGTGGTTGCCAGGAGCTAGGGGGTAGAGGAAATGGGGAGATGTTGGTCAAAGCGTACAAACTTCCAGTTATAAGATGAATAAGTTTTAGAGCATGGTGGGTATAGTTAATAACACTGTATTATATACTTGAAATTTTCTAAGAGAGTAAATCTTTTTTTTAGCATTTTTATTGGAGTATAATTGCTTTACAATGTTGTGTTAGTTTCTGCTGTATAACAAAGTGAATCAGCTATATATATACATATATCCCCATATCCCCTCCCTATCCCACCCCTCTAGGTGGTCAAAAAGCACTGAGCAGATCTCCCTGTGCTATGCGACTTCTTCCCACTAGCTATCTATTTTATATTTGGTAGTGTATATATGTCAATGCCACTCTCTCACTTCGTCCTAGCTTACCCTTCCCCCTCCCCATGTCCTCAAGTCTGTTCTAAGAGAGTAAGTGTTCTCACCACACACACACACACACACACACACACACACACACAAGGTAACTATGCAAGGAGATGCATGTGTTAATTAAGTTGATTACGGTCATTATTTCACAATGTATATGTATATTAAATCATGTTGTATACCCTAAAAATAATAAATATGTTTCAAATAATGCCTATATTCTATTGAAATAATAAAAACATATATATAGGGAGGGAATATTAACTACATGGCTAAGAAGATCATATGCCTACAGATTTGATGAACTGCTGAGGGTAATGGGCAATTGAAAGCCAGGAGTGAAAGCCAAGAAGGCCTCTTTGGTTAAATACAAAAGAGCTCTCACCTCCTATATGGGGAGGGCCAAGAACTCTCAGAACCAAACCCAGGACTTAATAGTCCAAGTGGCTGAACATTCGACTAATGTTAAACACCCAACCAAGACAACACCCTTGGCTGGGAAAACCTGGCATCCTAACGCATGGATGGGGTCTTCTAGATGAGTACTCACAAGGATTTTGATACCCCAGACTTCCTTGAACCATCTGAACCAGTAGACATGGGACACCCCATCCCTATGAAGAGCTAACACCCTCCCAGCCTCATGCTGGAAGACCATGCAGAGGCCTCTCCCCACACAGTAACATGTGTTCCCTCTCATGACCCACCACCACCCCCCTTTCTGTTTCTAAGTCTAAGCATAACCCAGCTGAGGATGCACTGGGCCTGATAAGGGAGGAAAGGGACTATACTCCAAAGAAGCTGCAAGAGATAGCTGGCATGTGCCAACAGGAGTAGGGAGAATATACATAAGACTGGATTTTGAAGTTGCTTGATCAAGGTGGGGATGGATAAACTCAGATAGAGGTTATTGAATTTATTGAGTACTTTCCTGAGATATAGGTTTAACACCCTGTTAAGGACCCCAGGAAATGGTGTAAATTTTCTATTAGGATGGCTCCTAGAAGGAAAATGTGATAGCCTATGCTATCATTCAAAAGTTCAGTGGCAGCTTCCTCTGCCATCCAGGACTGATGGTAGAAAAAGCTGTCATAAAGTTAGGTTAATTGTAGATGAAAAAAACTCATGACAACAGAGGCCAGGTGGTGGTGCTTAATCATCAGATGCCAGGAGATGGCAATTATTGCAATAAGACAAAGTTCACGTGGCAGCCAAGGGGTCCGACCCACAGAGAGTTATGGAGAAGGTAGATAGAACATGGCATCTCTAGGGGAAAAGTTTATGGGCAGCTGCAAAGAGTACTACTCGGCTTGTAATAACAAAAGATCTGGGAGACCAAGGGCAGCTGTTTCAATAAAATTTCATAATCCCCTGTCCAGTTTCCAGACCTGAGCCAGTTTTCAACTCACTCATAGAAGATGTGGCTGACTCCCTCGGAGAAAGGACCCTGAAATATCACAGCAAGTATGCACTGTAGTGATTCCCCTTCTGCAAAGGGACCTCTGGTCATTTATTTGGGTAACTGTGTACTGAAGAAAGAGTATACTTAGACATTTTGAGGACTAGTGGACATAGAGTCTGAGTTGACATAGTTACCCGGAGACCCAACGTATCATCATGGCCTCCTGTGAGAGTGGGAACATATGAGGACCAGGTAATAAATGGAGTCCTGGCCAAGATCCAGCTCATGCGAGGCCCACTGGGTGGAAGAACTCAGTGGTCATCACTCCAATCTCCAAGGGTACAATTGGGTACTTCACACAACTACCACTTTGTGTCCTTGGCCAGTGAGATAAGAGTTATCACAGTGGGGAAGGCCAAGAGGAAGCCTCTGATACTAAACCACTGCCACCACTACCACAACACCTGGCCGTGATAGTAAATCATCACATGGCGGGAGATGGTTGTGGAGAGTAATACCACCGTTAAGGCTCTAAAGGATACAGGGTGGTGATTCTCAACATATCTCCATTTAATTTATCAGTGTTGTGCCTGCAGAAATTAGCTGGGAGATGACTGTAGACAACCACAAGCCCCACCAAGTAGTAGCTCCAATCTCAGCCGCTGTGTTAGACGTGATATCTTTGTGGTAACAGATTAACATAACCTCAAAGACATCTTTATGGCCATTGATTTGGCAAATACTTTATTTTCTGTCCCAATCAGAAAAGAGAATCAAAAAGAGTTGGCATTCAAATGAAATAGGAAATAGTATATACATATACAGTTTTGTCCCCGGGCCATATCAGCTCCGCTATCCTCTGTCATAATTTAGTCTGAAGAGATCAGAACCCTCTGGGCACCCTGCTGAACATCTTACTAGCCTACTACATTGATGATGTTTTTTTGATCAGACCGGAAAAGCAAGAGGGAGCTGTTGTGCCACCTCTTGATAAGACACATGTATTCCTGAGGATGGGAATTAAATCCCACAAAGATTCAGAGGCTTACCAGATCCATAAAATGTTTAGAGTTCCAGCGGTCAGGGATATGCAGAGGCATTCCCTTCAAAGTAAAAGACAACGTGCACATTGTACCTCTTGCCACAGAGAAGGAATTATGACACCTAGTGGGCCTCCTTGGGTTGTAGAGCCAGCGTATCTCACATCTAGGGATTCTACTCCATCCCTTATACCAAGTGACAAGGCAGTCTGCCAGCTATGACTGGAGCCCAGAGCAGTGAAGGGCTCTGCAGCAAGTCCAGGCTGCCATGCAAGCTGCCCGGCCATGCAATCTTGGCAGATCATATGGTACTAGAGGTATCAGCAGTGGGAAAAGACGCAGTATGGAATCCTTGGCAAAGCCCTGTGGGAGAATCACAATGCAAGCCCATGGAGTTCTGGAACAAGGTCATGCCATCCGCAGAAGAGAATCACATGCCTTTTGGTTTTTTTTTTTTTCGGCTGCATTGGGTCTTCATTGCTGCGCGCGGGCTTTCCCTAGTTGCGGCGAGCAGGGGTTACTCTTCATTGTGGTGCGCGGGCTTCTCATTGCGGTGGCTTCTCTCGTTGCAGAGCATGGGCTCTAGGCACATGGGCTTCAGTAGTTGCGGCTCGGGGGCTCTAGAGCGTAGGCTCAGTTTTTGTGGCGCACGGGCTTCGTTGCTCTGTGGCATGTGGGATCTTCCTGGACCAGGGCTCGAACCTGTGTCCCCTGCATTAGCAGGCGGATTCTTAACCACTGTGCCGCCAAGGAAGTCTCTCACATGCCTTTTGAAAAACAACTTCTGGTATGCTGCTGTTCCCTGGTGAAGATGAAACACCTGACCACGGGACACCAAGTAACCGCGCAACTAGAACTGTCTATCATGAACTGGGTCTTATCAGATCCATTAAATCATAAGGTCAGACAGGCCCAGCAACAATCCATCACAAGATGAAAGAGGGGTATCCAGGGGTGATCATGAACAGTACTAAAGGGCACAAGCAGACTACCAGCTCAGGTAGCTCCGACACCCATGCCAGGCACCACTGTTATACAGAGCACCTCCCTCGGTTCATTCTTACAGCTCTATGGGGACCCCATCAGGTCAACTGAAGGAGGAGGGAAAAGCTTGGTTTATGGATGGGTTGGGTCAGTATGTGGGCACAAGTGAAAAATGGGCGTTCTCCTTGCTCAGAGGACTGGGGACTTGAAAGACAGTGCCAGGTGAAAATCCTGCCAATTGGCAAGAGCTTTGGGTTATATACTTAATCACCCACCTCAGGTGGAAAGAGAAGTGGCTAGAGGTTAAAATATTTATACATTTATGGTCAGTGGTGAATGTCCTGGCTAACTGGTTAGGGTTTGGGAAGGAAAAAGACTGGAAGATGGGGGACAAGATCTGAGGCAGAGGCCCATTAAGGGACTTGTGAGAACTGGCTCTTAGTGTGAAGGTCTTTGTATCACATGCTAACATCCACCAGAGGGCATATTGCTTAGAGGAGGCACTGGCCAACCAAGTAAACAAAATGAGCTGCGCAGTTGACATCAGCCAGTCTTTGTCAATGGCCACCCCAGTGATGGTATGATGGGCACATGAACAGAGTGCCCACAGTGGCAGAGATGAAAGCTATGGAGAGGTCCAACAGCATGGACTCCTGCTGACCAAGGCTGATCTAGCTAATGCTACTGCAGAATGTTCAACCTGCCAAATACAGACACCAACACAGAGCCCCCAAGATGGAAACATTCCTTGAGGAGACCAACTGGTCCCTCGATGGCAACTTCATAACATTATGTCCCTTCCATCCTGAAAGGGCCAATGGTTCATTCTCATAGGAATAGACACATATTTCAAGTACGAGCTTAGCTTTCCTGCCTGCAGGGTCTGAGCCAGCGCCCCTTTCTCAGGGCTTAGCATGGGATGCCATATAACATCGTGCCAGACCAGGAAGACCAACTTGACAGAAAGGAAGTGCAAGAGTGGGCCCAGGACCACTGGTCATATTACATCCCACACTATCCAGAAGTTGCTTTTCTGATAGAGCATTGAAGCAATCTGCTGAAGGCCTAGCTGAAGCCCCAGCTGGGAGGCAATACTCCGTGAGAATGGAGTGCCATCTTCCAAGATGCAGCATGTGCACTGAGTCAAAGACTTTTATATAGCACTGTGTTCTCAACTGAAAGAATACCACGGTCTGGGAATCGAGGGGTAGAAGCAAGAGTGGTTCCAATTACCATTACTTCTAATGACCCACTGAGAGATCCAGTAGGTTTGTAATGTGACAACTTGCCTAGATTGAACTACATTTCCCAGAATTCTCATACTTGTGGGATGTTCTGCAGATCTGATGGGCCTTGGTGAAGCAGGAGCCATAGAGCTTCTCTGTTGGAAATTCAGTGCAGGGGCACCAGGTACAGTTTCAGCTCACGCACATTGTCACTGTCGGCTCACTTCTCCGGTGGCGGGCAACCCCCGGGCCTGTGGCTGCCACTACATCCTCCCCTCAACCCTCCTTCAGCTTTTCAGACTCCTAGACCAGGGCCAGGCGTGTGTGTAGTCATGAGCAAGGAGCACGAGCTTATCGAATTTGGAAGAAATGAGAGACTGATACAGACTCCAGTTCGTCCTCCTGGGTTCCAGCTCATGCTTCTGGGTTCTGGTTTGCCCTTGATCTCCCCCACTTCATGTTCATTGACCCTCCCGACTGCCCTGCAGACTTCAAGCTCCAGCATTAGGTGTGAAGTTTACAGAGACTGTTTAACTAGCTAATACAATTGAGTAAGGTAAAATCTATGATGTCTCTATCTATAGATGATAGATAGGTAGGTAGGTAGGTAGGTAGATAGATAGGGAAATGTAGGTGATATAGGTATGGATATAAAAGTAAAATCTCTTAATCATTCTACTTCTCTGCTTGACTCCTGCTTAATGTGGGGACTTTGTGCTTACCTTCCCTGTAACTCTATAGGACTAGAGGACCTGGTCTCCAAAGGAGGCATTTTTCTCTGGGGTCACAGCAAGAATCCCATTGAATTCTAAGCTACAGCTGCTGCCTAAGCCCTTTAGGCTCCTTGTGTCCAGTGCCCAGCAGGCCAGAAGAGGGGTCACGAACATGGCAGGGGTAATGGACTCATTATCAGGAGGCAGGGCTGCTGTTACACAACGGGGACATGAAGAAGCACGTGTGGAACTATGCTGCCACTTGGGCCTACGTTAGTGCTCCCTTGCACAATAGTGACTGTAGGTGGACAGGTACGGCAGCCCCAGCCTGAGAAGGGCATAATGACCAGCGGCTCAGTCCCTTCAAAGATCCAAGTCTGGGTCAGGCCCGCCAGTGAGACACTGACGCCACCAGAGGGCGGTAGCTCAGGGCGAGCGTGATCTAGAACTGATAGTGAAGGAAGGAGGTGTTGAGTGACAGTTGCAGCCCCAAGAACAGCTGCGGAGGTGGGTGCTGTAGTTAGTCCCACGAACATCACACTTCTAAGTTTCCCCTCTGGAAGAGAGGCCCGAAAAAAGCCAGAAAGAGAGGTGAGAGGGATGGAGGGTGGTAGATTCAAAGATGCACCCCCCAGGTCTCCCTAAAGGGAGAACTCACTGCCCAACAGGGGAGTGAGGGCAGCAGACCATCTCCAGCCATCAGCTCATTCAGGGGCTGCATTATCCACAGAGAGCCACTCGGCCTTCCGGAGGAAGCCCGCATTTGGTGACCAAACGAGGCGGGAGGTACAAAGGCCCAGCCAGTTCCACCCGATAGGGATCACTTTGATGGATAAGACGCCAGAGCTCCCTGCCCAGTTGTCGAGATTTTGTCATTTGCATGGCAATTCCCACTCTGCTCAATGATGCTTCCTTCCCTTTTCCTTCACAGGTGTTGATCCCTCATAAACTTCTGGCACCCCAAACTCCATCTTCTACCAGTGAATCCAACAGGGCAAACTCCACATCTCATGATTTTTCCAGGACACTGCCCTGCCCTGGCACAAACTACGAACTGAGCCCTTCAACTCTCGGCTGTTTATTTATAAACATGCCTTAATATATACCCAAAGGAAAAGATTTCAGATAAGTCATGTTTTATGGGAGAAAAGTCCTTATGTTATATGCAGATATATTTTTTTTGTACTCATTAAAACCACATAAAAGTATATTATGCATTTTAAAAGGTTGATTACCTCAAAACCAGAAATGCCCTCCAGCCTCTCTGCTGACATAACCCACGTTTATGAATGCCAAGAGCAGCTCTCCAGATTTCCTTCTACTTCATTATATGAAGAGATGTTGTTTTGTAAAATCTTGAATAAATTTGTAAATTTAAAGAAAACATTTTGTCTTGTTATTGAAGATATTTTAATAAAGAGATCTTGAAATGTTTTTTCCAAGAACTGTTTCAGTTATGAGTGAACAGAATATGATTCCTCTGTTGTAACTCTGAGAAATTTACCAGGGCAACAAGGAAAAAATAAAAGGGAAATATATAAATCATCAAGCATACTTAACACGTTCTAAGCAGTAAGGGGGCTTAGAGCAGGTTTTTTTTTTCTTAACAAGTAGTCAACTTTCAATGAAAACACTTTAGGAAACAAAGATCCAATGGGAAAAAATGGTGAAATCTGAGAAATAATTTTGAATTATAAAGAATACAAAATCAGACCCCAAAGCTACAATGAGTGTCAAAGACCCCTGGTAGTCAATCAGTTTGGTTCCATCAGTCCTGGAGCTTATTTTAGAGAGCTGTCAATTGGGCTTCATAGTTCAACTGTTTTTGTTTATGTTACTCGGTGCTGTGTCCTTCATGTAGACCTAATAACCCATCATCAGAAGATGTATACTTTATGGTCTTTCCAATAATGAGATGCATCTTCACTACGCAGCCTAGCCATTTAAGAGATGGCTGACTCAAGTTGAGTCCAGATTGAAGCAATAAACCAGTTTACCTTTGAGAAAGTTGAATAACCTCTATAGCGACTGAACCTTTGGTTCATTCATTTTAGTACAAAAGGTGGCCTGATAAAATGGAGCAAACGTTGTATGTGGAGTTGGACAGGCTGGGTTTGAATCCCAGATCTACTACTTACTGTGATATTGAATAAGTCATTTAGTATCTCTGAGCCTTGGTTTCTCATCTGATGATCAAGGATTTTTGTGCAGAGTACAGAAGATGATGTACATGGAAGTGTGTGACACATAATAAACTAGGCTCTAACCAACAGTCCAAATGCAGGCTACAGTACTAGTGACATAAGAAGATTCTCTCAGGTTATGTTTCCTATCGTGGTCTGGAATATACCTGACAACACCTATTGTGGAGTCAACAGGCATGGGCTGAAAGGCCAAAGAAATGCTTCAATGTTACCCCAGGACACATCCTCAGAGAACCAGGTATAAACTGAGTCTCCTGGGAAATGCAACCTGAGCCCACTGAAATGTTGCAATCATCAAAAGTTTGGGTGTGATCAATGGTGAGAAAGAGAACGCACGAGAAAGAGAGAGCGAGAACTAGAGTGAGAGTGAGAGTGTGAGAGAGAGAGAGAGAGAGACTCTGTGAACAGTAGCTCTGGCCACTCAACAGGGGAGACACCACCTTGATACTCAGTATGGAAAGATGGACAGGAGGGCACACCTACAATACATGGGGAACCACAGCTTCAGTGTCTTATGAGTACAAAGAACAAGACAATGACTTATTCTTATCTGAGCAGCTGTAGTAGTGGGTCCCCAGCTGCCTGGCTCCCTGTGCCAAGGGGAAATGAAAAATACTATAATAGCCTCTCTTGTCTCCATTCCCTCTTCCTAGATGAGCTTTTTCCCACTGGAGCACTAGAGCAGGGCTTTCTTCCTCCTCTGGTATTCTGCCTGCCAAGGCCAGGGGCCAGCCTCACACCGACCTGACTGGAGGGGGGTTGACTGGGCTCTGACCCAAGAAAATTCCCTTTATAGGATCTGTCTTGAGGCCAGAAAGTCCATCATGACAGATTCACTACTTTGGCTTAAGGCTTCATATACTAATGAAATCAAAATATCCTCCCCGCAACTTGTTCTCTCTTCCCAAATATATCACACATCATTGATATACACCTTATGAATGAGTTTATCATATCCTCTCCACAGAACACAATTTGAGGGTCAGTAAGTGGAAAAAGCTTAGTGAGAATAATAGCTGGAAGGAGACAGACTAACTTGGTCAATTTCCCCTTGTCAGTTATATAATAATAATAATAACAATAATGGTGACATTTATTGACTATATGTGATCTTGTCTTATCCTCCCAACAACACTATTCATTAACTCCATCCTGCGAAGTGAGAAAACTGAGCTACAGAGACTCACGCAATTTGACCAAGGTCACACAGCTAGTAAGTGGATAACCAAAGTTGGTGCACTTGATCTCTGTGCTATACTGCTTCTTGGAGAGAAGAGCAACTGTGGTGTTTCTGTTTCATACATCTCTTTGAAACCAGACCGCTCACAGTGGACTTAGCTGAATACTATGACCAAAATCTCTTAGGTCTTTTGTTTCGAAAACAAAGATGATGGCAGCCAAAGGTACAGTGGCACCAGCAAAATCTTTTTCCTGCAGTTTGTTATCTGGAACCTCGTGTTTATGTCATGAGAACTTCATTCTCCAGTTTATCTGCAAAGGGTTGGAATGCAGGTAGTTTTCAGAGTAGAACCCCACACAGGACTTTAAAATGCAGTCAGCAGAATGTGACATCCCAGCATTGTAATTCATTGCTGTTAAGAGTTTTCTTTGAAGCCAAATAGAGCTTCCACATTCACATTCCAGAAATGCCCCCACCCCTGCCCCCATGCTTTGCCTTGAAAAATCCTTCTTATCCTTCAAGGCCCAGCTCAAATGTCACCTCCTTTATGAAGTCCTTCCCAGCCCCACAGGCAGAATTAATTGATACTCCTCTGTGTTCCCACAGCACTTTGTATGAGCACTGCTAGTGGAGCCCTTGCCACATTGTTTTAGTTAGTTGTATAAGTAAGGTCCTTGGGGTCAGAGACCCGTCTTATTCATAAATCCTTTTATCCCCATATCCACGGCCTAGCACATACCACATTTCATCAAATCTAAAACTCCATTGATTGTAAGATACACCATTATTTTATGAACCACTAAGAGAGATTTAAAAAAACAAACACTGACAATTATACTATGGCATGCCATCAATTTAAAGATGTGTCCCAAATTCAAGGATGTCTATATATATATATTTTTTTTTTAAGTTGTGTCTTAGAAGTGATTAACTACAGTAATAACGGCTCAGCAAATGTTTCTAGAACTGGGTTATAAACTCAAGGTGGAGCAGCTATTCCTAGAGCCCATGCTTCTGAATAAGTACAGAATTGGGAGTTGGTAGGGAATGGTGTGCAGTTGCATTGCTGATTTCAAATATTTTACCCAACAGATTAAAGGGATGAGTGGCCTGATGTGCCATTCCTGTTAAAAAAAAAAAGCACCTCCACATCGCCCTTTCAATAGACTAGAAGGTGCAGTGATGATATGTTCTGATCTAAATTGGTGGCCACCTAATGCCCACAATCACACGAGTGTGATTACAGAGACGATGAGACAGAATTTGTATCTGCCTTGATTCTGGTTCTTTAAGCCAGTTCAACCCACTGCTGTTCCCATCTGCCCATGAAGACGACAAGTAACTTCTCAGCTTTCTCCCAGCTTGTTGCAGCCCTGCTTTTAAAAATTAAAGCATCAAAAGATGTGATCCTGGGACTTCCCTGGAGGTCCAGTAGTTAAGACTCTGCACTTCCAGTGCAGGGGGCGCGGGTTTGATCCCTGGTCGGGGAACTAAGATCCCACAGGCCACATGGCACCCCCCCCCAAAAAAAAAAGATGTGATCCCTTCCCAGCTCCAAACTGTTGGCTCTCCTGATTGTATATTGTCTCCCTGGATAGTGTCTGGATCTAGGCTGTCTAAAGGGCCTTTCCACAGGGAGAGCCTTGCTAGGACTCAGCATCCCAGGCTGTCTCATCAGGAAACTGTGTTTCAGTTCTATCCTAGAAATACAAACGCCCCACCCAAGAGCTGAGCTAAGCCATGCACTTGTCTTTTCTGCACCTCCTAACACCACACTCCTTCCCCGACCCCCAAGCACACATAAGCGTGTGCACACACACGCACACACACACACACATACACTCATGCAAGATAAAGCAAACCAAGTTGTCACCAAAGACTTTCAATGTGTGGTTGGTTAATAGAAATTCTGGAGAAAAAGCTCCCCTTTAAAAATTGAAATGTACTAAGAGGATGGAGCCTAGTAGCTTAATACAATTTGTGAAATATTTTAAACATGTAAACTGCTCTGCACACTAGCATTCAGGGGCTGAGGGTCTTTCTGGGGCAAGGACCAAGGGGTCATCTTTAAGGGGGTGATGAGGAAGAGAGTTAAACAGGGCAAAGAGTTCCTAGTCTGCTTTTGTGCCTAGATCCTGGGTGGGAAGCAGTGACCATCAGAAACCAGAAAGTCACCTTCCTCTCTGAGCGGGCTGCCAGCTCCTGGAAGTTATCAGAACTAAAGTCAGAAAGCTCCAAAGATTATTATTTTCGAATTTAGTCCAGTTGTCCCAGGGCAGGCAAGCCCTGCTCAGCTCCAGGTCAGCCTAGTTTGTCTCCATTCAGGGCCTTCCCCGACCTCAGTGAGTAAAAAGGAAACAAGAGAAAGGAGAAGAAATAACCTCAGTTACTCCCTCTCCTGATTTACTATTGACACGGTATTTGGAGATGTTCAAACTATAAACAAGAGCCTTTGTATATTTCCTTTGAAAGGAGAAGGTCTGTAAAGCAGACCCCCTGAAGTATCAGAGCTGAACGTCTCCAGTGCCATAGGGGCTTTACTTCCTCACAGGTAGTTACACTTGTGCTTAAAATCACTGTGGTGAAGTCACAGAACGTTAGAACTGAACAGAATCTGGATGATAGATCTACTCCTTCATTTTACAGATGAGGACTTTCAGGCCTAGAAGGTTAAATAGCTAGTTAATAACAAAGCAGGTCCTAGAACCCAAGTGTCTAGACTCCCAGGCTGGGGATTTCCCATCAGGGAAAATACCTGAACCCTTAACAATCGTATCCCACCTTCACAGTCTGTAATTACATGTGGTTCATTGGACTTAAAAATACCATGCAAATAGAACTACAATTACAAAAAATCTTGATTGATACAAACAAAAGCAGAGAATCAACTGGCCGATAGTTTCCACAAAGGCCTGAGGCAGTACATGTTTGTTCTTTTAAAGTAAAAAAGAAAGGCTCTTAACACGGCTGGATCCCTGTATAAATCAAGCGACCTCACTAACAGCTTACCTAGATGACATCCAACACCTTTCACCCAAGTCTCGGCCAGCTGATGAGGTAAACTGGGCAGGAAACATAAATTTTCCCCTGGTAGAATTTTGGAAGACCTGTGTCAACAACGCCCCTTGCTGGTCAACGTAAGAAAAGGCAAAAGCTACTGCTGTCAAAATCAGGGCTGTAGCCAAGGTCACAGCCGTGTCTCTAAGCCATCTTCTGGTCTATGGGCACTGTGGCCAGGTCAAGGGAGAAAGCATGGAGAAAACAGGAGGGTGGAAAAACCTGCATTTGGGGGGGAGACATTTATGTATGCCTAATTAAGGATAGATCTCAGGGAAAGCAGATATATTTTTAGTATCCCACTGAGTCTGAACAGACTGCTTTAAGACCCATACCCACATGTTATGCTTACACAAATAAATGAGATTTTTATTGTTAGTATGAATGAACACAGATGGAAGAATATTCACGTGTCAAGGACACATTGCTCACAAGATCACAAAACGTCTGTTGATCCGTATTCATCAATGATTTGGTGAATCACTACATGTCTTTGAGTAATATATATATATATATGTAAAGAGATTTCTAAACCTTCATTTCTATTTGGACTCTGGCAATAAATTCATTAGAAAGAGAAAGCAGAAGCTTTGAAGTTAGCATCTACACCTTTCACAGATATCTTGATTCACCAAACATGAAAATCACATCCCATCACACATGTTTTAAGTTGTACACAAAGAAAGCACAAGAAACACTGATTTGGCTCAATCATTTGCCTAATGAAAGGCTTTTTTAATTTTTTTATTTAAAAAAAAAATCCCCCATAAAGCTGTCAGGGGTACCTGATGACGTTACAGAAGCAAAGTGTTTTCTAAGCAGCTCCAGGGCTCTGTTGTTTCTTGCTCGTATGGTCTTCTCCACTCTCAGTTCGTTCTTGATGGCACTGAGCTCCCCGTGTATCTTCTCCATTTCTAATTCATAATACAGTTTCACTTCTTCCTTTAGTAGTGCATTTCCACCCTCAGTTTGCTGCTTTAACTTCCTAACGGCTTCTTTTAAATCCTTGTTCTCAAGGCTCAACTTGTGGATGACCTCTTTGGCTTGCTGGAGCTCTTCTGTTAAGTTTTTAACATTTGTTGCTTTTTCAGAGAGGTCATTTCTTAAAGCTTGAAGTTCCCAGTCTTTCTTGGAAGTTTCCATCCCTGCTTCTTGAAAATTTAGGGGTTTTGAGGAGACTTCTTTTTTGCAGTTCAAAAGTTCTTTTTCCGCATTTTCGAATTCCTCTTCTATTTTTCTGCATTGCATGTTAAGCGCTTCCAGCTCTTTGTTCAAAAGATTCAGGTGAAGTTTTGGAGACAGTTCTTCGGTGAATTTCTTCTTCTTGTCTTTTCGTGGTGGAGCTGATAATTCCTCTGTACCCCAGCTAAGAGGCTCTTCTGCACCATTAAAGCTTTCTTCAGCTGCAATGTCTAAATTAGATGATTCACAGGAGGCAGAATTTGTGTCTGCCTCATTCTTTGAAATGTTTATCTTTCTCTCTCTTAAATTTGGTTCTTGTTCATTTTCATTTGGTTGAGAAATAACTTCTTTCCTTTTAAATTTATTCTCTTCTTGAAACTTTCTACTAGACAAATTAAAAATCCCTTCCATTCTCTTGGCCTTACCTAAAGTCATTTGTTCAGAAGAGGATTCAAGCTGAGAAGCCTCATCTAGAATATCCTGTGCACTATAAAAAGGAGCAAACATATTCTCCTTCCAGTGTTTTCTTCTAGCATCCATTTCTTCAGGCACCTCTTCCAATTCCTGAAAAACAAAATTTAAAATCAAGGCACATATTTACACTGGCAGCCGGGGTAGTGGAAAGAACTAAGAATCCTGGCTCAGGGGTGAAAGAACCTAAATATTTGAGGGCTGGCACTCCCTCTAACTCACTGAGTGACTTGGGCCTCAGTTCCCTCATTTATAAATGGAAAGGGCTAAACTAGCTAAGTTCTACAGACCTTTCCAGCTTTAGAATTCTCTGATCCTATGAAATAGAACCAATAAATGGACACACTTGGCTATTTCTTGTAGAGAAAATAATTCTATGAGAAAGCAGCATGAAAACAACTGCTTTAAAACAGTAAAAGTGATTTTAAATTAATAGGTTAATATTGATAAGTTAAATCTGTGCTTCCAATGTGCCTGGTTTTTTTTTTTTTCTAGTTCTTTTCGGTTGGACTACTGTTTATTCATTCTTTAAAGTGACTAAAACATCAGTGCTTAATGCAATGTGAGCTGCTTTGGGTAAAGTATACCATGCAGACTTCCTTATGACTAACGCTGCCAAACGCCCTTCTGTCTTGACCTGTAAATTCCTGCTATTCCAGCCCTGGGCTTTGCTTTTAGGCAAGACTCTGCCAAGCGTACAGAATTCTATCCGTTTTGACAGCAATTTCATGATGAGAACCGAATGTCAACAATTGAAAATATTAATGCCACCAAATGGGTTTTTCTCGAGATACTGATTCCAAATATAGCTTTTAGGTGAAAACTTAGCATACTAAATCACAGCTAACTTTCTAAATTTACAAAAATTAGAGGATACTTATTTTGTTTCAAGGAGTCTTTCCTATTCAAAGACAGTCCATAACATAGAGCTTTCCTAAAACACAGAAACGTTTGATCAGTAACTACTTTTGAGAGAAGGGAGAAAGAAGGACCCAAGCAACATGCTGAAGGGCCACTGGCATCTGAAGCCACCAAACTGGCAACTGCAGTTACCGCCAAAGGGTGGGAAGAAGGAGGGGGTCACTTTATTCATCTTATACATTAATTTGCTGCAATATAGTTGGAAGATTACCACCGAGAAAAATCAAAGTATGCCTGCAGCTATTTTTCCCGTGAACACAAATGTAATTTTATCTTGGTAACAAAAAATGGCATTGTGTTTATTTTTTAATTAATATTTTCTTTAATATTATTAAAGATTATAAATGTAATATTATATTAATATATTATAATATTTAATAGTTGTAATATTTCATATTATATAAAGATGCTAATAGTAGTGCATGTTATCTGTAGAATTTTGGAAAATACAGAAAATCACACGTACAAGAAAAAAACAAAAGAAATCTTCCTCATAATCCTGTGGCCCTGAGATAACCACTTTTTAATATATTATTTCTTGATAATTTTCTTTCTAACGAGTATAGTTTAAATTCTAACAAATTGTTCTTACTACAGACAATGAGAGAATAAACTCGATACCTACATGCCTGACACCTTCCCCCCAAAAGAAGAGGGAAGGGACTCACTCTATACCCAAGGATACATCTCCACCGACAACTATTTGGCTTTGAGGAAAGGAAAAGGTACAAATATGCAGTGAAGGTGTTAAAATGATTGGTTCAAAAGCCATAACCCAAGCTTTAAGTTTAGTCAATCAGACCACAGTAGTAAAGCCAAGACTTGAAATTCCTGGCATGTATTTGCCATTGGAGCATCCTCTCCTTTCTCCTGAAATAGTCCGTTCTGACTTTATTATTCTGTTAGTCACCATCCAGAAGCATCGATGACCTATCTGTCCTTAAAGAGGAAGATGACCATAATCCCATTTGCTCTCCTCTCTAGAAATATGAATGCAAGTGCTGGGAATTATTACAGGGATCATAAAGGAAAGGAACAGAGGAAAGAGAAAAGATGGCAATACTAACTGCCAGTCACATTTTTATTTATTTATTTATTTTATTTATTTTTGGCTGCGTTGGGTCTTCGTTGCTGTGCACGGGCTTTCTCTAGTTGTGGCGAGCAGGGGCTACTCTTCGTTGTGGTGCGCGGGCTTCTCATTGCGGTGGCTTCTCTTGCTGTGGAGCACAGGCTCTGGGCACGCGGGCTTCAGTAGTTGTGGCACGCGGGCTCAGTAGTTATAGCTCACGGGCTCTAGAGCACAGGCTCGGTAGTTGTCGTGCACAGGCTTAGTTGCTCTGCGGTATGTGGGATCATCCCAGACCAGGGCTCGAACCCATGTCCCCTGCATTGGCAGGCGGATTCTTAAGCACTGCACCACCAGGGAAGCCCAGTCACATTTTTTAGCAGTCAAATTTTTACCAGACAACTCTGTAAAAGTTTTAAAATGCTTCTAATCAGGTAGCAATGGGAGAGAGATTACTATTCTTCCTACCTAATTCTGGATGAAAGGCATTGGTGAGATTGATCAGGAAAGCGGTATGCAGAGGGGCAAGGTGAGACCACTTTATACATGAAGCTAGCAATAATGACAAATCTGAGATAGAGGTCTGGGTATAGAGAAAGGTTAAAATAGAAAGCTCTTTTCATTAATGATTTTGCACCTTGAAAAAGTGACTTCTATCTCCAACCCTCCCATAAATCTCTGGCTAAAAACATATATATATTTTTTTTCCAGCATCACCACATTTCTTTCCTGGGTCTCTGTATAATTTCCTGATACAGCCCATGCTTTTCACAGAACTGGGAAGAGTCCATTTATTTTATAACTGAGGCTCAGAGAAGTTAAGTGACTTGTCCAAGTCCACACAGCCTATAGTGGTAAAACTGAGACCCTGTCTCCCAGATCCGTGCCTATTCCAAAATTCCTCTTTATTCTTCTGTTAGGTTTCATTCCACAAATTGAAAGAAAACAACCCACTATTTTCAGAGCTTAGGTATTTTTAAAGGGCCACAAAAGGAGAGAGGAAAAATGAAGGGGGGAGGGTAAGGAGACTTGCATGTCACATATCAAAGGCCAGAAAGAGAAAGGTCTGAAAAGCCTTTTGGAATTTCCCTCCCATAGCTTACACAGGGCAGGGTCAAGGGGTCTCTGAGCTGCTTCTTTCTTTCTCTCTCCCTCTCTTTCTCTCTCTCCTTTCCTCCCCTTTCCCTTTCCCCCTTCCCTCCTTCCTTTCTTTTTTTTTTTTTTTCTCTTTCATTGGCAAGATATCCTTTAAGGGCTTGTTCCCAAATCTAGTCACAGAGTATGGCAAAGCCCAGAGTGCGGGTAAAAGGTGCCAGGCTCATTTTCTCTTCACAGATTGCGTTGTTTGTTTTTTACGCAGAACAAGTATGACATTAGTATTCTCTGGCAAAGACAAGAAATATGCTTTAAGACAATGATACTCCTTCCTCTACCCTGGCGTGGCAGCCATTTTGCTTTCAATAAACTTGATTAGGTAATTTGTCGCAGCATAAGGCAAATCAAACCAGAGCCATTATTGAAAGTATAAGCATGCCTTTTTAGTGGGTCATTTATTACTACAAGTGCCTACCCAACACTATATTGGATGTTGCAGAACTGAAGGGTAGGTGAAGGAGGTCCAAGAGAAATGAAAAATTTAAAGAAACGAAAACACAGGAAAACAATATAAAGTCATATGACAAAAACAACATTAGTGGTCCTCTAAGCCAGTGATCCCCCAGAAGTCCTTGGGACTGCACTGTTAAGGCATGGTTGTCCATTATACGGCGACATCTGTTCATTTGTCTCTGACATGAACTGATAATGGACACCTGACGGTTCTAGTTAGTGTCTCCCTGAAAACATCACCATTCATCCTCTGGTGACTTACTTTTGCAGTGGCAAACTAGTAGGGCATTTTGGTGGAGTAAGGAAATTTCTTGACTCATGGAAATGGTTTCTACTCACCTAAAGAATTTGGGAACCACTGATAAACTGAAAATGGATTTATAATGTAATATCATATAATGTAATTGTTGAAAGCTAAGCAAAGAGTGATCACTTATTATGGATCTTTAGGTAAACTGTTTCATAAAAGTCTTGGGTGAATGCATATATGTCTTCAAAAAGTTCCAGAAAGTAATACACTGTTTATTGTGAAAGGAGAAACCCACAAAGCCATCCAGTTTTCATCTTCAAGGTGTGGGGCCCTGGGAAATATGCTCATATTAAGATGGATAAGCGATCAAATATGTGAAATCTAATTATTTGTGTTCTAAAATATTTATACTTTAAACCACATGCTTTAGGGAAATTTGATGACATAAAAATCAAAGATCTCTTTTCTTTCTTGCCTTATCTCATTTACATTAGATTTGATTTCAAAATTTCAGGACCATCTCTTTTGCATAAATCTTGATCTGTCTGCAAAATGCAATTATTCTTCCAAGCAGGGGTAGGCAGGGACTGGGAAACCTCCAGAGGCTTTCTCCCACCTCACAAGAGTGCTTCATCCCAAACTTTGTAAATTGGGAGTGATGTTTAGCAAAGGTCATCTCCAACCTGTGATGGGGCAGTAAGGGGAAGACAAAAGGCCCTTCTTAGCCCAGGCAACGTTTTCCCATTATTCTTGGATGGTTTGGTTCTCTCAACCCTCAGAAAAACTGCTTGGCCAAGACAGGAAAAAAAAACGTCTGTTTCAAAGAAAGTCACTGGCCTTGCTTCTTTGCTCAATTGTCCAATCTGTTCTCACATAAAAGCAGTAGTTCTCAACTTATTTTTCTGCTTCCACTGTTCCCAGGCACAAAACACAGCCATCATTATCCCCTCTCCTTGCTCCAGAAGATGCTGACCTGCTCCCTTTAGGGGAGCTTCTCCATTCCCCAGCCTTTCCAAAATCATTGGTTTACAGAAACTATTAAATACAAAAATGAGGACTGCCCAAAGCTGTCTGAAGGAAGGTGGGTAAACATGTTCTACCATGCAAAATTGTGGGGAAGGAAAAGAAAGTTCTTGAGAAAGAAATTAAGTGTGGACTACGGTAAAAAAAAAAAAAAAAAGACTGAAGGAGTCAGATATCTTGGCTCCCACACTTTAGAACTATGTGAAAACTTACGTTTTGTGAACCTCAGTTTCTTCAGATGTAATATAGGGACAATATACCTATTTCCAGGTAGTTAGGAGAAATTATTGAAAATGAAAATGGAAGCAATGTTAAAGTATACTATACACCATGGGTTTTGTTCTTTTTTAGATTTTCCTTACCCTCCCTCGGAACATAAACCAGTCAAACAACCCAACCCTTCTCCAAAGATATGTGCTTCAAAGTTGCCAGCCTGAAGTCATCAGACCTCAGAAAAAGTCAGTTTGAAAAAAAAAAAAAGGAAGTACTATTAAGGTAAGTAGGAGGGAACCTAAACTTGAATCTTACATTAATTCGACCTGCATGTTCATGGAAGAATTAGCCCTAAATCCTGTAAATTGTTGACGTCTGCAAATTTCCAAAGCTAACTTGATTCTAAGCAGAAGAGTTGTAGTCTTTTCTACATCCGAAGAGATTTGCATTTTTTATCACCAATTGCTTTACCATGAACTTTCCAAATGTCCCAGTGTTTTTCAGAGCCACCAATAATATCTTAGAAATATTACAACTGGGGTATCAGTTTGAAGATTATCAAGGATGACTGCGCACTCTGAGTTTTTCTTGTGCTTCTGCAGCATTTCACACATAGTTTCCTTTTACCAATACGCTGTGATCTCCTGGCATCTTATTCATGGTTGTATCCCTGCTGTTGCCTGACACATAGTGGCCCTCAATAAATATTTGTTGAATGAATGACCCTTAATATTCTTCCTGAAAATCCTACAGTGTTTTGATTCTAATTGAGTTTCTGTAAGTACTTATAACTTCTCTTTTGGCTTATAAGGTTTTGGGGGGTGACATTTTAGCGAAAGGGCTTTTATTTTTCCCTTAAAGTTTATTTGGCTTACCTAAAGTCTTCAGGACACTTTTCTTTTGTATTTTCACGAGGCTTTTTTGATAGTGTAGTGACAGTGCAGACTAATGGTCTAGTTAAAAGATTGAAGATTTACACTGGGTGAGGCTCTGTGCTTCTAAACCTCCATAACCAGCTATCAGCCAGCAAAACGGTACTTACAATTCCTGACGTCCAAGGTCTTCTATCTGATGCCACTGTCCTCCTTCTCCAGATTGAACTGAAAAAGAAAATATATTACATATAAAATATATTTTATATATTTTGGTTAATATATAATTAACCAAAATGCCCAAATCTGTGTTCATATGAGATGTAGCTTAAAACTACAAGTGATAGCCTTAATGTTGTTCAGCTTACCTCAAATGCGATGTCAGACACTTTGAAGCAAGTTTTCTTTTGAACTTGTCAACCCAATTTCCCCACTATCACATCACTAAGTCTTCCTTCCCCAAGCAATGCAAATACCAGATGGGACAAGAATCATGGTGGCATCTTATTCAACACGGTACCTCCTCGCCCTTAGCAATTATTGAACAAATGAGCTACCACTGGTGGCCACAGCGGCATGCTTGTTAGTAAGCAGCAGGCCAAGAGCCGCGTTAGCAGAGGCTGGAGCCGAGGCATTGCCTCCCTCCCCCAGAGTCTAGTTATTTTGAAAAATCATTAAAAAGGGACGTGATCCCGGTTTTTGCCTTAGTCTTTCATGGTCCTCACATAGGAGCCAAGCGGACAAATTGTCTTCTCTATTGTTTGGCCGATATTGAGAGTGAAGCAAAGTACCATTGAAAACCGGGCCCTGTGCACGGTTCTTACCCCCAATTCTTTATTATTAGTGTGGAATAATTCCTTCTAGGAGAAAAGATACGAAGTCGCCTTAATTCCAAAAGGCCAAGTACTTTATTAGCATGGAAGTCACTTTCTTGCTATAAAGCTGCACCTAAGCAGGCATAGTTTGGGGGTTTTCTCTGTAAATGGTTAACTAAACTCCTGCCACCGCTGCTTCCAGTGGAGACGAGGTGGCTAGGGTCAGGGTGCTGCCCGGGCCGCCACCGCAGGTGACACCTCCCACCTCTCCAGTCCCTACCCTCTGCTGGCGGGCCGTGAGGAAGAGGGCAGGGGCGAGGCCTGACCCCACTCCTCCTTCCACACCCCGAGTCCCACACCCTGTCCCCTTCCCTCCCAAACGCCCGCCAGTTCCCGGCCGGGACCCTAAAGGGTGAAGAAACCCGCAGTGGGCATCGAGGCGGGGAGCGCGCTGCCTCCGCCCGGGTCACCCAGGGAGGGCGAGGGGCTAGCCTGGGGAGCCCCGGCCGCGCCGGGCGCAGACATACCTGGCGGCGTGGGTGGGGTCCGGTGGGCCCTGGCCCCTCTTCCCTGAAGACGACCACCAGCGGCGGGCGGCTGCCCTCGGTTCGGCGCTGGCCAACGCTACCCCTCCGGACCGGCCCCGGGCAGAACCTCTGCAGTGCAGGGCCAGCGCGGGCCGTGCCGTTGCCTGGCAACCGGCCAGCCCGATTTAAAGGGACCCGCGCGCCGCTGCCCAGAGCGCCGGGCCGGGCGCTGCCTGGCGACCGTCACAGCCCGCGCGAGCACTGAGCATGCCCGGTGGGGCGGGCGCCGCGGCGGCTTCTGCCTGCACGAAAGCCGAGCTCGAAGATCAAGAGAGCTGAGTCAGGGCGGGAAGGGTCGAGAAACTGCGAGGCAGCCCCACCCATGGTGGGCTTATTACGGAGGGTCTGGGTGACTCACAATCCACCTGGACACTGCGATTGTGAGGGAGGAGGGAGTGACACAGGGCTAATCCATAGGCCTGCAGTTTAGTAACGTGACATGGAGGACGGTTAGCTCCGGAAGGTAGCCTGGATTTGGTTCAGGGTCCTTGACAACATGGGAATTGCACCCCGCCCCCCGCCCGTCCGCACAATGGTCTGGCCAGAATTTCTGCCTCTGATCGACTTTCTAAGGGCGTGTGTCAGGAGAGCATGTCCCCCGCTCGTGCCCCTATGGGAGACTGGGCTTGTACCCCGGGTAGCCCACGGTTTCCTCATGCATCACTCAGGAATTTCTCTAAACCACTCTTGCACCTATTTGACTTTAAAACCTACTGCAGGCAACTAGTCCTACACTACCGGCAGTGTAAAGTGGTTTCCTTTGATCAGTCCCCAAATTACTCTGTTCCAGCTTCAAAGGTTGCTCACAACTTCCAGGATTTGGTTGGGGGTACAAAGCCACGTCCTTCGTTTCAGTCCTTCCTACTATTTTGTTAAATAAATAAGCGACCTTCTCAGACTTTGATTAGCCTGGTTTCCCAATGATTATTCTTCCATCATCAAATTGGCCACACACACTGACAACACACCTTGGCTATAGTCTAACAGGGACCCAGCCTGGGCTTGACCTAAAGATGGCCCTCACAAAGATTGTAGGGCCTGAAACAGAGAGGGTCTGGAGTGTCCAAAATAGTAATCATAGTGACTTTTAGGAAAGCTGGTATTTTCTAGGAAGCATGAAGGTGAAAGGAAACACTGGCTCTGGAATCTCAGGTGAAAGGAGGTTTATGCACATCTAAAAAGCGGCAGTCTAATTTTTCAAGACCTAGCAAGGGAGTGACTTAGAAACAAGAGCAGGATACATTTCAAAACTTCAAAACTTCTTGGGAACCGGATCTAACAGGTGTTTGGTGGCTGGCAAGGTTGCATTCAGGTGCCTGGAGGCCTGGTTCTCAGTCTCCTTTTCCTCCTTAGAGAACCAGTGTCAACAAAGATTGGAGGAAGGAGGAGGCCTAATGTCAACATGGATTTTGTTATGGACCCCATCAGAATTAGTCTGTGGGATTCTGACAAAACTACTTTCCTCGACATTAAGTCTCTAAATTGCCTTGCATTTATCATGTCTATTTTAATTCTTTTAAAAGGGTTACACTTATTTTTGCTTGATGTAAGATGCCTTATTAATGTAATAAAGGAATCTTTCCTAATTGCTCTGTGCCTCAGTTTCCCTGTTTGTACAATAGGAGTAATAATTGAACCTAACTCATAGGAATGTTGTGAGGATTGAGTGAGTTAATATTTTTAAAACCCTTAGAGTAGGGACTTCCCTGGTGGCGCAGTGGTTAAGAATCCGCCTGCCAATGCAGGGGACATGGGTTCGAGCCCTGGTCCCGGAACATCCCGTATGCCACGGAGCAACTAAGCCCGGGCGCTATAAGTACTGAGCCTGTGCTCTATAGCCGGGAGCCACAACTACTGAGACAGTGTGCCACAACTACTGAAGCCCGTGCACTCTATGGCCCATGCTCCGCAACGAGAGAAGCCACCACGATGAGAAGGCCGCACACCGCAACGAAGAGTAGCCCCTGCTCGCCGCAACTAGGGAAAGCCCGCACGCAGCAACGAAGACCCAACGCAGCCCAAACAAGCAAACAAAAAACCTTAGAGTAATGCCTGACACATAGCAAACCCTATATAAATGTTTCTATTACCGTTAGTGTTAGTATTACCTTGTCTTATACATTCATTAACCCTCCTAAAATATAAATATAAACACACTGATGGAGGGTAATTCCACAGAGGTCCAGTGGTTAGGACTCTGCGCTTCCACTGTGGGGGGCCCAGGTTCAATCCTAGGTTGGGGGACGAAGTTCCCACAGCCAAAAAGAAAAGCAAAAACGCACTGATGGTGACAACTCAGGTGATGGTGATAATTGTGCTCTGGGAAGTGGAGTCCAAGGTCTTGAGATTTAGAATTCCAAAGCTTTATTTTCGGTAGAGTCCCAGACTCCCATCAGGCAAGCCCACTCCACTTCCACATCCCTGAAAAAATGCACAAAGGGTTACTTTGGTCTTGCATAATAAATTACATTCTATTTTTAAATATGGTGGGTCACTCCTTCATGTACTCAAGTATCAAATGGCAGAGAGTAAACAACAGTGAGGACAGAGAGTTTTGTTATTCCAAGCTACTGCACACTTGGAGATAGGTTTTCAAAAATGGAAGACAGAAAACAGTTTACTACCCTCTGGGACCTTTATCAATACCAAAGCAACAAGGCACTTGATAATAATAGAATCATACGCTCATACAATGGAACCCAAGCTTCTTGTTTTACCAAGTAGGATATTGAGACCCAGGCAAGTAATGTGATTTACCCTTTGATCACATAGCAAAATAAGCTTCTTTTTGATTTCCCTGGCAAACGATCCCTGCTTGAGTAGCCTCAAGCCTGGGATATTTGGGACAATGAGAAAATACACATTTATAGGTATATGTGTCATGTTGATAAATATTTTTTCTATAAATTTATTTATTTTTGGCTGTGTTGGGTCTTTGTTGCTGTGTGCCGGCTTTCTCCAGTTGCAGCAAGCAGGGGCTACTCTTCATCGCGGTGCACGGGCTTCTCATTGCGGTGGCTTCTCTTGTTGTGGAGCATGGGCTCTAGGCACGCAGGCTTCAGTAGTCGTGGCACGTGGGCTCAGTAGTTGTGGCTCGCAGGCTCAGTAGTTGTGGTGCGTGGGCCTCAGTAGTTGTGGCTCGCGGGCTCTAGAGCAAGGCTCAGTAGTTGTGGCGCACGGGCTTAGTTGCTCCGCAGCATGTGGAATCTTCCTGGACCAGGGCTTGAACCCGTGCCCCCTGCATTGGCAGGCAGATTCTTAACAACTGCACCACCAGGGAAGCCCTCATGTTGATAAATATTTAAATTATTCATGCAGATAATAATAACTAACATTTCTCACACTTCACATCCTGTACATCAGAATATTCTGTTGGCTGTACCTTCATAATGTATTCAGAATCTGATGGCTTCTCACTGTCTCTACTATCACCACTCTGATCCTGGCCCCTGTCATCTCTTGACTGGACTATGAAAACTAGCCTCTAACTGCTTCTACCCTTCTACCATGGGCCCTATATTAGTTTCCTAGGGCTGCTGTATCAAAGTATCACAAACCAGGAGTGGGGGCTTAAAACAACAGACACTTATTCTCTCACAGTTCTAGAAGCTAGAAGTCTGAAATCAAGGTGTCGTCAGGGTTGATTCCTTCTGGAGCCTCTGAGGGACAATCTGTCTCTCCTAACTTCTGGGGATTGCCAGCAATCTGTGGCCTTCCCTGGCTTGTAGACACATCACTCCAACCTCTGCCTCTGTCTTCTCATGGTGTTCTCCCTATGTGACTGTGTGTCTTCACAGAGCTATTTTCCCTCTGTGGGTGTCTGTGCCCAAATTCCCCTCCTCTTATAAGGACATTTGTTACTGGATTTAGGGCCCACTTTAATCCAATATGACCTCATCTTAACTTGATTACATCTGCAAAAACCCTATTTCTAACAAGAGCACATTCATAGGTACAGGGGCGGGGAAGGACTTGAGCGTATCTTTTGGGGGGGGACACAATTCAACCCACAACCCCCCACCATCTAGTCTCCACACAGATCCAGAGAGACTGTTATAAACTATTAAGTCAGACCATGTTACCAATCTGCTCAAAAGCCTACAAAACCTCTCAATTTGACTTGTAGTAAAAAACAAAATCCTTATAACAGCCTACAAGGCCCCACAGGATTTGCATGGAGAATCCCTGTACCCTCTTTTTCACCCCTCCCCATACAATACCTCTTTGAACTCCTCTCCTGCCGCCTTGTCCCTTGATGACTCTACTCCATCAGTACTGGCTGCCTTGCTGTTCCTAGAACACCCAGGCACCCTCCTACCATAAGGGACTTAGCTACCTGTTCCCTCTCCTTGAATGCTCTTTGAAAGGTACATGATATCCACATATCTTAATTCCTTACCTTCCTCAAGTCTTTGTTCAAATCTTAGCTTCTCTGTGAGGCCTACCCCTACCCTTCTATTTAATCTTGTCAACTTTCAACCTCTCCAGCATTCCCACTGCTCCTTATCCTTACTCTACTTTTTAAAAACATAGCACTTATCATTTTCAAAAATACTATACTATGTTGTTTTTCTTCTGTTCTCTCCATCCACCCCCCTTCCAGGCTGCACTACACTATAAGCTCCAAGAGGGCAGGGATCTTTGATTGTTCACTGATATATCCTAAGCACCAAATAAAGTGCCTGGCACCTGGTAGGCACTGAACAAATATTTGTTCAATAGATGAATGAATGAATGGAGCTCATACCTTGTTCCAGGAGTGATTCCTTTAACTTTCATAAAGTACTATTATTACCTATATTTTTGGATGAGAAAACTGAGCCACAAAAAGATTAAGTAACTTGCCTAAGGTCCCACGGTTAGGGAGTAGCAGAGCTGGGGTTTGAACTCGGGCAGGTCTCGTTTTCAACAACTATGCAGCACTGCCATATAAAGGGCATCTGACCACGAGTGCCTGGGAGACCCTATATCTCGTGTTCTGACATTCACATTTTGCAATAGCAGGTGATGAACAGTAGCTGTTTCAAACCATTGACGTATCATATGTTGCTGAGATATAGAGTTTGATGTTGCTTGTACATTGCACTGCACAAGTTCTGGAGACTTGTTATCTGGGTTCAAATACCAGCTCCACCACTTAGCTGTTATGGGTCTTTGAACAAATTGCTTAACTTCTCTGTATCCCAGATTCTTTACTGGTAAATGGGGAGTAATTATAGTACCTACTTCACAGTGTGGCTTTGAGGATAAATTAGTTAATATATGTAAAGCAATTATAACTGTGTTTGGTAAATAGAAAGCACTCAACAAGTTTTACCCATTGGTAGTAGTAGTCTTGTATAATAAAAGTATCAAATTTTGATCCAATCTTGCCTGTAATATAGACGTCATTATACAGGCAAAACTTATTGCTAGTGTTAGAAGTTAGAATAATAGTTATCTTAGCGGAGATAGTGACCAAGAGAGGGCACCAGGCAGGCTTCTGGGGTTTGGGTAATGTTCTATTTCTTGATCTGGGCACTGGTTATATTGATGCTTTTACATGTAAAAATCATGGATTGTACACTTAAGATTTGCAAATTTTTTATGTTTGTGTACCTCAATAAAATTTTGATTCAAAAGCAACTGAATCCAGCCTTATATGACTTTCTTCTAATTCCTCTGTTCTTTTTCTTAAATTTCCCCCAACTCCCATTTATTCAAGCAATGATTGCTGAGTACCTCAACATGCCCGGAATTGGGCTAAATGCTAGAAGCATTCAGGGACACAAATGTGATAAATGCCGTGATGGTAATATTTATAAAATAAGGATGGGCTCAGATGAAAAAGTGGTCAATCAGATGGGGAAGGGGTTTGAGTCAAGGAAGTCTTAAGTTCCTCAGAAGTTGAACTTCTAGGGTGGGTCTTGAAAGATAAATAGTAGTTCTCCATGCAGACCAAGGAGGTAAAAACCAAGGAAATGGCATGTACAAAGGCACAGAAACACAAAACAGCATGACAGGTTAGAAAACTTAAGATAATTCAGATTTACTAGAATTTACTGTGCAAGGCAATAGGTGGGAGGAGCTGGAGTGAAAATAAGAGCCCTCAGAAAAAGGTAATAAGACTTGTTGGTGAAAGTGATTTTGGTTTAACAATTTAAACTATTTGGAAATCCAAACAGATGCATTCATATAGTTGATTTGCCTTACAAAATCATTCTTGATTTAGGAAATATTTATTGATTTATCTTCAACATATCAGGTAGTATGCTGGGCACTGGACACTCAAAAGTATTGGACACTCAAAAATTAGTAAGATCAACAAACTCCAAGCATAAAAAACATAAAGAAAACTACCAAGGCATGTGTTAATCAAATTGCTTAAAACCAGTGATACAGAAAAGTTTAAAAGCAGCCAGAGAAAAAAGACATATTATATACTGAGGATAGGAGATTTCTCATCAGAAAAAATACAAGCCAGAAGACAGTGGGACAACACCTTTAAGGTGGTGCAAGAAAAATAAGTCAGCCTAGATTTCTTTCCTCAGTAAATACATCTTTCAAAGCAAAAGCAAATAAAGACTTTTTCAGATATTAAAAAAGCTGAAAGATCTCATCACCAGAAGACCTGAGCTCCAAGAAATGTTAAAGGAAGTCCTTCAGTCCTGATAGAGGATGAAAATCTGCACCTACACAAAGGCTGCAGCGCCCCAGAAATAGTAAATATATAGGTACATATAAAGACTTCTTATTCGAGTCTCTTTAGAGATATTCAACTGCCTAAAGCAAAAATTATCAACATTTTGTGGGTTTATAACATATGTAAAAGTAAAATGTATGACAAAAATAGCACAGATGATGGAGGGAAGAAATGGAAGCATATCACAAGGTACTATATGTGAGTGTTATACAGTATATCACTTGAAGGTAGACTCTAATAAGTAAAGTGTGTATACAGATAGTTCTCATTTTGCTTGGTTTCAATATGCACAAATTTCAGTTCATTAAATAACACCAGTCTCCCAAAAACATGGTTCAAATTTTAATTACCACAGTATATTAACTGTAATTGCATAGTTACAGACTTTGCTGCTAGCTCTTCAATCCATACACAACTATGTAAATAACAGATGTGCATCATGATCAGTAATCAATCACATCACTTTGTTCAGAGTTTGCTGGTAATTGGTCGCTTCACAGCTGTATTCATTTCACGCACAGACAGCAAAGTGTGTAGTTACGTTGATTCCATGAATCCCAGTGATAAATCCAAGTGACATTTTACTAAAACGGATAACAAAAAGAGAGAATTGGCCAACAATTCATTTACATGTGAACATCCAATTTTTCTGACACCATTTGTTAAAGAGATTATTCTTTTCCTGCTGAATGTCTTGGCACCGTTGTCAAAAACCAGTTGACTGTTGGCAGGGGAGGGATAATTTAGGATTATGGGATTAACAGATACACACCACTATATAAAAAATAGATAAACAACAAAGGATTTACTGTATAGCGCAGGGAACTATATTCAATATCTTGTAATAGTGTATAATGGAAAAGAATCTGAAAAAAATATATACATATATATAAACTGAATCACTTTGCTATACACCTGAAACTAACACAATATTGTAAACCAACTATACTTCAATTAAAAAATAAATTTAAAAAATCAATTGACTATAAATTTGAGGATTTATTTCTGTACTCTCCATTGTATCCCATTGATCTATATGTCTACCTTTGTACCAGTACCACACTGTCTTGATTACTGCAGTGCTGCAGTAAGTTTTGAAATTGGGATACATGAGTCCTTCAACTTTGTTCTTCTATTTCAAGGTTGTTTTGATCTCCTTGAATTTCCATATGAATTTTAGGGTCAACTTGTCAATTTCTGTAAAGAAGCCAGCTGAGATTTTCATAGGAATTGCCTTGAATCTGGAGATCGAGTTGGGTTGCATACTATTTTAGGATATATACGTTTCCCATTCATTTCCTTTCAACTTTTCTGCTTTCTTATGTTTTTTGATATGTCTCAGTAAATAACTTAACTGGTTGTATGTTTCTTAAGACCAGTCTGACAATCTTTGTTCAGTTTAGCTACTTGAATATTTGGGTTAACTCTATAGCCTTATTTTTGTTCTGTAAGTTCCTCTTTTCCACTTTTCTTTCCCTTCTTTCTCACCTTCTTTTATTCCACAGTTTCCTTATCTTTCAATTTCAAGATTATGCCCTCTGATTTTATTTTTAAATGGTTATCCATTCCTGAGACTACAATATGAAAACTTACAAAAATTTGGAACTAATTAATACTCTTCTGACAACAAAAGAAACTTTAAATACTAGGTTCATTTACTGCTCCCTCTCAGTTTGTGTCGGTATTATATTTTAATTCTATATATTTATATACTTTAACCCTCTAAGACTTAATTACTTTCTAAAGTAATTAAGTTACTATTTATTTAATATTAATTAGTACTAATATTAAATATTTATTTAGATTTATTCATATATTTTCACTTGCTTTACTCTGTTCTCCTTTCTGAATCTCTGGCATCTGCAACAAATATTATTCTACATTTGGAATTTACTTTAATGGGGTTCTACTGGTGGCAGTTCCTCTCATTATATTTCACTCTCTTGCTTGAAAGATACTTTTGCAAGGCATACACTTGTAGATTGATAGTTCTTTTCCATTGGCACATTAAAGCTATAATTCGATAGTCAATTGACTGCACTGTTGCTGTTGGGAATCAGCTGTCAGTTAGCTGTCTAGTGTCTCTCCTTTCTTTGAAAGTAATCTGTGTCTTTTCTCTGGCTGCTCTACTCCGGTGTCTCTGCTCAGTTCTGAAAAGCTCTCAGTTATTGCCTCTCTCGACTCTCCTTCTAGAACTCTGATTAAGTGTATACTTCAGACCTGAGTCTATCATTCTAAATTCCAAGTTTCTTTCTTGTTTGCTTTCTTTTATCTTTTTTTTTTGTCAGAACAAAAGCTTTATTATACATCTTGGTTTGAAACTTATCAAACAATAGCAAAGCCTGCTTATAAGATCATTTTCTAGCCTCTTTCATATATTCCACCTCTTTGCCTCTCTGTTCTGATTTCTGAATAATTTCTTTTCTTAAAAAATTTGAGACATTATTGACATATGACATTATATTAGTTTCAGGTGTACATCAAAGTGATTTGATACTTGTATATATTGTGAAATGATCAGCACGATAATTCTAGTTAACATCTTTCATCACCACACAGTTACAATGTTTTTCTTGTGAGAACTTTTAAGATTTATTGTCTTATAAATAATTTCTTCTGAAATGTCTTCCAATCCACTAATTCTCTAATTAATTGTGTCTAAATTGCTGTTAATCTCTTCAATTTATTGAGTTCCTAATTTCAATCATGATTTTTTTCTTGCTTTCTGAAGTTCAATGAAATCGTTTTTCAAATATGGTCATTCTTTAGAATTTCTTGTTTCCCACACACATGTTTACTTCTTTAAACATAGTAAGTATACCTCTTCATATTCTGTGTTTAATAATTCCCAAATCTAAATTATTTCCACATATGGCTCTGCTGTCTGTTACTTTTTGCTAATTCTCACTTATGGTAATTCAATTCCTCGTTTGATTATTAACTTTTTTTGTGAGCTGCTCACTTTCCTTACAAAATAATTTGAACAAATTCTTTGAGATCTAGGACAAAGGTGAATTTCCTCACAAAGGATCTATGTTTGCTTTTGCTAAGTGTCTGGGAATATTAACAGGCCAGAATCACTTTAAATTTATGACTAGAGATGTCTTGAGTCACCCCAGCAGTGTGATTTGGGGCTGCATGATGACAGCTTCTCGGCCAATTTTTTCCTCCTTGTCCTGCTTGGCACCACCAAGAAAATATTCTTTTGTAGTCCCTGGGGGAGTGGGCGGGAAAGCAAGTTAAGTTCTCCTTTACTGAGGATTTATTCCTTTGGGGAAGAAATCCAGTTTAATAGGAAAAGGACTTCTATTAGACTGTTCACCTTTAATTGGTCTCTGGGCTTGTGTCTTTTACCCCTATGTTTTGAATGGCTTTTGGGAAGTTGAAATCCTCAAACACCCAAATTCCTCAATTGTTTTCAGGACAAAACTGATTTCATTACTTCACTTCTCTATGTTCTCACATTCTTGGAGGTTTTAGCCTGATAATTCCTTACCTTACAGACCTTCAAGGCTTTTCAATAGATGTTTTCTCATCTATGAACCGTACTTTTTGTTATTCTCAGCAGTGATGACATGCCAGAAACAGAAAGCCTATACTCCCTCTTTGGCCCACTTCAACATAGCTTCTGGATTCACTAAAACTTTTACAGAGGTCAGAAAAGATCACTAAGCTGCCATATCGATTTGACATACTTTTCCCTCCTATTGAATTCAACCTCTCCAGTTTCTGACACACCTGATTATATTACTTCCCACTTAGAGCCAGTTTCTGCTTCCACAACACCTCACTTTCCTATACAGCTCCTCAATGACCACTCCTCAGGGCTCACATCTGGCTCTTCTCATTTCTGCATTTCCTCTGCCACCATTCTGCCTTCACCTACTAACATCTATCTCTTATATTACTTCAATAGCCTCCTCGTGATGTCCTCTGCCAACTCTTCAACCAATTCTTTCTCAGCAACCAGAGTGATCTTTTAAAAAGGAAAATTATTGGGAGCTTGGGATTAACATACACATACTACTATATATAAAATAAATAACCAACAAGGACCTACTGTATAGCACAAGGAACTCTACTCAATTTTCTGTAATAACCTGTACAGGAAAAGAACCTGAAAAAGAATGAATATATGTATATTATGAATATATGTATAAGTGAATCACTATGCTGTACACCTGATACTAACATAACATTGTAAATCAACTATACTCCAATAAAATTTTTGAAAGATAAAGTTCTTTGAGGGGGACTTCCCTGGCGGTCCATTGGTTAGGACTCCGTGCTTCCACTGCTGGGGGGCGGGGGTTCGATCCCTGGTTGGGGAACTAAGATCCCATGTTCTGCATGGCATGGCCAAAAAAGAAAAAAAAAAAAAGAAGGGACTGTAGAAAAAATAAAGTTCTTTGAGAGCAAAATAAAAAAATAAAAGTGAAAATTAGATCATTTTACCTGGGTCAAACCATTCAAAGTATTGCATTTGAACTTTAGATAAATTCCAAACTATTTACCATTACAGACAACCACAAACTCTGTATGATCTAACTTCTGTCTATATATCCCTAATATCCCCTCATATAATGCCATAGACAAACGGATGTTTTTGTCAGCTCCTCAAACATGTCAAACTCTCTCTCACCTCCGGTTCTTGACAACTGCTGTTCCCTCTTCCTGGAATATTGTTTCCATGCTTTTGACATGACTAACTCCTATTCATACATCATTATCTCACCTTAACTGTTACTTTCTCAGAGACTTTTCCTGACCACCTGATCCAATGGCATCCTGTCCTTTTCCCTTAGAAAATTTATCCTAATTTGCAATTAAATAGTTATTGTAGGTTTATTTATTTAAGGTCTGTTCCCCCAATTATCTTTAAATGTCAAGGAGGTGGAGGCCTTACTTGTTATCTTCCCACTCTATGCCCAGGACTTAGCACAGTGTTTAGCACAAGAAGCATATGTTAAATGATTGATTTATTTCCCCTTAAGCAGACCTACATGAATAGTATAACTAAAAATTACATGTTGAACGCAGAATTAGAACCAAGGGGTATGAGTTAGATGAGCGGTTCCCAATCTTTTTGGCACCAGGGACAGGTTTTGTGGAAGACAATTTTTCCACGGATGGTGGGGGGGAGAGTTCAAGCGGTAATGCAAGTGATGGCTTAGGTGGTAATGTGAGAGACGGGGAGCAATGGGGAACGGCAGATGAAGCTACGCTTGCCCTCCCACCACTCACCTCCTGCTATGTGGCCTGGTTCCTAACAGGCCTCAGACAGTAGGGTTGGGGAACCCTGAGTTAGATGACAATAATACTCCTAGAAATCAGGCTAAAATAAGATACATCTGTGACTAGACCCATAATGCTTAAAGCCAGGTAGCCTAGATTACTTTCCCCTGCTTAATATTTAATGGATAAGATCAGCACCTTCCTCAATAAATTAATACATAGCCTTTTATTATTGTTATCTACACTTTAGTTAAAGCAAATGAATAATCATCTACAAATAGCATATATTTGTCATGTTGGCTTGGAATTTTGTTATTTGGAATCCCCCCAAATTTCACCCCCCCAAAAGCAAGGGATTTTGGTCAATGAGTGCTAATAATTTTTTGGTAATTGAAGTATTCACTATGCGGTCATTTAGATAAAATAAAGTTACTTTTCAAGCTCAGGCTATGACTATCAGAGGGAATATTTGAGGGAATTGTTCAAATTTAACATAATTTACTTATATCCAAAATTTCGTAGAATAAAGCTTCAAGTTTAGAGACTACTGCCATCTTAACAATATTAAGTCTTCCAATTCATGAACATGGAGTTCTTTTCATTTATTTGGGTCTTTCATTTCTTTCCATAATATTTTGTAGTTTCCAGTCTTGCACTTCTTTCATGTTAAATTTATTCATAAGTGTTTTATTCTTTTTAGTGCTATTGTAAATAGGATTGTTTTCTTAATATCATTTCTGGACTGTTCTTCACTAGTGTATAGAAATACAAGTGATTTTTGTATACGGATATTGTATCCTGCTACCTTGCTATACTGGTTTATAAGCTCTAAGATGTTGTGTGTGTGTGTGAATTCTTCAGGATTTTCTATATAAAAGATAAATTTATAATTTAAAAATTCCCCCCAAAGAAATCTTCAGACCCAGATAATTTTACTGGAGAATTCTACCAAATGTTTAAAGATTTAACTCCAGTTTTGCACAATCCCATCCAGAAAATAAAAGGGGAGGGAACACTTCCCAATTCATTTTGTGAAACTAGTATTACCTCTGCTACCGCTCCAGTGGGTAGGGGAAGGAGCCAGGAATGGCAAGTCCAAGCTGTCCATGTGGTCTCCACTTATACCTTACAGGGGGGAGGGAGGAAGAAGGGACGCTTATTATGGGTCAGCAGAGTGGAAGTCCTGGCTCCTGACTCGGTTTTCTCTGACACTACCCTGGTGGGAGTGTTGCAGCACTTTGTTGCCGCCTGCTTAGTGTGGAATTCTAAGCCAGCTACTGAGCATTTGCTGCTGGAGCTGGGGGTGGGATCACAGATTTTTCTGTGGTGTTTGGCTGGATTAGTGCAGTTCCTGAAAAATGTTTTCTTTCTTGCTAGGCTGCCCCTTTCCCGGCCTTTTGGCTAAAGAGTGCAGGTTTTTACTGGGACTTTTTTGGGTCTGTTCCTCTTGGCATTTCTGGGTTGCCAACTTCTTCATCTCCATGTCTGGGAAAAATGAGGCAAAAAAGAAAACCCGGGGAACTCAACACCATGTTATTCCTCGGGGACCAAGGTCCCTAGCCAGTATGGTTTGTCTGTTTCAGTCCAACTTTCAGAGTCTTCTTCTGTTGTACTTGGAGGGAGGAATAGGAAAAAGTATGTCTATACCATATTCCTGGAAGAGGAAGTCTTCTTAAGTATTTTTTTAACAAAGAAACAAAACACTTTAATTCTCAACGTTTTTCATATTTTAAATTACAGCGTACTAGATACATATTCACTTTACTACATTTTCTTTTCTCTATACATTTATAAACAACAGTAAAAGAGTTTTTATATTTTGATTAAAATTTTCAAGCTCACAGAACTATCATTACTTTCTCATTATTAAGATCTCTTTGTATAGCTCAGCTTGCGTGGTCATTTTTATAGTCCAGCAGTACCATGCAAAGAGAGGACTTCCTGTACTATAAGCCCAAGAAAGCAACCATTAAAATACAACTACAGGGCTTCCCTGGTGGCGCAGTGGTTGAGAGTCCGCCTGCCGATGCAGGGGACATAGGTTCGTGCCCCGGTCCGGGAAGATCCCACATGCCGTGGAGCGGCTGGGCCCGTGAGCCATGGCTGCTGAGCCTGCGCGTCCAGAGCCTGTGCTCCGCAACGGGAGAGACCGCAACAGTGAGAGGCCTGCGTACCGCAAAAAAAAAAAAAAAAAAAAAAAAAAAACAACTACAAAGAGTTATAACTAATGTCAACAAAGGAGATAAGAAGTAATAATTAAAAATAATCCAAAGGAAGGCAGAAAAAGGAACAAGAAAGAAATGGGACAAATAGAAGATAAATAGTACAAATGTAGACTTAAACCCAAACATATCAATAATCACATTAAGTATAAATGGTTGATACACCTCAAGATTGTCATATTGAATAACAAAGTTTCAAATATATGTCACTTACAAGAAACTTTAAATATAAAGACACATAGGATAAAACCAAATGGATGGATAAGGATACTGTGGTAACACTAATCAAAAGAAAGCTGAAGTGGTTATATTAATATCAGACAAAGTAGATTCTCAGAGTAAAAACTATTACCAGGGGTAAAGAATATCACTGCATAATGATAAAACAGTTGATTCTTCTGGATAAGATAAGAAGCCTAAATATTTTTGTGCCTAATATCAGAGCTTCAAATTACATGAAGCATAAACTTATAGAATTGCAAAAAGAAACAGACAAATCCACAATTATAGTTGGAGACTTCAACACCCCTCTCTCAATAATTGATAGGGCAAGTAGACAGAAAGTCATTAAGAATATAGAAAAACTGAACAACATTATTGGCTAATTTGACCTAATTAATATTTACACAAAATTCTACCACTAACAGCAGAATATGTATTGTTTTTAATTACACAGATTGTCCAAGATAAAACATTTTCTGGGCCATAAGATAAGTCCCAATGAATTTAAAAGAATTCAAATAAAACACGTTCTCTGATCACAATGGAATTAAATTAGAAATCAATAACAGCAGGACATCTGGGAAATCTTCAAATATTTGGAAACTAACACACTTCTAAATGACATATGGGTCAAAGTAGAGCTCAAAAGAATATTAGAAGTATTTTGAACTGAATGAAAATGAAAACACAACACATAAAATTTTATTATAGGTAGCTAAAGCAGTGCTCAGAGAAAAACTTAAAGCACTCACAAAGAGGGAAGAGATATGGGGATATATGTATATGTATAACTGATTCACTTTGTTATAAAGCAGAAACTAACACACCATTGTAAAGCAATTATACTCAAATTAAAAAAAAAAGTATGTGGTAGGGACTTCCCTGCTGGCACGGTGGCTAAGAATCCGCCTGCCAGTGCAGGGGACATGGGTTCGAGCCCTGGTCCGGGAAGATCCCACAGGCCGCGGAGCAACAAAGCCTGTGCGCCACAACTACTGAGCCTGCAAGCCACAACTACTGAGCCCGCGTGCCACAACTACTGAAGCCCATGAGCCTAGAGCCTGTGCTCCTCAACAAGAGAACACACCGCAATGAGAAGCACGTGCACCGCAAATGAAGAGTAGCCCCCACTCACCGCAACTAGAGAAAGTCCGCGTGCAGCAATGAAGACCCAACGCAGCCAAAACTAAATTAATTAATTTAAATAAATAAATAAATACCTATGTTATAAAAGAAGCCAGTTCTAAGTTCTCAAATCAATGACTTCAAATTCTGTTGTAAAAATCTAGAAAAAGAACAAATGAAACTCAAAGTAAGCTAAAGAAAAGAAATAAAAGTCAAAGTAAAAATAAGTAAAATTTTAAAATATAAAAACAACAGAGAAAATCAATAAAATTGATTCTTTTTTCTGAGAAGACTAATAATACCTATAAACCTCTAGCCAGATTGATCAGCAAAAGAGAGAGGACACAAATTACTAATATGGAATGAGGCAGATGACATCACTATAAAGTCTACAGATATTAAAAAGACAGAAATGGAAAGTTATGAACAACTTTACATCTATAAATTCAATGACTTAGATGAAACGGAGAAAGTCTTTGAAAGAAACTACCTACTAAAACTCAAGAAGAAATACATAACTTGAGTAACTATCTATAAAGAAATTGAACTTATTGAAAAGCCTTCCACACAGAAAACTCCAATCCCAGATAACATTATTCGTGAATTCTACCCAGCATCTAGGAAAGAAATATTAATTTTACACAAACTCTTTGAGAAAATGAAGCTGGGATACCTCCCAATTCATTCTATAAAGACAGTGTGAATCTGAAACCAAAGCTATACAAAGGAATCACAAGAAATAAAAGCTACAGACCACAATCCCTTATGAGCATAGATACAAAATTTCTTAATAAGATATTAACAAATCAAATAAACTATACAAAGCATAATTCACCAAGTGGGGTTTTTCCTGGGAATGAAAGGTTGGGCTAACATTTGTAAATCAATCAATGTAATTCAGGATATTAAACTAAAAAGGAAAAAAAATGAGCATCACAAGAGACATAGAAAAAGTATTTGACAAAAACCAACGTTCATCTCTGATAAAAAATCTCACTAAACCAGGAATAGAATGAAACTTCCTCCACCTGATAAAGGGCATCTACTAAAACCTACAGCTGATATCATACTCAGTGGTGAAAAGCTGAATGCTTTTTTTTTTAAGGGCTTCAAATGCTTGGCTTATTTATTTACTTATTTGTTTGTTTGTTTATTTATTTATTTTTGGCTCTGTTGGGTCTTCATTTCTGTGTGAGAGCTTTCTCTAGTTGTGGCGAGCGGGGGCCACTCTTCATCGCGGTGCGCAGACCTCTCACTATCGCGGCCTCTCTTGTTGTGGAGCACAGGCTCCAGATGCGCAGGCTCAGTAGTTGTGGCTCACGGGCCTAGTTGCTCCGCGGCATGTGGGATCTTCCCAGACCAGGGCTCGAACCCATGTCCCCTGCATTAGCAGGCAGATTCTCAACCACTGCGCCACCAGGGAAGCCCAAGCTGAATGCTTTTGCACTAAGATTGGGAGCAAGGTAAGGATGTCTGTCCTCCCCATTTATATTCAGTATATCACTAGAGTTTCTAACCAATGAAACTAGGCAAGAAAAAGAAATAACATCTTTCCAGATTGAGAAGAAGTAAAACCAGTTTTATTCTTTGAGACATGATCTTCTGTGTACAAAATCCTATGGAAGCGACAAAAAAATTATTACAACTAATAAGTAAGTTTAGCAAGGTTGTAAGATACAAGATCAATGTCAATAAAAATCAATTGTATTTCCATATACTAGCAAAAAAGGGAAATTGAAATAAATAATATCTTTTATAATAGGATAAATCTGGCAAAAGATGTGAAAGACCTGTACACTGGAAAATATAAAAATTGTTGACAGACATCAAATAAGACCTACGTTGATGGAGAGATACACTGTGCTCATGGATTCAAAGATTTAACACTTCAGATATCAATTCTCCCCCAAATTGATCCATAGGTTCATCATAATCCCAATCCAAATCCCAGAAGATTTTTTTGGTAAAAATCAATAAGCTGATTATAAAATCCATATGGGATGTATGAACATATATGCACAACTGATTTCTGACAAAGTGCAAATGCAACTCAGTGGAGAAAGGATTGTATTTTCAACAAATGGTACTGGAATATTTTAATATCCATATGCAAAAAAAAATAATTTTTATCCGTATCTCACATCAAATACATTCACTCGGGCTTCCCTGGTGGCGCAGTGGTTGAGAGTCTGCCTGCCAATGCAGGGCACACGGGTTCGTGCCCTGGTCCGGGAAGATCCCACATGCCGTGGAGCAGCTGGGCCCGTGAGCCATGGCCACTGGGCCTGCCTATGCTCCACAACGGGAGAGGCCACAGCAGTGAGAGGCCTGTGTACCGCAAAAAAAAAAAAAAAATACATTCACTCCAAATGTATCACAGACCTACTCTAAACTATAGTCTTAAAACTATATAACTTATAAAAGAAAATCTTGGAGAAAATCTTTTTTGACCTTAGAGGAGGCAAAGATTTCTTGGATATAACACCAAAAGCACATCCATGAAGGAATAAATTTATAAATTGGACTTCATCAAAATCTAAAACTTCTGCTCTTCATGGGACCCAGTTCAAGAAATGTAAAAGTAAGGCATTGACTGGAAGAAAATAATCGCAAATCTTGTATCTGATAAAAGACTTGTATACAGAATGTATAGAACTCTTACAGCTCAATAATAAAAAGACAAGTAACCCAATTAAGAAAAAAAAAAGCAGAAGATTTGAATCGACACTTTACCAAAGAAGATATACGTATGGCAAATAAGCACATGGAAAAGATGCTCCACGTCATTAGTCATTAAAGAAATGCAGATTAAAACCACAATGAGGGCTTCCCTAGTGGCGCAGTGGTTGAGAGTCCGCCTGCCGATGCAGGGGACACAGGTTCGTGCCCCGGTCCGGGAAGATCCCACATGCCGCCTGGGCCCGTGAGCCATGGCTGCTCGGCCTGAGCGCCCAGAGCCTGTGCTCCACAATGGGAGAGGCCACAACAGTGAGAGGCCCGTGTACCGCAAAAAAAAAAAAAAAAAAAAAAACCCACAATGAGATATCACTTCACACCTATTAGAATGACTAAAATTAAAAAGACTGATTGTGGGACTTCCCTTGTGGTGCAGTGGGTAAGAATCTGCACTCCCAATTCAGGGGGCCTGGGTTCAATCCCTGGTCAGGGAGCTAGATCCTGCCTGCATGTTGCAACTGAGTTCACATGCCACAACTAAGGAGCCCACCTGCCGCAACTAAGACCCGGCCCAACCAAATAAATAAATAGATACATAAATATTAAAAAAAGGACTTATTGTACCAAATGTTGGCGAGGATCTGGAAGAACTGGAACTCCTGTACACTGCTGGTGGGAATGTAAAATGATACAAGCACTTTGGAAAGCAATCTGGTAATTTATTTTTATTATTATGATTATTATTGAGGTATAATTGACAAACCACATTATATAAGTTTCAGGTGTACAACATAATGATTAAATATTTGTATATATTGCAAAATGATCACCACAATTAGCCTAGTTAACATCTGTCATCTTACACAGTTACAGAATTTTTTTTCTTGTGATGAGAAATTTTGGCAATTTCTTAAAAAGCTTAATATACACCTACTATATGATCCAACCATTCTACTCCTAGCTATTTATCCAAGAGATATGAAACCATATGTCCATTTCAAAGACTTGTACATTGGTATTTATAGCAACTTTATTTATAATAGCCCAAAACTGAAAGCAACTCAAATATCTTTCACAGCTGAGTGGATAAACAAATTCTGGAATATTCACACAATGTAACATTATTCAGCCATAAAAAGGAATGAACTTTTGTTACATATAACAACATGGATAGTTTCAAAATAATTATCCTGAATGAAGCCAGACAAAATGACTCTATAATAAATGATTCCATTTATATTAAAATT
Organism: Stenella coeruleoalba; assembly: GCF_951394435.1. Lineage (NCBI taxonomy): Eukaryota > Metazoa > Chordata > Mammalia > Artiodactyla > Delphinidae > Stenella > Stenella coeruleoalba. Next base: position 109,157,589 of record NC_137152.1, on the reverse strand, counting down.
CTAGAAAAGGCAGACTCGTCTATAGTGACATAAAGCAGGTCAGAGGTTTTCAAGGCATGGGGTGGAGGGAGGAGGGACTACAAAGGGGCACCAGAAACTTTAAGGGGTGATGGATATGTTCATTATCTTGATTGTGGTGATGATTCCATGGGTATATACGGATGGCAATAATTATCAAATGATGTATTTGTAATAAGTACAGCTTGTTTTATGTCAATTATACCTCAATAAAGCTGTTTAACAAGTATTTTTAAAAGCTGCAACTGGATGAATAAGTTCAGGAGATCTAATGCACTGCATAGTGATAATAGTCAACAACACTGTATTATATATATATATATTTCAAAGTTGCTAAGAGACTAGATCTTTTTTTTCTTTAATATTTTTATTCAGCAGGTTCTTATTAGTTATCGATTTTATACATATCAGTGTATATATGTCAATCTCAATCTCCCAAGTCATCCCACCACCACCACCACCACATCCCCCAGCCGCTTTCCCCATTTGGTGTCCATACGTTTGTTCTCTACATCTGTGTCTCAATTCCTGCCCTGCAAACCGGTTCGTCTGTACCATTTTTCTAGGTTCCACATATATGCATTAATATACGATATTTGTTTTTCTCTTTCTGACTTACTTCACTCTGTATGATAGTCTCTAGATTCATCCACCTCTCTACAAATGACCCAATTTAGTTCCATTTATGGCGAGTAATATTCCATTGTATATATGTACAACATCTTCTTTATCCATTCCTCTGTTGACGGGCATTTAGGTTGCTTCCATAACCTGGCTATTGTAAATAGTGCTGCAATGAACATTGGGGTGCATGTGTCTTTTTGAATTATGGTTTCCTCTGGGTATATGCCCAGTAGTGGGATTGCTGGGTCATATGGTAATTCTATTTTTAGTCTTTTAAGGAACCTCCATACTGTTCTCCATAGTGGCTGTATCAATTTACATTCCCACCAACAGTGAAAGAGGGTTCCCTTTTCACCACACCCTCTCCAGCATTTGTTGTTTGTAGATTTTCTGATGAGGCCTATTCTAACTTGTGTGAGGTGATACCTCACTGTAGTTTTGATTTGCATTTCTCTAATAAGCAGTGATGTTGAGCAGCTTTTTGTGTGCTTCTTGGCCATCTGTATGTCTTCTTTGGAGAAATGTCTATTTAGGTCTTCTGCCCATTTTTGGATTGGGTTGTTTGTTTCTTTAATATTGAGCTGCATGAGCTGTTTATATATTTCGGAGATTAATCCTTTGTCCGTTGATTCGTTTGCAAATATTTTCCCCCATTCTGAGGGTTGTCTTTTCATCTTGTTTGTAGTTTCTTTTGCTTTGCAAAAGCTTTTAAGTTTCATTAGGTCCCATTTGTTTATTTTTCTTTTTATTTTCATTACTCTAGGAGGTGGAACAAAAAAGATCTTGCTGTGATTTATGTCAAACAGTGTTCTTCCTATGTTTTCCTCTAAGAGTTTTATAGTGTCAAGTCTTACATTTAGGTCTCTAATCCATTTTGAGGTTATTTTTGTGTATGGTGTTAGGGAGTGTTCTAATTTCATTCTTTTACATGTAGCTGTCCTGTTTTCCCAGCACCACTTATTCAAGAGAATGTCTTTTCTCGATTGTATATCCTTGCCTCCTTTGTCATAGATTAGTTGACCATGGGTGTGTGGGTTTATCTCTGAGCTTTCTATCATGTTCCATTAATCTATATTTCTGTTTTTGTGCCAGTAACATACTGTCTTGATTACTGTAGCTTTGTAGTATAGTCTGAAGTCAGTGAATCTGATTCCCCTAGCTCCGTTTTGTTCCCTCAAGACTGCTTTGGCTATTTGGGGTCTTTTGTGTCTCCATACAAATTTTAAGATTTTTTTTTCTAGTTCTGTAAAAAATGCCATTGGTAATTTGATAGGGATTGCATTGAATCTGTAGATTGCTTTGGGTAGTATAGTCACTTTCACAATATTGATTCTTCCAATCCAAGAACATGGTATGTCTCTCCAACTTTTTGTATCATTTTTAATTTCTTTCATCAGTGTCTTATACTTTTCTGCATACAGGTCTTTTGTCTCCCTAGGTAGGTTTATTCCTTGATATTTTATTCTTTTTGTTGCAATGGTAAATGGGAGTGTTTCCTTAATTCCTCTTTCATATTTTTCATCATTAGTGTATAGGAATGCAAGAGATTTCTGTGCATTAATTTTGTATCCTGCAACTTTACCAAATTCATTGATTAGCTCTAGTAGTTTTCTGGTGGACTCTTTAGGATTCTCTATGTATAGTATCATGTCATCTGCAAACAGTGACAGTTTTACTTCTTCTTTTCCAATTTGCCTGCCTTTTATTTCTTTTTATTCTCTGATTTCCATGGCTAAGACTTCCAAAACTATGTTGAATTATAGAGGTGAGAGTGGACATCCTTGTCTTGTTCTTGATTTTAGATGAAATGCTTTCAGTTTTTCACCATTGAGAATGATGTTTGCTGTGGATTTGTCGTATATGGCCTTTATTATGTTGAGGTAGGTTCCCTCTGTGCCCACTTTCTGGAGAGTTTTTATCATAAATGGGTGTTGAAATTTGTCAAAAGCTTTTTCTGCATGTATTGAGATGATCATATGGTTTTTCTGCTTCAATTTGTTAATATGGTGTATCACATTGATTGATTTGCATATACTGAAGAATTCTTGCATCCCTGGGATAAATCTCACTTGATCACAGTGTATGATCCTTTTAATGTGTTGTTGGATTCTGTTTGCTAGTATTTTGTTGAGGATTTTTGCATCTATATTCATCAGTGATATTGGTCTGTAATTTTCTTTTTTTGTAGGATCTTTGTCTGGTTTTGGTATCAGGGTGATGGTGGCCTCATAGGATGAGTTTGGGAGTGTTCCTTCGTCTGCAATTTTTTGTAAGAGTTTGAGAAAAATGGGGGTTAGCTCTTCTCTAAATGTTTGGTAGAATTCACCTGTGAAGCCATCTGGTCCTGGACTTTTGTTTGTTGGAAGATTTTTATCACAGTTTCAATTTCATTGCTTGTGATTGGTCTGTTTATATTTTCTATTACTTCCTGGTTCAGTCATGGCAGGTTATATCTTTCTAAGAATTTTTCCATTTCTTCCAGGTTGTCCATTTTATTGGCATAGAGTTGCTTGTAGTAGTCTCTTAGGATGCTTTGTATTTCTGCGGTGTCTGTTGTAACTTCTCCTTTTTCATTTCTAATTTTATTGATTTGAGTCCTCTCCCTCTTTTTCTTGATGAGTCTGGCTAAAGATTTATCAATTTTGTTTATCTTCTCAAAGAACCAGCGTTTAGTTGTATTGATCTTTGTTATTGTTTTCTTTTTTTCTATTTCATTTATTTCTGCTCTGATCTTTATGATTTCTTTCCTTCTGCTAACTTTGGGTTTTGATTGTTCTTCTTTCTCTAGTTCCTTTAGGTGTAAGTTTAGATTGTTGATTTGAGATTTTTCTTGTTTCTTTAGGTAGGCTTGTATTGCTATAAACTTCCCTCTTAGAACTGCTTTTGCTGCATCCCATAGGTTTTGGATCATTGTGTGTTCATTGTCATTTGTCTTTAGGTATTTTGGATTTCCTCTTTGATTTCTTCAGTGATCGCTTGGTTATTTAGTAACGTATTGTTTAGCCTCCACGTGTTTGTGTTTTTTACAGTTTTTTCCCTGTAATTGATTTCTAATTTCATAGCGTGGTGGTCAGGAGAGGTGCTTGGTATGATTTCAATTTTCTTAAATTTACTGAGGCTTGATTTGTGACCCAAGATGTGATCTATCGTGGAGAATGTTCTGTGCGCACTTGAGAAGAAAATGTAATCTGCTGTTTTTGGATGGAATGTCTTATAAATATCAATTAAATCTATCTTGTCTATTGTGTCATTTAAAGCTTGTCCTTCCTTATTTATTATCTGTCTGGATGATCTGTCCATTGGTGTAAGTGAGGTGTTAAAGTCCCCCACTATTACTGTGTTACTGTCGATTTCCTCTTTTATAGCTGTTAGCAGTTGCCTTATGTATTGAGGTGCTCCTATGTTGGATGCATATATATTTATAATTGTTATATCTTCTTCTTGGATTGATCCCTTGATCATTATGTAGTGTCCTTCCTTGTCTCTTATAACATTCTTTATTTTAAAGTCTATTTTATCTTATATGAGTATTGCTACTCCAGCTTTCTTTTGCTTTCCATTTGCATGAAATATCTTTTTCCATCCCCTCACTTTCAGTCTGTATGTGTCCCTAGGTCTGAAGTGGGTCTCTTGTAGACAGCATATAGATGGGTCTTGTTTTTTTATCCATTCAGCGAGCCTGTGTCTTTTGGTTGGAGGATTTAATTCATTCACGTTTAAGGTAATTATCGATATGTATGTTCCTATTACCATTTTCTTAATTGTTATGGGTTTGTTTTTGTCGGTCCTTTTCTTCTCTTGTGTTTCCAACTTAGAGACGTTCCTTTAGCATTTGTTGTAGAGCTGGTTTGGTGGTGCTGAATTCTCTTAGCTTTTGCTTGTCTGTAAAGCTTTTGATTTCTCCATCGAATCTGAATGAGATCCTTGCCGGGTAGAGTAATCTTGGTTGTAGGTTCTTCCCTTTCATCACTTTAAATATGTCATGCCACTCCCTTCTGGCTTGTAGAGTTTCTGCTGAGAAATCAGCTCTTAACCTTATGCTAGTTCCCTTGTATGTTATTTGTCATTTTTCCCTTGTTGCTTTCAATAATTTTTCTTTGTCTTTAATTTTTGTCAGTTTGATTACTATGTGTCTTAGCGTGTTTCTCCTTGGGTTTATCCTGCCTGGGACTCTCTGCACTTCCTGGACTTGGGTGGCTATTTCCTTTCCCACGTTAGGGAAGTTTTCGACTATAATCTCTTCAAATATTTTCTCGGGTCCTTTCTCTCTTCTCCTTCTGGCACCCCTATAATGCAGATGTTGTTGCATTTAATGTTCTCCCAGAGGTCTCTTAGACTGTCTTCATTTCTTTTCATTCTCTTTTTCTTTATTCTGTTCCGCAGCAGTGAATTCCACCATTCTGTCTTTCAGGTCACTTATCCGTTCTTCTGTCTCAGTTATTCTGCTGTTGATTCCTTCTAGTGTATTTTTCATTTCAGTTATTGTATTGTTCATCTCTGTTTGTTTCTTCTTTAATTCTTCTAGGTATTGGTTCTTTAATTCTTCTAGCTCTTTGTTAAACATTTCTTGCATCTTCTCGATCTTTGCCTCCATTCTTTTTCCGAGGTCCTGGATCATCTTCCCTATAATTATTCTGAATTCTTTTTCTGGAAAGTTGCCTACCTCCACTTCATTTAGTTGTTTTTCTGGGGTTTTATCTTGTTCCTTCATCTGGTACATAGCCCTCTGCCTTTTCGTCTTGTCTATCTTTCTGTGAATGTGGTTTTTGTTCCACAGGCTGCAGGATTGTAGTTCTTCTTGCTTCTGCTGTCTGCCCTCTGGTCTATATGTTCTCCCAGGTTGTGAAGAAAATTTCCTGAGGTTTAGCCATTAAAGATTACCATACTCCTGAAAATCTTTGACTTATGTCTTGAAATATGGGACCATTTTAATTATCTTTAATTCTATGTCCAGAGAAACTGTCCTTCAAAAATACAGGCGAAATAAAGAGTTTCTCACACAAATACCTTGAGAGGATCCATCACCAGCAGACTTGCCCTGCTACTGTTGGAGGGTCTCCTGCAGAGGCGGGGTGGGTGTGGCTGTGGCTCACCGTGTGGACAAGGACACTGGCAGCAGAAGTTCTAGGAAGCACTCCTTCGAGACTAGATCTTAAGTGTTCTCACCACAGAAAGAAATTATGGTGGTAATCACACTGTAATATATAAGTGTATCAAACCAACATGTTGCACACCTTAAACTTATGCAAAGTTACATGTCAATTACATCTCAATAAAAAAATAAACTACAGAAGAAGAGGAATAAGAACATTGAGCATTCTGGAGCGAATTAAGGGAGATTGTAGGATAAGACAGTGTTAGAATCCCTAGGGAGGGGCATGTGTGAGTTTTGAAAACAAGACTTTTTTTGCATTGCAATGATTTGTTTGCAGTTACTATGTCCAATTTATTTTTAAATTTCAAATAGCACTAAAGGAGGACACGACATTTTTAAATGTACCAAAAGAGAGGCATAGGTTTTTTGTTTTTTCGCCATGCCACGCAGCTTGTGGGATCTTAGTTCCCTGACCAGGGATCAAACCCACACCCCCTGCAGTGGAAGCGCAGAGTCCTAACCACTTGACTGCCAGGGAATTCCCTATAGGTTTTGAAAAGTTTCAGCATCTCTTTTTCTATTGTTTTAGATACATATGCATTTTTTAAAAGTCAAACAATAGAGTAAGGTTAGAAATGAAAAGAAAAGTCTTCCTTTCTCCTTGTCCCACCATAATCTTCCCTCCTGGGCATTACCATCATTAATGGCTTCTTTCTAATTCATCCCCCAATTTTCTACAACATACAAGCAGAGAAAGAAGGATTGTTTTTGTTTTGTTTGGATGCCAGTAGGATCACACTAAACATAGAGTCCAATACGAATAGATCTCGCTTATTATTTTTAACAGCTGCATGTTATTCCATTGCCTGATGGACCTTAATTTACTTAAGTAGTCACTCATTCATGGGTATTTAAGCTCTTTCTAGCTGTTTGCTATTTCAATATTGTAATGAACATTCTTAGACAATGTTTGCTGTACTGGTGTGCATATATTTGTAGGAGAAAAATCACAAAACTTGCACAGCATGGTGGTATAGAGTGATTAAGTGCATGGACGTTGGCCCCAAAGAGGTTGCCAAGATTTGTATTCTCACTATTATTGTTTGGAGAGTGCCTATGGGCTTCCCGCACACCCCTGCCAATATGAGAAGGTGAATAATGCTGTTTTAATGTGCATTCTTGAACTCTGAGTGATGTTGAGCATTTTCTTATGTTTTACTGTATATTTGTACTCTTTAAAGAAACATTTTGCTAAAGAGAGTTGAAAATGAATGGATGTATATGCACTCTAGGGGAACACAGCAATTATGGTAAATGAAACACACTTCTATGTTACTTGCGCTTAAAAACTTTTTTTCTGTTGCTAACGTAAGTAGTAAATGGATAAAGACAAGAACAATAGAAATACAGTTTTCTGGCATTTAAAAAATAGACCAGTGATCTGTAATGTGCCATGGGCAGTAAAACATATGGTGAGAATTAAGATTTTCAGAGGGATAGAAAGGATGGCTTGTTTCTTTCACTGGCTTAAAGGTTATGACCCACCGTGCACCACGTGACCCATCAGGACCTAGTGACCCACCAATTATCCTGTGGAAAATGGAACTCACTAACTCTTCCTAACTTCTGCCCAAATCTGCAGCTCCTGCTGTGTTCTGCATCTCTGTTAAAGGCATCACATCTACCCGGTCGGCTGAGCTAGAAATCTAGGGGGCGTCCCCACTTCTTTCTCTGCCCCATGCAGCTGCTCCCAGCCCTCGCCTCTTTTACGGGGTCTCTGTGAATCTGAAACAAGGTCTCAGGCCTAGAAGTGCCCCGGCACACTGTCAGGCAGGTGGTGGTCAGGAAAAGGGATTCATTCTTCGCCTATGGCACCATTTGCCTTATCCATCAAGTCCATGCCCAACAACAATAACAAAACCCAGAAAACAACAGAAAATATTTTTTAAAGCGATGCCCTTTACCAGTGATCTAGGACTTTCCACATTGTCTACCTAAGGCTTCTGCCCTACTTGTTAAGCTGGATACCTGGAGGAACCAGCGCGCTGGACAATCACCTTTCGCTAGGCAGGAATAATGGAGTTGTCCATGTGGAACATATTAATTGAAAAATACCCTAATCTTTTACTTTATAAATCGAAAGGATGCTAATGATTTTTTCTCTCCTTACAGATCAGTATTGTTATTTTAAACTTTCGTTTGGAAGGAAAATTCGATGGAATGCTCTCAGAAAGATTTTGGAGAGGAGGTCATAGGAAGGCAAAGGCAGAATGTCTACATGGTGATGGGAAGTGAAATAAAAATCTACAGTCACGACCTCCTGACCCAGTTATAGGTTATCAGTATCTCCTCTATCACAAAGCAGATTTCTGGCCCATGTCTTCCACCACCTTCTGTTGGTGGGTGCTCAGAGACTACAAATTCACTTTAATATGTCTATTACCCTCAGCAAAACATAATCAAGAACATAAATGGCCTGCTTCTAAAAATAATATTATGCATTTCAAAACAAAATATTATGAAGTTTGGATTATCTGCTGTTTTGGATTATCTCTGCCACTGCCCTAGAGGGTCGAATTTCCTCTGCAGCTTCGTAGCCCTTGAAAACATGTGTTTAGTTATAAACATAGGTCCCTCTGGGGAATCTCCAAATGGGAATGTTTCTCTCATTTGTGAGTGAGAAATGCATGCATTTCCTTTGACACAAAGGAGAGCATTAATGCTTGCCAATTTACAGATAATTTCAAAATGTGTTCTAACTCCCAAACTTTTACCAGTCAGCAAAATTTTTTCTAGCATCTATTTGGCAATGAACATGAGTCAACTCAAGAAGTTTAGTTCTTAACTACTATTCTGGGCCATATTTTCAAGTGTGAAAAAATGAGAAGTATTTTTTAAATTAGAAAAGCTGTCAAAAGTAGTCTCTCTCTCACTCCATTCTCCTGTAACACCCAGACCCTTATGCAGGGGCAACCACTGTTAGCAATTTCTTAAGAATACCTTTAGAAATAACCTATACAAATACATGTACATATGTGTATATTTATCCCCTCCTTTGTACATAAATGGGAACATATTATTCATATTCTCCTACATTATTTTTTACTTGCTATATCTGAGAGATTGTTCCATATCAGATCTACCTGTCGATCCATCTATCTTTATTTTTAACAATATCACAGTATTCCATTGTGTGACTATACATTAATTTATTTAACCAGTCTTTATTCTAGATATATAGATTGTTTATAGGTTTCTTTCCAATTACAGGCAATACTGTTATAAAACATTACACCTCGCTCGTTTTAAAAAGCCAATGTAGAAGATACACAAAAGTAGAGAAACAACACAATGAACTCCTGTATACTGAACACCCAACTTTAACAGTAATCAACTAACTCATAGTTATTATTTTGAGGCAAATTTCTTCTATGTATCTATAGAGATAAGGACTCTTTAAAAAATTAAACACATACCATTGCCATACCTAAAAAATAACAATAATTTCCTGATATCAAAAACATGCTGTCAGTGTTCAAATTTCCCCTAAGGACAATCGTTTACAGCTGATCTATTAAAAGTCAGAATCCAAACAAGGTCCACATACTGCATTTGATGGACATGCCTCTTACGTCACTTTTAATTTAGAAATTCTCCCTCCCTTTTTTTCCCCTTGCAATTATTTGTTGGCAAAACTGGGTTGTTTGTCCTGCAGTTTTCCGCATTCTGGGTTTTGCTGACTGCCTCGCACGGTGTTGTTTAACGCGTTCTCCTCTCTTCCTCATCTTTCCTCCAAACTGGTAGTTTGATAAGCAGGCCTCATCAGATTCAGGTCCAATGCTTTGGCAAGAGCACTTCCTAGATGGTGCTGCGTACTTCCCTCAAGAGACCATAAGCATTCTGCTATAGTGGTGAAAGGGTGACTGTTGAATACATTTCTTTAAGTAGAATTGTTTATACCCTTTTTAAATTTTGATAGCTATTACCAAATTACCTTATGCCTTCCACAGAAATTATGCCAATTTACATTCCCATCTGAAATAAATGAGTCTCTGTTTCTCCATACCGACACTGCTTTATCAGGATCTTCTTAGCCTTTGCCAATCTGATACACGAAAGATGTTATCTTGTTGAGTGTTAATACAATCTAGATTTGACTAGAACCAGAATTCATATTGTTGAAGCCCAATTTCTTTCTTCTTTGGCTCACATGAGTACAATATTGTAGGTCGATGTATCTGTAACTGCGGTAATATGATCCATGTAATCTATAAGCCAAAATGAATTGGCTTGGGTGAAATATTTGTTAAAACTTAATGCAAAGGCAAATGTGCAATGCTACTGCCTTTGCTTTGTCAGTGCAGATGCAGTTCAAAGAAATTTTGTGTGTATATTTAGAATATTGCTAGGATTTTCCAAGTCTAGAGCACCAGCCCTGTGCCGAGTATGTAGAGGGATCCAGTGATGACTAAGACCAAGATCTTTGTGCCAACGAGCTTACAGTCCAGTAAGGGAGGTGAGACGCTTAATTATAATGCAGTTAAAATTCGGAGGAAGGAGGGGTCACTTCACCCGGAGGGATCCCGAAGAGGTAGCACTTCAAATGGGCCTTGAAGAATGGATAAGTCTCAGAAAGACAGAGATGGAGACAGCATTCCAGATCACAAGAAGGGCATGAGCAAAAACTGGAGATGAAGAAAGCACACGATATACCTGAGGAATCCTGAGCAAGCCAGTTGGGCTGTAGAATAGATAAAGGACCTGTGAAAAATTGAAGGAATCACAGATCTGGGAAGCATAGAAAACCAAGCTAGTTAGCATCATTTCTGAGACACAATGTTTTGAAAGACTAAAAGGAAGTAACTGTCACTGTAAAAAGGAAAAGGCCAAATAGGTGATTTTTAAAAAAATGGTATCACATGGTAAGTTTGAATAGTAGTCACCTTACAACATATTACCATTATATCTTATCTTAACAATCCTCAATGATAATTTTTGTGTGCACTTAATGTGTGCCAACCAAACACGGTTTCTATACTGTTCTACACAGCCTGGTTAGGAAAAAAATAGAAGAAGCTACCTTTCTTCCTTGCTTAATCAAAGCTAGATGGCACTGAGGGATTTGGTTTGGTTTGGTTTGGTTGTTTATTTTTAATTATAGTTTAGAGTAACAAAAAACTCTTGAGGGAAAATTTCAGAATTCTTAATAATCACACCAAATTACCAGCCCCAGTGAATTTCTCTACATTATGACTGGGGAGAAGAGACACCATTCATCTTCTAGAAAGTTGGGCTTCTGTGAATGGCAAGCTATAACAATCATCAGCGTTTTCTGCTGCCAGGTACTGAGTCATGTCAGAGAATAAGTACCCTTCGAGGCAGCGCCGTCCAATAGAACTTTCTGCAATGATGGCAACATTCTATATCTTCATTGTCCAGTACAGGAGCCACCAGCTGCATGTGGCTAGTGAGTACGTGAAATGTGGCTACTGCGACTGAGGAACTGCATTTTTTTGTGTTGTCGAATTTTCATTAATTAAACTTCAAATATAAAATAGCCACATGTGGCTATTGGCTAAAACTAAAAAATGGTTTTTTAGTTTTAACTAAAAAATGCTTTTAACTTAAAAATGGTTACTCACTTTTCCCTGGAAGACTGAGTTATCGATGAAAATAGCATACAACACAAATTCATAAAGCACTTTAATGTTCATACTCTCATGAGGGCAAGAGATTCAGTCTGGAGCAAATAGAACTTTTCACACCATGAACATTCCATTTATAGTCAGAGGCAATGGTAATTTATTTCTTTATGCCAGTTTACTGGGTCCTATTCTTTTAACAAAGGCAAGCATGCCTATATTGTACAACACACTTTAAAGTACAGATAATAAAAGATTAAAATCCTTAAGTAGCAATGATCCAACTATGAACACTGCTGCTAACTTTTTGACTTTAACTGAGCTGGCTTTTCTTTTTCTCCAAATGTCTTCAAGGCTAACCGCTCTGGATACTTCATGCAATAGAATTATGCCTTAAATTACTAACCAAGAGCCCCTTTTGCAGACTTTTTAAAATGGAATTTCAGATTCATTAGAACAAAAGGATGCACTTTTCTCGACCTTGGGAGCTTGTGATCATTGGGAGATGAAAAGAGTAGTGACACTAAGGAAAACTATTGTCCAGAAAAATAAGCCTCTCCAAGGGGCACCAGGAATCCACAATAAAATCCCTGTTTCCAAGAAAATCCAGGCATTTCCATCAAAAAAGCCTGGAAAGATAAATAGAATGTCCTTAAAAGCCACAGGTTTTTAATAATACAAAATGTCTAAGTCCAGGGTAAACAAAGAGCTAAGAAAAACTAACATCTACTAACTCAAGTTTCTCAAGACCCAGGTCGTGACCTAGAGCCTGATCACAAGGTATTTTCAAAAGAGCTGCTTTTCCTGTGCCTGCGATGAGTTTATTTTGTGGAACTTATTTGGCTGCAGAACTCAACAACTGCAAGAAATTTTAAAGCCAGGTGAATTACCATGACTCCTTCAGTTCACAACATTAAGAAATGGGAGCTGGGGGCTCATTTAAAAAGTGGTGTCAGTGCCTTTCGTGTAACAACCAAAATGAACCGGGCTGATTCGTTGAATCCGAAGTTAACACGCTTCTTTTCATCTTATCATTATCCTGATACATTAGTTCCTCTCTCACCTGAATTCCCAAAAGTGATGAGTGAAGCTTTTCAAAATGTGATGGATTCTTCATCTTTGATGCTTTCTGAATGAACTATTTAAGTATAGTTCTTTCCGATTTCAACCCTCTAGGAGGCAGAAGTCAACAGATCTCTCTTCCTTTTGTTGCACAAGCTATTTAAACTTGCTGCTACACCACATCCTTTCTCTGACCGGCTGACTTCCAGGAACTAACCTGTGGTTTTGAAAACAGTATTTTCCATAGCAGGCTGTATTAGTTATTATTGACATTATTCATGTATTCTGAAGGTGTGCCCCAGGGCTTTTACAATGGGCTACTAAAAAAAAAATCAAACAGCAATAAACAAAAGACAGAAGCCTTGCTCAACCACCTAAATGTTAATTCATTTGTTTTTGGACTTAGCACTTTGTTCACTGAGATAGGCTCTGAAAATGCTAAAAGCAAGGACAAAACGAATTTCCCATGGTCCCTAAAGTGGGTTTTTTTTTTTGCATGATTTTTATAAATAATTCAAGAATGTGTCATTCTTCTTTTTAAAGTTCTGTTAAGTAACAGCTCCTGAGAATTAAGCTGTCACTACTGAGTGTCTATTTTACCCTAGAACTAGCTCAGTAACCTTTTCAGTCTTTAACCAACGATGAGTGAGACCATCCTCTTACTCTAAGATTTATTTAATGTAAACTATTTTGATTTTTTAATGATTTAGAATAAATGATGTAAGGCTGGCAAAAAAATCATTAAAGAGCAGGCTCTCATGCTTATTAGAAGAACGGTTTTCTGAGCACTTTTAAAAAGTCAGGTTGAGGCTGTATGTCAGGGCTCAAGTTTCACAGCCATCTCCACTTTGAAACATAATATATAAAAGCGGAGGTTTTTTATTCGAAATCAAGTGTGTTTTCTGCTTAAGTGGGAAACATTGTAACATTTAAACTATGGTCAAGCTCTCCACTTTGAAATAGAAGGATCCGAGGAAAGAGCGATGGCTAGTTTGTTGCTGAAAGAAAGAATCTTTGTGAGATGTTACTGCTGTCCCTTTGGCTGAAATGGCGACCAGCACTAATCTAAAGGTCAAGCTCGTAACAATGCTTTCCGAGTAGTGCGTTTTAACATCATTAAAAACAATCTATAAAACGAAAGGGCTAAATCCAACCACTTCATACTGATCATTGTACAATTTCAATTTTGTTAATTACATGTTTATTATTGGCTCAGAATTAGGGCTGGAGGGAATTTAGATAAATGTATGATAGTGTCTTAATCCTTAAAGAACTTCATTTGTGAATTTAAATAAGTGTACGATGGTTTCTTAATCCTTAAAGAATTTAATATGGGGTTGGCCTGGTGAAACATTTAGGAAACAGTGTAAATGCCTAACTAGCAGCGTAAACAAGGAAAGGCAAGGGGAATGCACTTTAACTCCGAGTTCTCCAATTTTACATTTCTAAAAAACACGAATGCTTTTTGTAGATGCTGACACAATAAAAAAAACGCTATTTTGGCAGGGAAGATAAACATTTGATAAAGTCTATATTAGTGAGAATAGACCTGCTACGCTGCTGCAACTCCTATCTTTCAGGTAGGAAGCACCCTGCATAAAGAGGTATTTAGTAGATATTAAATTACTTGAAGTCAGATTATCTGGGTTCCAGTTCAGCTGTGTAACTTTGAGCAGGTCTCTTTAACTGCTGGCTGCACTGCACTTTCTTGATGAGATTGGTCTTTCAGAGCTCTTCCGGCTCTACAATTCTCTGGATTTTATGAACACTCTCTACAGTTTGTGTTTGATCTGTGTGTGTGTGTGTGTGTGTGTGTGTGTGTGTGTGTGTGTGTAGGTACAGACCCACACAGATAGATACAAACCCTATATATTGTACTATGTACTAGTTGCTAGGGGCAACCACCACAGAAAAGGAAAGCAGCTGTGTCCAAATTCCTCACAGGTCTGGCATGGTCCAGGAGGACCTGAGACCAAGTTACACTTCTGTCACTGAGTTAGATGAAGCGCTCCTTAACCAGCTGTCTGTGGCTCTGGTTCTAGAGTATGGCCCGGGGGCAGTGGGGTGCAGAGGTGTTTAAACTTGTAGGGCTCCTCAGTCACGGCTCCTCCACTTACCAGTCGTGTGGCTTTTGACAGTTAAATAACTTCAGTTTCCTCAGTTGCAAAATGGGGAGATGGTAAAAAGTTTAGCTTATAGGGTCGCTGTGAGGATTTTTATGACAATATATATAAAGCTAAAGCACTTAAAAGCATGCTTGGCACATAATACATATTCAATAAATGTTAGCTGTTATTACGAGATGGATATAGAGTGAACCTGTTATTAACAGAGATGGGACTTGATGACTGGAAACATTGGGAAAGCAATATTAACAGCTAACAGCCACGCTGTGCATAATGAATAAGAAAGAGGGAAGAGGAGTTGGTGCTATTAATAGAGTGGTCGGTGCCACAAGGCAGCGAAAATCCCCTAAGCCTTTGCTGTCCAATATGGTCGCCACCAGCCACGTGTGCTATGGGGCACTTGAAATGCATTTAGTCGGAAATGAGACGTGCTGTAAATATAAAATACACACCAGATTTGGTAAAAAGGTAAAATATCTCATTAATAATTTTATATTGGTTACATAGTCAAATAAGTATATCTTGCATATATCGGGTTAAATAAAATATAGTGGTGAACTTTATTTCACCTGTTTCTTTTTACTTTGTAATTTTATTTTTAATATTTATTTATTTGGCTGCGCTGGGTCTTAGTTGAGGCACGCAGGATCTTTAGTTGCCACGTGCAGGATCTTTAGTTGTGGCATGCGAACACTTAGTTGCCACATGTGGGATCTAGTTCCCTGACCAGGGATCAAACCCAGGCCCCCTCCATTGGGAGCGTGGAATCTTAGCCACTGGACCACCAGGGAAGTCCTCTTTTTACTTTTCTAATGTGGCTATAAGAAAATTTTAAATTACACGTTCAGCTTGTATTATCTTTCTTTTGGATAGCACTGCTCTAAAGTGTTAAAGGAGCCAACTGTCCCTGTCCTTAAAAATTTTTCCCCAGTAAGTCTCTCACTGGAGGCTAAACTACCATGTGACCTTCTGTCCCAGAAAGTTCTATTTCCCTTCCTCCCAGAAGCTCTTAGAGAAGTCACCTTCTATTACTGCCACGAGTACTGGGCTCTACTCTGATTTACTAATCCACATGCTCCCATCATAGCTTTGCTGTGTCCCTTTTGGGTTGAGGATAAAGATTTCTGAAACGGTGCTGAGTGACAGGTCAGCCTGGCTTCAAGCACAGGCTCCATCACATCAAATTACGTATCCTGTCAGAGCCTCAGTTCATCATCTAGAACAGAAGGGTAACAGTAACAATTACCTATCTAATAGGGCCACAGTGGGAGATATTTATATAAAGTATTTAGAGCAGTGCCTGGCACATAGTAAACCTTCAATCAATGTTACAGGTTATTAACATCTTTGCCTGCTGTGTTTTTTGGGGTGAGGGGTCTGAATTAGTAAATCCGTCTTGAGTTTAGGTGAAAAATCTACCCAAGCTATTCTGTTGATGAATGATAAGACGATGGGATCACCAAAGATTTCACATTTGGGGTATTGGTATCTCTTGTTTAAGGTAACTGATGGAGTAGAGATAGCAGTTGAGACCATTTCTTAGGGGCCAAGTGGCAGTGAAGAACAGACTTTGTGAATGTGAAGCAAATGAAGGGGCAGAGATCTCCCGGAGCTGTGGCATTTGGGATTGCTGAGAAGGAGCGATTGAGCAAGGTGTGTGGAGACATGAGTTGCTCACTCAACCTCTGTCGACCCCATTTCTGCAAACAGATCATTATTCTCTTTCTAAATACCTAAGTACACAACTGAAACAAAATGGAACTCCAGGGCTATGGTAGTTCCGAGAAGGCAGAAATCACTGCTTGCTGGATTTAACAAAGAAAGCTTCCTGCAGGAGGTGTAACTTGAAATGGCCCTTAAAGAATGGGAGGAGAGAGACCTAGAGACCACTGATCTGCCCACATCTCTGCCAATCCTGTGTCCACGTCATGAGGTGAAGTATGAATCCACTTTGGACACACAGTCAGAGGGGTTCCCAGAATCTTTCTGCTGACTTACGTGAATGAAAACCCTTATTTATAGCTTAAAAGATGAGGTAAGGGGGCTTCCTTGGTGGTGCAGTGGTTGAGAGTCCGCCTGTGGGTTCGTGCCCCGGTCCGGGAATATCCCACATGCCGCGGAATGGCTGGGCCCGTGAGCCATGGCCTCTGAGCCTGCGCGTCCGGAGCCTGTGCTCCGCAACGGGAGAGGCCACAACAGTGAGAGGCCCGCGTACAGCAAAAAAAAAAAAAAAAAAAAAAAAAAGATGAGGTAAAATGCAACTGGAGCCTCGGGTTCCAATCCTCACTCTTGTGGAGTATTTTTCTGTGTGGTAGGCCTATGTGGAATTATGCCACATTACTTTCTGATTTATTGCACTCTTTGTGAGCAAATGTTTTGTGTTAACATTTATATCCACAAAAGAGGAACATTTTTGGCAGATTATTGAATACTTAAATGTAATAAGCACCTTAAATTTATGAGAAATCGTCATTTAATCAATAAAGAAAATGGACGGAAATAAAGAAAAAAGTTCATGACAGAGATAAAAAGCCAAAGTCTCCATTAATTCTCCACACACCATCTCAACTCTCTCTCCAGAGGTAACTGATTCATTAGTACTATTATTGCAGTTAAAAGGAAGACCAGGAAGAAGGGGTGGGGGGTAGGGGGAAAGGAAGAACAAAAAAGAGGGGGGAATGAGATAAAGAGCAAAGATTTATGGAATGGGAAGAGACCTCAGAGGTAATCTAGTAAGTGATTTGCTTAAATGTCATTCAGCTAGTTAGTGACAGAGAGCAGACTCAAGCTGAGATCTCCGGATTCTCACTCCCGGTCGCTTTCGACATTACCACAAGGTTTGGGGAGAGGGTAGGTTAAAGCAGTCAGCGGGAAGGGAAAAGCCCCAATTCCCAGCCTCAGTCTTCTTAGAGTTCCAACCCCTCCCCCTCTTTGAGATGCAAAACCCTCTCTCTAACACTTTGAACTGGCTTTCCTTAATCTTGCCTACGCCTTTCTATTCCTAACCACCAAAAGGAACTTCTCTGCGAGCTGTCTAAATCTTTACAAAGAAATTCCCTAGACTTATCTTTATTTACTAGGGGAACATTGCTTGATCTCTCAGTTATATATTTTTAGACAGAGTTAAAGAATTGCTCATGTTATCTAGTGCTTTACATATGGTTTTTGGTCGTTAGTAAACACTTAGTGTTGAAATAGAATTTACAAAGTGGAAGAGAGCTGCCATTTCTGATATCCCCCAATACAAATATTCAACCTAGTCACTAGACCAACAGTGGAAGTGTCAACACACTCTGAAAGGGTCTCATAAAACTACAAAGTCGAAGTTGTCTCCACCATCACAGAGTTTACAATCTAGTGGGGCGGATGGACAAAGCTCAATTATCCATAATGGCCTCAGCAAAGATGTGATAATACCTCATCTCATTAGCATGTTAGCATATGCTATAAAATATGATAATTTTAAACTCAGATGAACGCTTTTTATTCTTTTTCTCTATAAAAGGCTGGGGTGGGGATCCAATTCATGACATTCCTATA
Source organism: Stenella coeruleoalba (assembly GCF_951394435.1). Classification (NCBI taxonomy): domain Eukaryota; kingdom Metazoa; phylum Chordata; class Mammalia; order Artiodactyla; family Delphinidae; genus Stenella; species Stenella coeruleoalba. Next base: position 109,139,482 of record NC_137152.1, on the reverse strand, counting down.
CAACAATGGGGACACTGTTTCCACATTGCTCATTCCAAAAGGCATTTCTGAAAGCTAGAGATAGATGCCTTTTAGAAAGTAGACCACATTTTCTGGCACAATACTTAATTTATTCTCCTTTGATGACATGCCTGGTGGAATGAAGGAAATGGAGGGGGGGCATTCCATAAAACCTGATGAGGCAGAATTATAACACAGATGGTATAACAGTTTATACAATATTAACAGCTCTTTTAATCTCAAGCTAGTACATATAGAGGCTTCAGAGAGTGAGCTGTGTTTCTCCTTTTTAACTGTATAGTTGAAGAAAAATCTAATACGCAAGTAACACAGGAGGCAAATTTCAGTTTGCAGGTTATGAATTTGAACATAAAGTTGCATTTTGATGGTCAAATGCTCATTATTACTTGGTATCATGATTGGGGATCCCAACCTAGACTGGGGGTGGCAGAGGGTGAGAAATGTACCCATTTCCCTGTGCAACCGCCAGATTCCTTGGAACACTTGAGTAGAAGGATGACAGTTTGTGTGTCTTTTCAGCTGGTGTAATCAGATCATAGTTAAAGCATGAGGATGATTAGATTATTACGTTTTTGATAGCGCAAGTCTCCCAAAACTCTCTTTCAGTGCCTTGCTTGTACTCTGGTGCCCCAAATCTTGACAGTAAGAAGTTGGGGTCTTGGCAAGGAGGCTGATAATAAGGCATAGGGCATCAGCAGGGAAGAGAAAAGAAGGAAAAATAACATTTATTGAGCACTCACGCATTGTGATCACTCTGTTGCTTTCACACATTATCTCATTTAATCTTCACAACAGCCCTACGGGAAAATCGAGCTTGAAAATAAATCAAAAACTATCTAGATTTCTTTCCAAATGAACCAAAATAGTGGTTTTCTTTAATCTGGCTCTGTGACAATTAGTGGAGGCATCTTAGGCAAATTATTTTGGGAGTCTCGGTTTCTTTGTCTGTAAAATGAAGTGATTAGGTTAGATGCCCACTAAGGACGTTGCCAACCTAAAATGTTGGCTCAAACTATCTTTTGAAAGATACTCTGCTATGTCCTTTCAAGGTTGAATGCTGTTATGTACAGTATTTCATCATAAACTTAGTATTGAAAGGACATACAAACTTGACCAAAAGTTAGGCAAAGTGAAAGGCAAATTGGAATTTGGGATTTTTTTTTCAAAAATTGTGATAATCTGTCAAATACTAGGATTAATTTCTGCAGCTGCAAATATATGATAGTGTTAAAAGCCAGCAAAATTAATTTTAGGATTAATTTGTTAGGAGCTTTAGATCTTAAATATCAAGACTTTTGTGTACACTTGGTAACTTTGTTACTGGAGTTAAAGAAAGATGCAGTATGCATTCAGGGATTAATCAAGTATAGAGATTAGTTTAAGAATGGTGGGCTTGAATTGTAAATGAAATAGTTGAAATTGCAGAAAACCAAGTAACTGTAGACCAAAACAAGCATAAATAGGACACTTTGTTTAGGAACCAAAATATAAAATGAATTCTCTTAACTTTTATATTTAAATTTCTGACACAGAAGTGAAAATCAAGTAAATGTATTGACTCCCTACCCCCAGTAGATTTTAAAGATGTTATAAACTGCTGTTTAAAGAAGAGCCTTTTGAAGCTTAATGAAGAAGGGTAATTAGTTGAGTGGGACAAATATAGCAAATAAAAATTGGTCTCGTTTTGTTAAGTGATTAACCAAACTAATGGGATCTACTCAATTTCTAATTTGCTGATTATCCTTAGACACATTAAATTTTGTAAATAATTTGGGTTAGGGTATAAATAAAAGGCTATATCTGGTAACTAATAAAAGATATAACATCTAGATACACTAATAAATAATAAAATGTCAGAAGAATAAGTATATTGCCAACAACTGAAAAAACATGATTAAAGTATGCAGAGGAAGAAAACAAATTTTCTTTCAGACCAAATTAAAGAAAGAAGAAAGCCTCAAAGATTATAATTCAGTCTGAACGCAAGGTGTATATCTTACTCTAAAGAAGCTACATGCTACTGTTCCTCAAGATCTAGTGGTTTCTATGCTTTTGTTTAAACAGTCTTTAAAGCAAAATTGCAAAAGAAATAAATATGAAAGGATTTACAGATTAGTCAAGTATTACATTCTAAAAATATAATTTAACCCTAGATACTCACCAGGATTATTTGTCTTGCTGTTTCTCCAAAATCAACAAGCAGACTCTATATTTAAAATGGCTTTGTTTATTAGCCTTGATATCCTCCAAGGAAGCACTGAACTTTGGTCTAGTTAATTAATTATAAAAAACATAAAAAGGTTTAACATGCGGTAGTACAGTATTTTTTTGTAACACATACCAACATATCATGTTTGCTTCTTTAACCTTGAGTTCTTGAATACTTAAAACATATCCTATAATAATGTTATTTAGTTCAGCAAGTTTATCAATTCGATATCTAAACATTTTCACAAATATGCAACCCATACTTAAATCATAACTTCTACACTTTCTTCTTGCTTTAAGCTTCTAGCAGCACATAAACCGTTTTAATTCTTAAAGATGGTTTAATAAGTAGCAGCTATAGAAATGGAATCACTAACAGCAATAAAGGAACCGTTTGTCTTAGTGATGTGAATCATATTTTAAATCTTGGGAGTAAAGTTTCAAGTAGTTAAATTCATTAGGACTTGCAAAAGTTGGGGGGCTATGGACAGATCACTCTTTTCTGAAAAAATAAAAATATACGCAGAGCTCCAAGTTAGGGTTATAAATTCTATGATTTTGAAAAAAGAAAACTGTGTCCTTCCATGGTGAATTTTTAAATCATCAGTCTTCCTGTTGACTTAGACATCATTTCAAAAATGTCAAAAGTAAGCTATATTACATTTGTTTTGAGAAAATAAAATCTCTCTTTCATTTTTAAAGTAGATGTCTTCTGTAGGCTGTATCTGTTATCTGTTATTTAGGTTGTTCCAAGCTTTCATTGCCGTCCTTTCAGGCATCTGGATAATTCAACACATTTCACTGCGCCTTCCTCCTCAGCATGAAAAAGGCCAGACAATAGTTCTACTTCCTTCAACAATCACAAGTCAGGAGACAGTTAAAGAGAATCTCTAAGCTTAGCAGAGGACTACCAAACTGAGGATAAACGTTATCTTTGAGGAGAGAAAAAAAAAAGAGAGAGGAGCTCTAAAAAATACCATTGTGCTCTCTCTGCACATAGGTAGTAGAACATTACCATGATTTACTGCAGTGATAGCAGAGAGAATAGTGAATGACTTAAATTTTTCTAACCTTAGATTAGTATTTGGGATCTCTTCTTAATCACAACATTTTCAAGTAACACACTTAATAGTGTAAAATTATTATACAATTGGATAATCTTTAACATTGCGATTTACTTGCTTTGGAAGAATATGTGATGATGATAAGTTTTGGGGATTGCGTTTTGAAGATAAAACTGTATCTTTCATCATGTTCCGTTCTATGACTATTTTCACTTAGAAAATTTATAATGGTGCAAAGATGGACAAATTTAATCTGAAAAGTGATTGAAAAAAAGTGATGTGTGTAAAACATTTCTGTTTTATAGCTTTTTCTTTGATTATAGTATTACAGTCTGCTAGCAATTTTATGGTCTGTAATACCAGAAGTTCCACTTCTAAGGTCACATAAACAGGAAAATCAAAGTGTTTCAAACAGAGTGTAAAAATACCTTTAACACTATTTAATCTTAATAGTGAATCACTTTAATGTCCGCTGAGTCTACTCTCAAGGTAGGAGAATTAATTTAAGAAATTTTTCTACTGATGAAAGGCAGATTATTTTGATATCTTTTCAATATTTGCATGAGTATTTTGACTTGAAATATTTGACCTGTAAAAAATAACGTTGTTAGTGAGAGGAAACTGTTTTATCATACTACTGAGAGAAGCAAAGACTGACAGGACAGTAATTTTAAAGCATCACATAGTAACAAAATTAGTTCCATGTTGTAAGTGCTAGTACCCACATACCTCATCCGATTTATGTAAGATGTAATTTCATTCTATTGTAATTTAATTATTGTTGCCATTCAAAACAAGATTAACTCATTAATAAGGATAAGAAATGTTTGTAAATAATGACACACATTATTTTTAAAAAGCAAAGTTAGCAAAGACCAGTTTATAAAAGTAAAGTTTACTAACAAATGAAATTTAATAAAATGTGTATTTTAAACATTCATATTTCAGAAAGTCAATCCACCGCTTGCTGCCATTTGATCTTCATAAAACCCTTTGAGATTGGGATAAATATACTTTTACTTTCTACATTTTTTAAACCAAACTATATAATTGTGCGTGTTCAGTTAGTGAAATTTTCTCTTTCTGAACAAGGGATAAATCTTTTGAAATTGATATTTAATTCACATTTGACACTATTCAGTTGAAGACGTCCTGTTTATTTTACTTACGTGATTTATGTTGGTATACGCTATTGAAAAGAAATAACATTCAGAAGTTCATTATTAACTCAGATTTTTTCCTTTGTTTTGTTGACACAAATTTTCATACACTAAGGCTTGGTAACAAAAAATTCAAATTTCTTTTATTCAGGTTAATTTATCTTAATATTCTGGCCATTCAAAACAAGACTGATTCATTTTTAAAATATGAAATGTTTGTAAATAAATGAATACTTTTTAAAAAAAAAGCAAAGTTAGTGAAGACCAGTTTTATCTGAATCTCATGAAATCACAGTTCTTGTTCTAGGATCAAATAGCAAAATAGCATTTGAAATATTTTCTCCTTGGAACCTCCACCGCCCCCCCCCGCCCCCCATATTGTTCAGTGAGTGTTCTGATCTACGGGCGTTGTTTTAGGCCTCATGGGCCCACACTCACATACGAACACAGAACCACACAAATGGAGCAAAACACGTACTGCAGGAGGATGCTGATTTCCTGATCCCAGGCAAAACTAGAGTGTAAGAGACCTTAACTGCAAGTGTAGTCCAAAAAATTAAAGTAGTAAATACACATAGAACAAAAGCTCTATTCTAGTTGTGTGAGGAACATAATACTCTTAAATTACTTTCTGGTTTCCATGGAGACCTTTTTGTCCTAAGATACCAATCATTAGGTTTAACAGAGCCACTTAATATTATTTCTAAATCAAGTAAAATGATTTCTCAACTGGGTAAAATGTCAATTACCAGTATTTTTAAAGGTGCTAAAATCCAAGCTACTTGAGATTGCTGCTTTCTATGGCGCAATTACATCTAGAGTCAATATAGAGGAATCCCCCTCTCCTTTTCAGGCAGATGAAAGCTCAAAGTATCTCTATTTGGGGGGCAATTCTTCACAGGATATCTGTTTTTTAAATTCATCAGAAACTCAAAGTAGTGGCAAGAATTTTAACTTGTGATGAGAATTCTTAGATAAGTTCTCCCTCCCTTCCTTTGGCCAGTTTCGATACCTTCCTTACACATTCATATAGAACATCTGGGCTTCTGTGTAAGCATATGTTCTATATGAGATATACATATATATGCACCCATGCACATATATACCACATACACATATGCACACACACAGGCCAATCTGTTTGGGCGTAAATGATGTGACTGGAGCTAGGAGTTGTGGCTCCTTTATTTTGCAGAATGCCTAAGTATTGTTTGTCTCACAATACTGGGAGCGAGCAGGAGCCTGGTGGGAGCCTGGAGCCTTAAGCCCTGGGTTGTGGTCTGGGGGAGGGGACGGGGTTGCCGGGTCACAAGCTCTTAGCTTTTAGCCTCAGCATGACCACAAGTTTTAAAGCATGAAGGGATCACGTGCTTTTCTTTGAGCTGTTAGCTATTCTGACTTTTTAGGGGTGTGTGTGAAATGCTTTGTTCTTTAGCTTTTTTTGATTCTCTAGGTATTTTGGCTGATGATTACATTTTTTTCAAAAGAAAAAGACAAAAGTACATTACTTATGTATCAAAATGTCCTAGTTGTTTTTTTTTTATAGTAACCTATATCTTGTATATAATTTTACCTTGCACTGCACAGGTACTGAGATGGAATAAATTATTTTCGCCAGTTGGGAACTTGATCAAGACATTCTATATGTTGCAAGCATTAAAAAAAATTAAGAACAAGAAAATATCCTGGTAAAGCAATCTCAAAATACCTTATTCCGGGTATTGTTCTGGCTTTAAAGGGAAGGAGGGGTGGGAGGAGGGGTGGGAGTTGGGGGGGGGCGAGTAGGAAGACTCTGGGAGGATGTCTTGTTTAATGAACTGTTTAAAACTTTTGGAAAATTTTAAGCTAGTGAAGTCCCTCAACATGGTATTTCCATTGAAAGCGCTGCTTCTGCTTGTTCCTTTTTAATAGGATGATTTCATCTTTTCCAACTCTCTTCTGTCTCTCAAACCAAGACACATAGACAGAGCCGGAATGCCAAATTAAGACTTTTGATGATAATGAGATTTATTTGGGAACATTTTCCAAAATCAGGGTAATGGGTCTTTTTGTTCTGATGGTGAAGAGGATGAGGATATGTTTACTCATTGACCGGGAGCTCTGGCTGCAGCTGCAGGACACAATTAATTATGCTAATAGTTTGTGAGGAACGGATGTAACTCCCCTACCCCCCTTTTTTCGGGGGGAGGGGAGTTTGGCAAAAGGGGAAGGAGACGCCCTGGGGTCGGATCACATGATATTATCTTCGCGCCACTTTCGCAAAAACCCTTTTTTTACGCCAGGTTTTGCTCGAGCTCAAAGGTACTGTTCTTATCTTGCTTTAATACAATGTTTCTTAAAGTCGGGTTTAAGATCTCTTCCCTCCCCCTCCTCTTCTTTCCACTGCTAGTCGTTACCATTAAAGGTCGAAAATTGCATTGCAGTCGGTGCAATCTCACAGGACGGATCTGGTTGGGCAGTAAACTTTGGGCTGCGTAGTTTCCAGAAAGTATCAGGCAGACGCGCCGGGGTGGGCTGCAAAGTCTCTTTGCGCGTTTTATGAAAAGGGGAGAAAGCCCACCTGTAGGAGTGACTCCCTTTGGAGAAATGAGTGTGGCTTTCGTTGCCTCCACCGCTGACGCCTGAGGGGCACTGGCCGTTCAGGTTGGACTCCATCGCGGACCAGGGGCGGGAGAGGCCAGTCTTTTGTAATCGGCTTGCCTGAGCTACTACTGTGCACCAGGTTGAGAATCACATGGCGCCCTTGGCCCCCGCTGGGCTTTGGGCTGCCGCAATCTCCTGCGGTAACAATAGTGGGGAGGGAGGGGTCGGCTTCATTTGGCACACCCCCTCCTCACCCCCGCTTGCTTTCCAGGGCTTACCTACCCAGATCCTGCGTGCTCACTGACCTCTGATTTGGAACTGTCTCCCGCACTCCCAAACCCTCTCCCCGCGCCCGGGTCCGCCAGGGACGTGGAGTAGGTATAGTCTGATGACCGCATTTTGCCCAGTGTTCAAAGTGCTGTATGCTTAATTCCATTTTTATTGTGCTTCTTAAACGAAGACGTCGTCTTACTTTTCACAGAGAGCGTCCTTGGGCTTTGGCCTTTAAGCAGGCAGCCCTCAATTGGTTCTCATTAGCTGTGGAATGAGAAGAGAAAGCAAGATAATTGCACCGTATCTTCCTTGCATTTGTGCATGTACTCAGTGGCTGCTACCGTTAACGATGCCTGCCAAGAAACCCTGATTTACTGGATGAGGGGGGCTCCTGGCAAAGGCAAAATCCTCCTAACAGTAGCACAAGGTGCCAGAGGTTAAAACTTTCACATGTGCATAGAGTGAATATGCTGTGTCTGTATTTCTTTCCTCTTGGGGCCTTAGGAACACTTTCAATCTAGCGGAGAGGTGGCGCGCATGCGCGCGCCGGGTGGGGGGACACCCCGGTCCCACGGCTCCGTGGGCCTCGTCGTCTGTCTCCGGTGGGGGGATGGGGTGAGCGCCGCGGGAGCGGGACCGGACGAGGTGGTAGCGAGTGCGCCATCCCGGGCTTGGCGCTAGTGGCACCGGCTCCAGCACCGGACGCCGCCCGGGCTGGCGTCCCAGGCGCGCCTTTAATTAAAGACTCCGGCTCGGGGGAAAGAGGGGAAAATGCCGACTGCGCTCGGCCCGTGGGTAACTGGGGCTCGGTGGGGTTTTCGCTTTGGCGGGGTGGGGGTTCCGTTTCCTAATTCCTGTGCGGGCCGGGTGGGCGGGGGCGGGCTTTTTTCCCTGGGCTATTAAAGGCAGAGGGGCGGGCTTTTCCCAGGGATATAGCTTCGGACGGAGGGCCGAGGGGACGGAGCGCTCCTCGAGTGGTGGCAGGAAGGCTAGTGGCCCCGCGTCGTTCTGGCCGGGGGCACTTTGGGTGAGGCGTGCTCTCGCGGCCCCGATTAATTTCCTGAACGCTGTTTTCTCGCTTCTCTTCCTCCTCGGGCTCTGCGGGAGGCTGCGCTCGCGCCTGGCCCCCCGAGCGCTCGGGTGGCGCGCGCGGCCCGGGGTGTGTGTGGGGCGGGGGGGACGGGAAGAGGGGTGGCCGGTGCGGGATCGCAGGGCGCGCCACCTGCGAGGGGCGGGCGCGGGCCGGGTCCCGCGCGGGGGTGGCCCTGGCCGGCGGCCGGGGCAGAAGGGGAGAACCTTCGTTGGGGCAGCTCTGATCGGGGAGAGTTGACTGGCTGGGTGGGAGGGGACGGAGCGGGCGGGACTTGAGAAAAGCAAAGTACCAGAGTGCAGTTGAGGGGTAGCGGGGAGCGCGCGGGAAACGACTCCCCCTTTCTCCTCCATCGCTGACCTTTAGGTTCCACGAGAACTTAGGGGGGTGTGCGGAGTGAGGGGGTGCACGTGGAGGGGGAAAAAAGGACTCCCCTCCCCCTTGGCTTCTCTCCCACCAACCCGGGAATGGAGGGGGAGGGAGGCGTGGGCTTGGCGCGTTTTTGGTGCTTTGAATGGAGAACTCCGTTTCCCATGATGCTTTGTTTCTTTCTCTTTAATCTCGGCGGCGGCGGCTGCAGCACGAGGACGGGAGCGCGTGGTGTGAGCAGCTGGAGCACACCCTGGGCGCGCGGGCGGCTCCCGGACTTCAACGGGAGCACTAGGTAAGGGTGTGAGAGGCGCGGGAAGCGGCCAAGGGATTCACAAAGGCGGACTTGGAAGCTTTTGGCGGGGGGGCGGGTTGTTTTCCTTTTACATTTTAAAGGAGTGGGAGAGTGGCTGCCCGGCAGCGCGCGAGGTATACCAGATGAACGGTTAATTAAAGAAAGGTATTGACTGTAGAAGGCGCTCTCTCTGACCCGTGAGGGGCTCAATGTTGCCAAGTCGAGTCGGCAAATACTATGCGTTTTTGACTCCAGTTTGGAGTATTTTTTTAAGGGTGAAAAAATAATTTACAGGCGGAGAAACTCAATTTAAGAGGGAAAATGGTACTCTTTTCTACACTAATTTTACTCTTCTTTCCCCATAGAATTTAGATTTTTAGATTTTAGTGTAATTTTTATGAATCAGTTTAAGGAGTTTTCTTATAAAGACTAGATTAATGCTCTGGGGTACCATGAAGGAAGTCCAACGTTTAAAATTCCGTCATTAGTTAAACATTACAGATTCTGTGTATCTGAATTTTTCTTTTTTTGACAAAACTTAACCCATCACGGAAGAGGTAGGGTAACCTTGTGAACCCTTTTCAAATAGGGGCTCATTTTCCTTGCTTCCCGTTCTTAGGTAAGATAAGCACTTGGGAATGGAGAAGGTTTTCTTATGGACGATAATGACAAGAAGGGAAGAGGAGCTAATCTGCCTTCTTTGGGTTTAATGGAGAAAATGGGTCCATAAATGTTTAAACAGAACAAGAGCCCTTTGAAATAGATCAAAATGTGACATCTCTAGGCCATCTGTGCATTATGTGAAGAGCGCAGAAGGCTGTGTTTCTTAAACCAGCTTTAAAGTTTCTGTCATAGTCTATTAATGGGTTGGGGGCAGGGAATGTTCATTTAATCTAACGGTCACTTTTGTATGGAGCCCTACCTCAAGAAGCAAATAGTCTTCTGATTTTTACATGCATCTTTCTCTGGATAAACCTCTTCTAAAATCAGGGGGGAGATAATGGGCCTGTACATTTTCTGGGAGGCAGATATCAAGTTTTCTTAGATGGAGAGGGGAAGTCCAAAATCCGCTTATACTTAAGAATTGGACTTTTGAAATTGCCAGTGTTATTTGTGTTCAACTCTGTGTGAGTAATTCAGAGTATTAATATTTCTCAGGACTTGGCTGAAATTCCAAAACCTAGCCGGGACTCTGAGCCAAAGAAAAGCTTGTTTCAGGAATATTAACTAGTAGTTTACTTGTTCAGTGTCTAATTTGTCTTTGTGCTTTTTGTTTCTGTTCCAAACCAGGTGAGTCTGAATAGATCTGTGAGCACGGAAAAGAAGAGCTCGTGGAAGACAGTTTTGCTACAGGAATAGGCCTTGGCCATGTAAAAGTGCTTACAGTGCAGGTAGCTTTTTGAGATCTACTGCAATGCAAGCACTTCTTACATTACCATGGTGATTTAATCAATGGCTACTGAGACCCGTAGTTTGTGCATAATGAAGCTGTTGGTGCTTTTGAGCTGTTTCTCATAATGTGTCTCTTGTGTTAAGGTGCATCTAGTGCAGTTAGTGAAGCAGCTTAGAATCTACTGCCCTAAATGCCCCTTCTGGCACAGGCTGCCTGATACACAGCATTGGAAAGTATGCGTTGACTAATAATTTGCATAGGACACGTTTCGAAGGTTTGTCTTTGGCTTTGTCCTTGTCTGTTGGGAGCAGAGGGTGGGGTTGTGGGCAGCCTCCAGTTTTTTGTACCAAGGATAAGATCGGGTCCCAGTGGTACCAAAGTGCTCACAGTGCAGGTAGTTTTGGCATCACTCTACTGTAGTGTGGGCACTTCCAGTACTCTTGGATAACAAATCTCTTGTTGATGGTGAGAACATTCAAAGACACTGCTACTCACAGTTAGTTTTGCAGGTTTGCATTTCAGCGTATATGTGTACATATGGCTGTGCAAATCCATGCAAAACTGATTGTGATAATGTGTTCTGTCGGCGGCCCTGTGACTACCTTCTCACGCATCTCCAGCCTTCGTACCCATTCATCCATGGGTGGGGATTTGTTGCATTACTTGTGTTACGTATAAAGTATTGCACTTGTCCCGGCCTGTGGAAGAAAGGAGGATTTTTATCGTCTTATTTTAATTTTTAAAGGTTGGAAGTTCTGATATTTGGTAATTGTAATATGACCTGTTTTGCTGTTGTCGGGTGGATCACGATGCAATTTTGATTAGTATAATAGGAGAAAAATTGCACGGTATCCATCTGTAAACCGCAGGACCCTTGTTGACGACAGTCTGCCAGTACTTAAGTAAGATGGTAAAATCCTTTCTCTAGTTACTGCCATTAAAAAATGTTTTGAAATGCGTCTGGAGTTTTAAAAATGATGATAACGATTTTTAAGATAAAATATTTGAAATCATGAAGGTGTGTTTTGGCAGTTTGGTGAAGGATCGGATTGTTAACTGAATGTAAATGGACCTTAATTTGTAAAATAAATTTATAGATCTGAAAAAATTTGACTCCCTTTTTTTTGTTTTTTAAAAGATTAGCAATGCTGGAAGATTTTTTTTTTTTTTTAATCTCATGGTTGGGTCCATGGCGGGGTGGGGCGGTCCTAAAGGGAAACTTGGGCATGTCTGCTTTTCAAGTTTGCATCTGCATAAAGCACCAAGACACCTAATTTGGGGAATTTTATTATGCTGACAAATATTTGGACAAAATGTGCTCATTTTGTTTTAAGTACATGTGTTTATCCGTATGAGGGAGATGCAGAGTTGTAAACCAGTGGGTCATCAGCGCTTGAGGAACTGGGCACATTTGAGATCTAACCTGAGGGTAGAGTGAACTTGTTCGTCCACTCGGTTTGGGGTTCTATGATGAAAGCATTTGGTGGAAGGGCCACTGAGATGGAGAAATACCGCCTTGCTTTGGAGGCTAGTAAATGCTGGAAACCTGGACATAGGCTTATTAGAATTCAGAGTTCAGGGATTCTGTAGCGTGACTAACCTTGAGCAGAAATTACTCATGTTAGCTGTTTGAGACAGATCACAAGGTAGAAGAAGTGAATATTGACTAATAACACAATAAAAGTGTTAAGGTTATTCAGCCAGTTGCCACCCAGATAAAGCAGTTTGGATCCTGTAGTGGTTCTTAAACTTTAGCACTTTTAAAAACACAGATACCCAATCTTACCTCCAGAGATTGACTGTAGGTCTAGGGTGAGGCCTGAGGATTTGCGTTTCCAACCTAGGTACCACCGATGCCTGGAGGCCATTCTTGGAGAACGACTGCTCACAAAGAATGAAAGACCTCCGCTTCTAGGACACAAAGTCAACAGAAGTTGTCTGTTTTAAATTTCATCTTTAGTCTTTATTTCGTATCAAAAAGAGATGTGGACTAACTAAAGATGTTATACGTGTGTGTCGTTCTTATTTCCTGTTGCCATGGAACTTGGGAATTTTTAAATCCTTTTACTTTTCCCTTATAACATTGGTCCGATTTAATCAGGAAGAGGAGCTCTTCCTGAATTGCACTTATCCTTGAGCTAGTTGCCTAAGGCTTCCGTTTCCTCATTAGGGGAAACACGGTGATAATGTTGGTCTACCTCGAGGATATGTGGGTTAAGTGTGTTCTCGTTGGTAGTGGTTTGGGGGATGGATTTTACTTCTTAGTGATGAAGTGAAATCTTAATGAAAAGAGACTTTCGGTAGTAAATTCTGTCTTGCAGTATTAAGTAAGTGTGTGTGATTTTTTTAGTGACTAACGCTTGAGGCAATTATACAAGCATAAAGAACTCTACAGATATTTCCTGCGCTGTCTAATGCTTACTACTCTGTTGGTGCCTAATCATAGTTAAGTTTGATGTGGCAGTACAGCAAAGGTCTCCCTCCCCTCTAATAAAGTAGCTCAGTAAAAGAAGGGATTAAAGCTTATTTGTTATAATCCTTAACACCACCAAACCTCCGCTTTAATAATGCAAGTTTATTGTCTCCAGTGGTTCACTGGTGCTTTCCAAAGGTGGCTAGTATGCAGTTATTGCAGTTTCCACTTTTAATGGGCATGTGTGGATGGGCTCTGTTCCTGAGGGCTAGGCCACTTGGCCTGTTTTTGAGTCTCAATTCCTTCATCTAAAATCAAGGCTGACCTGGGCGATCCTCGGCTCTCTTCTAGCTTCAAATAATCGGATCTGTCTTTGTTAAAGTTAGATCTAGCTCCAATAATTTTAAAAGTGCTTTGCATTTAAGTCATTTGTTTAGAATTTGGGGGAAAGGGGTAATTTAAATCGGTAGTTATATGGAAAATTAGTAACATACCATATGTAGCTTACTCATTTCTAAAGATTTATAGTAAGTTCAGGAGAAGCGCTACCAGGTACATTATTTGCCTTTGATTCAGAGAGTAGTTTAATATTCCATGGTTTTTCAAGGTCATCAGTGTGAGCATTAATTTTCCCCAGACAGAAGAGTCGATATGGCATCGGTTTAATTATCCCAAACATATGTTGACTTAGAAGTTGACCTTTTGGCAATCCTGTTATATTAGCTTTGAAACAAGGGACTGTATAAAATTTTAGCTGAAAGAATCCTTCTTTATAGGTCATAATCCAGCTTTATTCTTAAGTAAGTAGGGAGACTGAAGCCCCAGAAGAAGTGGTTTTGAGTAGGAGTGGCATAGGCTCGAGGTTTTGATAAATAAACGATTAGGGACCAGTACGGTGAGTGCCAGGCTATATGTCCAGAGGCAGGGGGGAGGGCGCGTAACCCAGGTTGGGAATGGAGAGTGGCTGGGTCAGGAAGTCCTTCCCAGGGCCAGTGTCAGGAAAGGGGGCCTCAGGGGAGGTAGGCAGGAAGGCCAATGAGGGGTCTTTTTTAGGCAGAGTTTTTTATGCAAAAAGAAGAGATCAATGGAGGCTCTTCCAAAGAGCTACACTTGGTTCAGAATGGGCCGGCCCACGTGAGGAGAGAAGTAGGTTAGGACCAGATCGTAGAACCTTGTCCCAAATGGAAAGGGAAGTCACTTAAGAGTTTTAGGCAGAGAAATGGCATAATCTACATTTGCCCATTTAGTAAGACCTCTCTGACAGCAACATAGAGGCTGGCTTGGAGACCACTGGGCCCAAAGCCAGCTAGGAGGCTGTTTTACAAGTGGGAGATGAAGACGCGAATCAGGACAGGGCCTCAGGATAGAGGTAGCGGCAGCTTTCTCCCATAAATACATGGATAAATTTAATACAGTTCCAACCAGTATCATGAAGGGATGGTTTCCAAACTTCACGACGATTCTAAAGTTCGTCTGTAAGAATAAATGGGGAAGAACAGTCAAGAAAATGGTGAGGAAAAAAAAGAATCATGAAGTGGAACTTGTATTAACAGATACTAAAACTTATAAAGTAGCATTTTTAAAGTGATGCTACAACAAAAATAGATGCCTGTTGCTGAAATTTCTATGCTGTTCTACAGATGGAAGTATATATGTGTTTAGATGATCATTAAGGTGTCATTTCAAATTGGTAAAGAAAAGATAGGTTAGTAAAAATTGCTGGGATAATTGGTTAACTATTTTGAAAAAACCTGAAACAAAACAGCAGTTAAAGCTCTCATTCCACACATCAAAATAAATTCCAGATGGATGAAGGGTTGAATATAAAAAGTGAAACCACATTATCTTAATCTCTCTACTTTTCTTTAAATTTTTCGTAACGAACAATTAAAACAAGAATTAAACTATAAAATACTAAGAAGAAAATAAGGTGACTATATGATCATGTTGATAAAAGGTAATTTCAGCATAACATTGATGACAGAAACCACTAAAAAAAGATGAATTTGAACACATAAAAGCCTTCACATCAAAAACCATCTTAAAATTAAAAAGCAAAAAATAAACTCAAAAATCATAGTGTTCAATGTAGTATATATGAATAGTAAACTAACTTCCTCCCTCCCTCCCTCCCTCCCTCCCTCCCTCCTTCCTTCTGGGAATGTTTATTGAGGATCTATTATGCGCCAGACACCCTCTTAATGCTAGGGAATCAGTATGAACAAAACAAGGTCCCTGCTCTCACAGATCTTTTACTCAAGTCAGGGGAAACAGATAATAAAATAAATATGTACTATGTCAGATGGCAAGTGCTATGCAGAAAAATAAAGCAGGTGTATTCATTTGCTAGGGCTGCCATAACAAACTGGGTGGCTTAAAACCACACAAATTTATTCTTTCATAGTTCTGGAGGCTAGAAGTCCAAAATCAAGGTGTTGGCAGGCCCTCCGAAGGCTCTAGGGGATGATCCTCCCTTGTCTCTTTCCGACTTCTGGTGGTTGCCCTCAGTCCTTGGCATTCCTTGATTTGTAGTGCATCACTCCAGTCTCTGCCTCTGTCGTTATATGATACTCTTCCTGTGTGTTTGTATGTGTCTCTCTGTCTCTTATAAGGACACCAGTCATTGGACTTAGAGTCTGCCCTAACCCAGTGTGACCTCATCGCAACTTGATTACATCTGCAAAGATTCCATTTCCAAATAATGTCACATTCACAGGTACAGGGGTTAGGACTTGACCATATCTTTTGGAGGAGCACAATTCAACCCAGTATAGCAAGATGGGGAAACAGTGCTGGGGTTGGTTGCTATGTTAAAATACGACAATCAAGGGAGTTATGACTGATGAGGTGACAATTGAGTAGAGAGGAGGAGGTCATGAGGGAATGAGCTATGTGGGTATGGAAGGAAGAGCACAGTAATTACTCTTAATCTACAAGGAACCACATAATAATAACAGCTAACATTGAGCACTTTCTGTGTTTTAGACACTGCAATAATAAATGCTTTACATGCATTACCTCATAATTTTCACAACCCTTTAAGGTAGTAATATTCTACAAGATAAATCTATTATTATATCCATATTAGAGATGAAGAAACTGAAGCTCAGAAAGGTCAAGTAATTTATCCAAGTTTGCACATCTGGTAAGCCAAGAACTAAATCCATATACGTCCATATCCTTCTGTCTGCAGAGTCTAAGAAAAAAACTCCTAAGTGATAATTTTTAAAAAGTTCATCCTCAGTAGTAATCTGTGCAAATTAAAACAACAGTGAGTTTTTCTTTTGACATATCAACTTTATCACGGTTAAAAAGATTGGGGATAAGAGTACGTACTGTATAACTCCATTTATATGACGTTCTAGAATAGATTAATCTCTGACAGGAAAAAAAATCAGAGCAGTGATTGCCTTTTGCAAGGGTAGGGGGCCCAACTGTGAGGGGGCATGGGAGAACTTTCTAGATGCAAATGTTCTTTATCTTGACAGGGGGTTGTGTTACATGGGGTGTGTGCATTTGTCAAAACTCATCAAAGCACATACACTTAAGATTCGTGCATTTCGCTATATGTTCATTTTATCTAAAAAAGAAATTAAATATTGAACTCTAGTTAATGACCAGCATGCTAAAGCATTTAGGGATAGAGTGAACTGATGCTACACAACTTACTTTGAAGTGCATAAAAAATT
The DNA here is from genome assembly GCF_951394435.1 of Stenella coeruleoalba. Lineage (NCBI taxonomy): Eukaryota > Metazoa > Chordata > Mammalia > Artiodactyla > Delphinidae > Stenella > Stenella coeruleoalba. The sequence goes on along the minus strand of NC_137152.1, from coordinate 109,122,924 downwards.
AAGGTGGACTGATGAATGGCTGGATAGATATGCACTAAAGTCAATATAGCCAGCTGTTAACAATAGAACTTAGGTGATAAGGATGTGTGTGTTCATTGTATAATTCTTTTAGCTTTTCTTTATGTTCAGGAGTTTTTACAATAAAATGTTGGGAGAAGAACATGATTGGATGAGGGAAGAATATAGATAATTATAATAATGACTAATACTTACTGAGAGCTTACTATGTGCCAGGCCCTGTACTAGTGCTTTGCATGCAATATATCTTTTAATTCTCACGATAGCCTATGAAGTAAGAAATTCTATTATCTCTATCTTACAGATGAAGAAAATCAGGCCCATAAAGGTTAAGTAACTTGCCCAAGGTGACACAGCCTGCAAGTAGGCGAGCGAGGCTATGAATCCAGCCTGATTCTAGTGCCCGGGCTGTATATGGAATTAGATAGTAAGTGGGAGAATCTCACTGATAGTTCATCTAATTAGAATGTGGTAGCACCGGAGTAGCCTAACTCCAAAGTCCACACTCTTTATTCCTACTCCTTGCAGTTTCTCTGGAGTGGCTCCTGGATTTCTGGCAAGCACAGCTGAAATAGAGAGGAACAGCAGGTGGTGGCGATAGGTAGAAGGTTGGGGGAAGTGATGCAGGATTGGTGGAGGTGACGGAGAAATATGATGAGGTCACTTTTGTACATGCAGGTTTGAGAGGTCTTTGGGACATCCAGGGAGAGATGAAGACAGCAGGTACTAGAGCAGAGGACACAGATCTGATTCTGCATGTCCATTAAAGCTTTGGCAGTGAGAAGAGCAGAGAGTGCTGAGGACAGAACCTCATTTAAAGAGTTGATGAAAAAAAGAGTATGCAGCCAAGCTGAGGATCGAAGAAAAAGCAGGAGAAAGTAGTGTCATAGAGATCAGCATTTGTTGTGTATCCCAATTCCATATCATTTTCACTTAAGAACATCTGGTCTTATATTGGAAAATACCCAAACAGCTTTATGTAGCTTGTCTTCTATAGGAACATATGAGAAAATTTCCTCATGAGTTATAGTCACCATATTTTTAACAAGACAAAGGAAAAGCAAGTTCACTTTAGGAAACATAACATTGTTTCTGTTGATGGTGAAGTGCGGGTTCTTCCATATTATTCCAGTAATTCCTCTTGTTCTCCAAGAATTTTTCCAGCCCTAGATTACTTGGACTATATGACAGAGCACTTTGAATGCTTTAAGAGAACCAAAATGTCAAACTGTATCTGTTTTACAGTGACTTCTGTTCTTTTGTTGCTTTGAGTAATTTATGTAGAATTGTGCTTAAAGGACAATCCTGTTTAAACACTCTATGTTGGAGGTCTGGGATGGTTTTTCAACTGACTTGTCTGGAGCAATTATAATTACTATCCATAGTATTGGTTTTTAAAGTGTATCAAATTTGATTTTAGTACAGTCATTCGACAAAGGCTTAAGCATCTCTAATTTGCTTAAATTGTTTTGGCCACCAAACTGGGGATATTACTAGAGCTATTTCTAGGAGCTGCTCAAAAGCATCGACTTGGGAAACACTGTTAAAGCCATTGCTTCTAATTTATTTCATGCATACGCGATGGTTTTCTGCATTGAATAATTTGAAAACAGCCATAGTTTAGCTTAATGCATAAGTATGTTATTTTAATTTTGACAGAGCTCTTAAATTTTAGGATAGGAACTGACTGTATTGAATGCAACTGGAAATAAGTATACCTGTTTGACAGTAAAAACATATTATCAGTAATTTTTCTATAGACAAAAACTTCATAATGCCCCCAGGCTTTTAGGTGCTGATTTATGTTATACCATGGTTGATTCAGACAAAATTTATAATCTTTAATATTAATAATTGGAAGCAGTATTTGAATAAATAGCGATTCTTTCTTGAACATGAAAAATAAATCAGAAACCAAGAATATTGTTTTTGCTTCATCAAGTTGAGCAACTTTCACTTCCTTTCTTCCTGGCCCAACTGTGTGATCTTCCCCACATTTCAGAGTATAACTGAAACATGGCTTAAACTTTTACTTGTAGGTACATTATTAACAATAAGCACTTTTGAAAAAGTTTGACTACCGTGGTGGTTGTGTGTGTGTGTTTAGCACTGTGTTTTTAAAGTGTGGTCAGATGAGGTTCCACCAAGTGACCTTAGGGGGACTGGCCTATCATATAATAATCTCTATCTTAGCTCTTAGCACAGATTCTGTAGGAGAGTGAATCTCAACCACAAACCATCACATTATTCTTGGCAAAACCAGCATCACTCTGTCAATTAGTGTGTGTGTGTGTGTGTGTGTGTGTGTGTGTGTGTGTGCTTGTGTGTGTGTGTGTGTGTCTTGTGATGGGATAACCAGTCAGTAGGGGTTTTAGTTATGCTGAATTGATTTTTTAATTATCACCCCAGGCAATGACTAGTCTAGGCCAGAAAATAGTGGCAAAGCCGCTATTGAATTCTGGTCTGAGCTTGCTAGCAAATTTGCTATGTGACCTTGTGTATCAACATTAAACTCTGCTAGTCCTTCACCTGTAAGTGGAGAGAACCACAGCCTCCTTTCCTTATTAAAGGTTTCTTTCACCCTACAGAAAAATCAAAGTGCCACATCCTTGGGCAGTACAAAGATCCGGTAGTGGATATCTCTCATAACATTTTGTTGAAGGTTAAGTCAGTGATAGGAAAGTCTAGCTGGAACCAATCTGGAAAATTACGGGACATTAATTCACTGCTTTGACAGCCGATTATTTATTTATTTATTTACTTACTCACTTACTTACTTACTTATTTATTTAGGTTGCGAGGCATGCAGGGTCCTAGTTCCCCGACCAGGGATTGAACCCACGCCCCCTGAATTAGAAGGGCGACTCTCAACCACTGGACCGCCAGGGAAGTCCCAGACAGCTGATTATCTTGGAGGAAGGCTTATCCAGACTTCATGATGGGGCGACACTAAATTGAAGGCATCTCGATTCAATCCTAAAGTGTAAGTGCATATAATTTTTGTAAATTTCAGGGGTGACTTGATGTGTCCACTAAATTCCTGACATTGAACTAAGTAGGTAAATACCTACCAAAGCAGCTTATCTGGCCTTAAGCAATTTTCAGGCTGGAGAACATCAACTACTCAAGCTAGAAGGGAAAAGGAATGAACATTTAGAGTGCTTACATGTGCTGGATGTTTTATACATATTGTCTAATTGGATCATCACAAGGATCCTGGGAAGTAGGAGTTATGCCCATTTGAGGCTCAGAGCAGTTACGTATTGTATTTTTTTAACTTACTGTAATTTGGCCAAGATCACAAATCTAGTAAAATAATAAATTGGCTTAAATGCCACTTCTTTTTTTTTTAGCTTTTCAATTTTTATTTTTATTTATTTAAAAAAATTTTCTATTTATTTATTTATGGCTGTGTTGGATCTTCATTGTGGTGTGCGGGCTTCTCATTGTGGTGGCTTTTGTTGTGGAGCACAGGCTCTAGGCATGCGGACTTCAGTAGTTGTGGCACGTGGGCTCAGTAGTTGTGGCTCACAGGCTCTAGAGGGCAGGCTCAATAGTTGTGGCACACGGGCTTTGTTGCTCTGCAGCATGTGGGACCTTCCCAGATCAGGGATCGAACCCATGTTCCCTGCATTGGCAGGCGGATTCTTAACCACTGTGCCACCAGAGAAGTCCCTATTTTTTAAAATTTTATATTATTGAAGCATAATTGATTTACAATGTTGTGTTACTTTCTGGTATATAGCAAAGTGATTCAGTTATACACACGCATATATATATATTCTTTTTCATAATCTTTTCCATTATGGTTTATTACAGGGTATTGAATATAATTCCTTGGGCTATGCAGTAAGACCTTGTTGGTAATCCATTCTATATATACTAGTTTACATCTGCTAATCCCAAACTCCCAACCCATCCCTCCCCTCCCCCGCTCCCCATTGGCAGCCACGAGTCTGTTCTCTATGTCTGTGAGTCTGTTTATGTTTTGTAGATATGTTCATTTTTGTCATATTTTAGATTCCACATATAGGTGATATCATATGGTATTTGTCTTCCTCTCTCAACTTACTTCACTTTGTATGATAATCTCTATGTCCAACCATGTTGTTGCAAATGGCATTCATTCTTTTTCATGGCTGAGTAACATTCCACTGTGTGTGCGTGTGTATGTGTGTGTGTATAACCACATCTTCTTTAACCATTCATCTGTCAATGGACATTTAGGTTGTTTCCATGTCTTGGCTATTGTAAATGGTGCTGCTATGAACATAGGGGTGCATGTATCTTTTTAAATTATAGTTTTGTCTGAATATATGCCCAGGAGTGGGATTGTTGGATCATATGGCAACTCTATTTTTAGTTTAGTGTTTTTGGGGTTTTTTGGCCATGCCGAGTGTTTTGTGGGATCTTAGTTCCCCAACCACGGGTTGAACCCGTGCCCTTGGCAGTGAAATGTGGAGTCCTAATCACGGACCACCAGGGAATTCCCTATGTTTAGTTTTTTGAGAAACCTCCATCCTGTTTTCCACAGTGGCTGCATCAGTTTACATTCCCACCAACAGTGAAGGAGGGTTCCCTTTTCTCCACACCCTCTGCAGCATTTATTGTTTGTGGACTTTTAAATGATGGACTTTCTGACCGGTGTGAGGTGATACCTCATTGTAGTTTTTTTTTTTTTTAATATTTATTTATTTGTTTGGCTGCACCAGGTCTTAGTTGCGGCAGGCGAGATCTTTCATTGCAGCATGTGGGATCCAGTTCCCTGACCAGGGATCGAACCCGGGCCCCCTGCATTGGGAGCACGGAGTCTTAACCACTGGACCACCAGGGAAGTCCCCTCATTGTAGTTTTGATTTGCGTTAAATGGCACTTTAGAGAAACCTCACTTGATACTCTGTGGAAAGTAGATTTCCACCTCCCCCCATCCCCACAGACTATTTCTATCATAGTATTTACTGTATGACATTTATCCAAATTTATAGTTATTTGTTCATTTGCTTGCCTCTTGCCTGTTTTCCCAACTAGAATGTAAGCTTTGTAAGGGCTGGGACTACCCCAGTATCAGCCTCGTTCATCTCTGTCTCCAGTGCTTAACTTGGTGACTGACACATTGTGGACACACCATAAATATTCCTTTAGTGAATGAATGAATGAATCAAAAAGCTTGTCTGACACAGACTTTTTTCTTTCCACAACATAACATTGACTCACATGTTTAGAGATGGAAACGTTGAGAGTCAGAGATGTTAAATAACTTGCCCAAGAGGCCTAATACAGGTCAGACCATGAAGGCTGATCGTGGTCCAAAGACCTGTGATTACATCAACTCACACTGGCCCCAAGTTGCTTGTATTTTGGTTTGCTATAGAACCATCAAACAAGCAGCACAAAGGATCTGGGATCAAGGACATAAGCAAGGGAGTGGATGCAGTTCCCAATGACTCAGTTTCTTGCAGAGGTCTGGTGGTCAAGGCAGTCTTCCAGGGGTGAGAAACCTGCCAGGTGGGAAGAGCCCTGGAGCCAGGCTTACAGCTTTGTGTAATATTCTTCTGGGAGTAGCCACATCCTTCCTCAAGGGGCTTCCCACTACAGCAGGCAATTCTTCGCTGCACTGTGGTGGCATGCTGAAGACTTCTCTGTCGTACTGGGTCTTTGGGCTCCCCAAACGTCACAACTGGCTAGTGGCAGAGCAAATTCAGCTCTCTTGACTGAAAGCCAGATTCATGTCACAATGCATACTGATGTAGTTGGCTATTACTGCCCAATATAGTAGGATATGATGTGATCATTGTCTGGGAAATATCCACATAGGAGAATTAGGGAAGAGTCAAGTTGTAAGGCTGCAAGAGTAAAGTCAGAATCATGAGGTCATGGTCCAGAAACGGCCCACAGTGGAAGAAGTGTGTGCTCGTGGGCAATTTACTTAACCTCTCTGTGACTCAGTGTCCTTATCTATACAATGAGGGTACGGGAAAGTTTTTAATGCCCTTAGTTTCAGCTCATTCCTCCATTAAGTGGCGATAATGAGGCCTAGTGTGTGGTTTCGATGAAATAATAAGACATAAATTTAGCAAAAGTCTTGGTCTATAGCAAGCACCCAATAAATGTTAGTTGCTATTATGAATACTAAAAAATAATAAAAAGAAGTGCTAGATGAAAATTAAATGAGGAATATCTGTAATTGGAATAGTGTCTGACACATAGTAAGCTACATATTTGGGCTTGTTAAATAAGACAAATAAAAATAAAAGTGAGGGACTTCCCTGGTGACACAGTGGTTAAGAATCCGTCTGCCAATGCAGGGGACATGGGTTCGATCCCTGGTCCAGGAAGATCCCAAATGCTGTGGAGCAACTAAGCCCGCGAGCCACAACAACTGAAGCCTGCGTACCTAGAGCCTGTGCTCTGCAACAAGAGAAACCACCGCAATGAGAAGCCCGCGCACCGCAATGAAGAGTAGCCCCCAGGCTTCTCTGGTGGCGCAGTGGTTGAGAGTCCACCTGCCGATGCAGGGGACACGGGTTCGTGCCCCGGAACGGGAAGATCCCACATGCCGCGGAGCGGCTGGGCCCGTGAGCCATGGCCGCTGAGCCTGCGCGTCCGGAGCCTGTGCTCCTCAACAGGAGAGGCCACAACAGTGAGAGGCCCACGTACCACAAAAAAAATAAATAAATAACGAGTAGCCCCCTCTCGCCTCAACTAGAGAAAGCCCGCACACAGCAACAAAGACCCAATGCAGCCAAAAATAAATAAATACATTTTTAAAAAATTTAAAAATGATATAAGGTACAAAGAAAGAAAGTTATAGGTAGAGTGCCTTAACCTATCTTTTTTTTTTTAACATCTTTATTGGAGTATAAGTGCTTTACAATGGTGTGTTAGTTTCTGCTTTATAACAAAGTGTATCAGCTATACGTATACATATGTCCCCATATCCCCTCCTTCTTGCACCTCCCTCCCACACTCCCTATCCCACCCCTCTAGGTGGTCACAAAGCACTGAGCTGATCTCCCTGTGCTATGTGGCTGCTTCCCACTAGCTAGCTATTTTACATTTGGTAGTGTATATATGTCCATGCCACTCTCTCACTTCATCCCAGCTTACCCTTCCCCCTCCCCGTGTCCTCAAGTCCATTCTCTATGTCTGGGTCTTTATTCCTGTCCTGCCCCTAGCTTCTTCATAACCATTTTTTTCTTTTTTAGATCCCATATATATGTGTTAGCATACGGTATTTGTTTTTCTCTTTCTGAGTTACTTCACTCTGTATGACAGACTCTAGGTCCATCCACCTCTCTACAAATAACTCAATTTCGTTTCTTTTTATGGCTGAGTAATATTCCATTGTATATATGTGCCACATCTTCTTTATCATTCATCTGTTGATGGACACTTCAGTTGCTTCCATGTCTTGGCTATTGTAAATAGAGCTGCAATGAACATTTTGGTACATGACTCTTTTTGAATTATGGTTTTCTCAGGGTATATGCCCAGTAGTGGGATTGCTGGGTCATATGGTAGTTCTATTTGTAGTTTTTTAAGGAAGCTCCATACTGTTCTCCATAGTGGCTGTTTCAATTTACATTCCTACCAACAGTGCAAGAGTGTTCCCTTTTCTCCACACCTTCTCCAGCATTTATTGTTTGTAGATTTTTGATGATGGCCATTCTGACTGGTGTGAGGTGATATCTCATTGTAGTTTTGATTTGCATTTCTCTAATGATTAGTGATGTTGAGCATCCTTTCATGTGTTTGGGGGCAATCTGTATATCTTCTTTGGAGAAATATCTATTTAGGTCTTCTGCCCATTTTTGGACTGGGTTATTTGTTGTTTTGATATTGAGCTGCATGAGCTGCTTGTAAATTTTGGAGATTATTCCTTTGTCAGTTGCTTCATTTGCAAATATTTTCTCCCATTCTGAGGGTTGTCTTTTCGTCTTGTTTATGCTTTCCTTTGCTGTGCAAAAGCTTTGAAGTTTCATTAGGTCCCATTTGTTTATTTTTGCTTTTATTTCCATTTCTCTAGGAGGTGGGTCAGAAAGGATCTTGCTGTGATTTATGTCATAGAGTGTCCTGCCTATGTTTTCCTCTAAGAGTTTGATAGTGTCTGGCCTTATATTTAGGTCCTTAATCCATTTTGAGTTTGTTTTTGTGTATGGTGTTGGGGAGTGTTCTAATTTCATTCTTTTACATGTGGCTGTCCAGTTTTCCCAGCATCACTTAATGAAGAGGCTGTCTTTTCTCCATTGTATATTCTTGCCTCCTTTATCAAAAATAAGGTGAGGGCTTCCCTGGTGGCGCAGTGGTTGAGAGTCCGCCTGCCGATGCAGGGGACGTGGGTTTGTGCCCCAGTCCGGGAGGGTCCCACGTGCCACGGAGCGGCTGGGCCTGTGAGCCATGGCCGCTGAGCCTGTGCGTCCGGAGCCTGTGCTCCGCAACGGGAGAGGCCACAGCAGTGAGAGGCCCGTGTACCACAATAAAATAAAAATAAGGTGACCATATGCGCATGGGTTTATCTCTGGGCTTTCTATCCTGTTCCATTGATCTATATTTCTGTTTTTGTGCCAGTACCTGGCTTAACCTATCTTAATACCTTCATCATTTTGGGTCCCTAATTGTCAATTGGGAGTTTTCCTTCAATGGGTATATATTTCTGATTTTATCACTTTCTTCGTAGGGTTTCCAAAATCAACTTTATAGGGACATACTTTATAATCCTTTATTAAAACACAGCAGTTTCTCCTGATTCTCACCCCAGCAAGGTTCAAAGAGGCCCAGGGACCCCAGGGGTTAAATGTCAGAACATCTTGTGAGAGAACAGGGGAAAGCTAGAATTATATGTTTCAACAGGTGTTTTATGATGGAAACTCATTAAACTACATGAACATGTGAAAATAATACCCTGCACTTGTATGATACTTTTCACTATTTCCTTCAAAGTATTTCATGTCTAGTATTTCATTTGTTCTTATAAGGTCTGTGTGTGGTAGGGAGAGCAGGTATTCTCATTTGACATAAGAAGAAACTGAACCCAGAGACGTTCAATTTAGTCATCCAACATTTATTGAGCCATTACGATGTGTGAGGCATTTGTGATACAAAGATGGATAATACATAGTAGCTGCCTTTAATTAAACCATCTCTTGAAATAGAGTTAAATGCTGTCATGGGGTATAGGAGGGGCATGGCGATCAACTCTGTGTGTGTGTGTGTGTACGTGTGTGTAAGGGGGAGGGAATTGGGGCAGCCTGCACAGAAGTGCTCCTTGGATTGGGTTATAAACAGTGGTGTGCTGGTAAATACTTAACAATGGGCTCTCTAGGGAAAACCAAGCCCTTACTTGTGGCATTTGCTGATTTCTGTGCTGTAAATACTCCTACCAACTTCAGGCTACCAATGTGAAGTCAATGAATACAGAGTTGGGAAGGGATATACAGCAGCACGTCTTTTTTTTTTTTTTTTTTTTTTTACTAATCAGATTTATTTATATAATAGAATATTAAACATTTGCTTATAAAATATTTTTCCTATAATTCACATGCTTTTATACGTGAGATTTCTATTTGGGATAGACAAAGGTTTTTTTCTAACTTCGCCTAAATTTCTCTAATAAGTTTGTAATAGAGTTAAAAGCTTTTCTTGGGTCACATATGTAGTTTGTTTTATTTTTTTAACATCTTTATTGAAGTGTAATTGCTTTACAATGTTGTGTTAGTATCCAGCAGCAGGTCTTTATAGAGTATTTCCACCACACAGATGCAATGGACATAAATAGCATCACAAACATGGATAACAGTAAAATGTGGAAAAGTAATTAGGAAGTGATGAGTTTTGAGTATTGATTACCTTTACTTTTAATATAATTTACTTAATTTGAAGTTTATTTAATTTAACTTTGAATAATGGTGGCGTTTAACAACCAGTTCACAGAATTTGCGTTTAACAATCAGCTCTCATGAGCCTGTGATCTGATTCCAGCACACCACTGGCAGAGTGAGTCACTAGGTAAGTAAGCAGGGGAAGGACATTTCAAGTCGAGAGAATCACAGGTGTCAAGGCAGCAAGCATAGGAAAGAGCATATAGTGCTTTTACAAAACTGCACATGATCTGGTGAGTGTTCTTAGCAATTGATTTTCTGTGATGCTAATGAATTTTAAGCTTCCGGGCTCCTCACTTGTGGGGCCTCTTCCCGCAGAGAGTCTCTTACCTAATCTTGTATTTGTAATTTTGTATTCTTTTTCTTAAAGATACCTCATTGAGTGGTATATACTGCAGATGCCGAATTAACTCAACCCCTGAGTGCCCTATTTAAGAAAGAACAGAGCCAGAGATGAAGTTGTTGAGGATAATGGAGAATCTGTTATGTCACACAAAGAAGCGGACTTGGTCCTATAGGAACTAAGGGAAGTGATCTGATCAGATATGTGCTTTGCTAGCAGCAGCTTTTGCTGTGTGTGGAGAATGGGTGGAGGCGCTCTGGTAGCAGTCCAGGTGGTTTGGACTAGAGACTTGGTGGTGGAGATGGTGGGATGGGTTCAAAGATATTATGAGGTAAAGTCAGCAGGACTTGGTAGTGAATTCGATTATATTACATGGGGAGGGGTAGTAAGGAAGAAGAGACAAGGATAACTCTTAGTTTTCTGGTTTAGGTCACCCGGTGGATGGTGGTTCCACTGAGCAGGACAGAGCCTTGTAAGTAAGGTGTATAAACTACAAAATTCTCAAAAGGCACTCATGAATGGAGGATGGGATTTTCAGTCAGCAAGACTGAGGTTCAAATCCTGGCTCTGACAATTGTAGCAGAACTAGAAACTGGGCGAGTTGTTTAAACTGAGCCTCAGTTTCCTCATCTCTAAAATTTGAGTGTTCTCATGGAAATTAAGTTAACTTTGTAAAATAGGACTCAATACATTGGAAGAAGACCACATAGGGGGTGGGGAAGAAGATAAGTTGGACAAATCAATCGTGTTGGATCTGAAGTGCTTGCAGAATATCCAAGTGGAGATATCCAATATGAAGACAGAGCCTTGGAGATACGAATATTTTAAAGGGCAGTTGAAGAAAGACAATCCAATAAAAGAGACTGTAAATGAGTGACCACGAAGATAGAAAGAGGACTAGGAAATAGTGATGTCATGGAAATCACTGCTGAGCCTCCTAGCCCCACAGCCTCCCAGTCAATTGACTTCAACTCTGCCTACTTCAAACCCCGCATTTGCACTATCTTTTTTCCAAATCCCTATCTTTACCATCGAGTCTAGTGTCCATGGTCCATCCATACAACATCTGTCATAGCATACTCCTACCTCCCTTGTCCTGATACAATACCCATTGTGCAAAATCCCAACTGTGGATCGATACAACAGCCCCCCTTTCTCTGCTCCCACACCTGGGTGGCTAAACGCTGCCAGAGAATAGGACACACCCAAGTGGGAACTGATGTCTTCATGATCTCAGAGGAGTTCACCATGCTGCTCTTTAAGTGTCCATATCCTGATTCTCCCAATTTTCTCACAGCACTGGCTTGTGAGACTGCTAGGGAACTGTTGGCCGAAGCAAAAACCACCCACCTTGGCCAGGCACGATGATAACCACTTGCATGAGTTGTCTCACAACAGAAGGTTCATAGCACTGCCACCGAAAACTAACTGGGAAAATTTGGGAGGGGCGAAAAGAGGGAGGAGACTCCCGCCCATAATATGTCTTGTGAAACTAACTGGAAGAATCCAGGAGGGGCCAAAAGGAGGGAGGAGATGCCAGCCCATAATATTGTCCTACCAACCTCCCAGAATCCTTCTCGCTGGAATCCATCTTAGCTGAGGGATGCATGTGCCACCAGGAAGTACCCTGAGTCAGATCAAATATGGGCACAAGCATGATGACTGGCCAGAGACAAGCCGGGAACTAACCCCATTCCCATAAAACCTGAGACTGCGAGCCGTGTGACAGAGCAGTGCTCCTGGGTTCCCTCACCCTGCGGCTCTCCGTCCGGGTGCCCCTTTCCAATAAAGTCTTTTGCTTTGTCAGCACGTGTGTCTTCTCTGACAATTCATTTCTGAGTGTTAGACAAGAGCCCACTCTCAGGCCCTTCCTGCAATAAGAACAGCTGAATTTTCCTGTAACCTCTAAGAAGGGCACTGAAGTTATCTGAGAAAGAAAAGAAGCTGGCAGATTGGAGGAAGTCTGCTCATCATGACTGTATGCATTCAGGGCATGGCTGTAAGGCTGGGAATAAGATGAAACTAGTCTTATCTCAGTGGAGCAATGTGGAGGGGTGACAATAGCTAAGATGCAATGGAATAATACACTCAGCATCAGAGGCTGATTTACCTTGAAGCTATTGAAGTTTCAGCTTCAGGGCCCCTCATTTGCACAGACGAATTCCAAGGCCTGTACTTAATTTTTTATTCATAATTGTGTGTTATTTTTCTTTAAAAGGCTCTCCAGGGACTTCCCTGGCTGTCCAGTGGTTAAAACTGCACGGTCCCACTGCAGGGGGCACAGGTTCGATCCCTGGTTGGGGAACTAAGATCCTGCATGTCATATGGTGCGGCCAAAAAGGAAAAAAAAAAAAAGGCTCTCCAAACTGTGTACATCGGGTCCCATCAAACCTGGATCCACCTCTGATCTGAGTGTTACCAGCTTAAACAGCTGCTTATTACTGCAGCCACAAGGCTGTGTAAGCCTGCTAGAACTGAGATGCCAGCCCAGGAAGAAGGAGGATGATGGGAAGATTCTCAATTGATGAAGTTTGTTTATTTAAGTGATATGTTCTTTATTTTTAATAGGCAAAATATATAGATTGTAGATCATCTTCCATTCAATAGGCACCAAAGAATATACAGTGAGACACAAGTCTCCCTGTCACCACCCCATTCTTTCCCAAGACATATCCACTTGTTACTAGTTTCTTGTGTATTCTTTTCAGAGATAATTACATATATACATGCAAGCATGTATATTCTTTTGTTTGGCTTCTCCTTTTTTACACACCTTTATAGTATGCTATACCCAATATTCTTCACTTTGTTTTTTTACTTTACAATACGTTTTGGAATTCATTCCATGTCAATCCAAAAAGAGCTACCTCATTCTTTTTTAACAGTTGTAGACTATTCCATTGTGGACATGGACTGTAATTTATTTAACCAATCCCCTATGCTGGACATTTTGTTTGTTTTCAATCTTTTGCTATTGTTATCACAAACAATATAGACTGAATTGAAATCCGATTATGACTTGAGATAGAGACTGAACTCTTATTGAAATAATAAAGTCACTTTTTTTTTTTTGGCTGCGCTGCACAGCTTTCGGGATCTTAGTTCCCCGACTAGGGATTGAACCTGTGCCCCCTGCAGTGGAAGTGCAGAGTCCTAACCACTGGACCGCCAGGGAATTCCCTAAAGTCACTTCTTGTGCACAACTGAACACAAATCACTTGAGACTTGTACTCTTTACAGTACTCACCTTAAAGTGTTAACGATGATTAGGTTAGTTAATATTTATAAAGCACTTGTCCTCTTCCCTAGGGCTCACAGAATGAGAAGTGTCTGTTCATAACCAAAGCAAATCCCTCCACCTGTGTCCCAGGTCTCCATCCCTCCCATGCCTTCATTAACCTTGATATGTCAAGTGGGTCCTCTATCTCCCTTTCTACTGACTCCTTTCTCTAGCTATAAACATTATCTTATCTCTCCCGTCCTGAAGAAAACCACCCTTTGTATTTCTTAGGATTAGATTCTGCTGTGAGTAACAACACCCACCCTAACAATGGCTTAAACAAAATTGAAGTTTATTTCTCATCCAAGGCTGATGTGGCAGTTGTGCAGTTATCAGGGACTTGGGCTCCTTCAGCTTTCCACTCTGCCATTCCCAGAGTGTGGCTCTCTTCCTCAGGGTCCAAGATGAAGTGCAAACCATTGTATCCATACTCCAAGCAGCAAGAAGGAGGAAGGGGTAGGAAGAGGCAAGGGGCACACATCAATGGTCTTTCAGGGAAATATGCTAAATGCTATTATATGACATTTCTGCTTATATCTCACCGGCCACACAGCGCTTCAAGAGAGTCGGGAAGTGCAGACTTTATTCTAATTTAGATGATCGTGTGCCCAGCTTAAAACCAGTCTTCTATAAGGAGGGCAGTGAATGTCGGTTAGGCAGCTAGCAATCTCTGTAACATCTTCCCTCAGCCCTCCTTTCTCTTTTCTTTTCTTTTTTCATAGCCATGCTTCTCAAAAGCATGGTCTACACTCATCTTCTCCATTTACTCCCCCTTCAGTTGTTTTTTAGCTCATTGGAAACTTCCTTACTCCTGAACTTTTCCAAGGTCACCATTTTTTCACAAGTTTATTTATTAATAACTTATTCAACAGCATTTATTGAATGCCTAGTAGGTGTCAGGTACTGGGCTACATATTGGTGATATAGAGATAAATAAGTCAAAGTTGTCCTGGCCCTACAGGATTCTCAGACGAAGTGAGAGAGTGGCATGGACATATATACACTACCAAATGTAAAATAGATAGCTCGTGGGAAGCAGCCGCATAGCACAGGGAGATCAGCTCGGTGCTTTGTGACCACCTAGAGGGGTGGGATAGGGAGGGTGGGAGGGAGACGCAAGAAGGAGGGGATATGGGGATATATGTATACGTATAGCTGATTCACTTTGTTATAAAGCAGAAACTAACACACCATTGTAAAGCAATTATACTCCAATAAAGATGTTAAAAAAAAAAGAAGTTAAGGGCTTCTTGGAAGAGTGTTACGGACAAGGATACACAGCATTCTGGGAGGTGCAGGTAGTCTGAAATGGTTAGGGTGAGGGATGCAGGAGGCAGCGTGGAGAACAGGTCAGCTGGGGATAGATTACAAAGGCCTTGATGTATACGTAATGCCGCAAAGCCCAGTGGGCTTTGTACACGTGTTTATGGAGCTCCCTCTTTAACTTTCTCCTGGGTGTAAGGTGCAACATGGAGAGCTGGTGAACAGAAGGACCTGATTAGATTTGTGTTTGGATAGATCACTTTAGCTACTGGGTGGAAGGTGGAGAGTGGGGCAAGAGTAGAAGCAGAGAGGTCAACTACAATTGTAGCCCAAGTGCGAGACGATGCTGGTCTGGACTAAGAGAGAGAGAACTTATCGATAAATCTGAAAGATATTTAGGAGGGAGAAGGGTAAGATTCGGTGACTAGCTGCATGAGTAAAGTAGGAGTCGAGAATGCTTTTTGGCTTGGGCAAGTAGGTTGACGATGGTGCCAGTACTGAGTAGGGGAAGACTAAGAGGAAGAGTTTGGGTGGTGGGATAATTAAGAATGTTAAGTTTGAGATGCCTAATAGACCATTAAGCAGGTAAGTCAAGTAGCTAGTCATTTATGCAAGTCTAGAGCTAGCAATATCTAAATACATGGCTAGAGACATAATTTTGGGCAACATTGGCATCTGGAAATTGAACCCTTGGTCATTCATGAGATCTCCTTAGAAGAATGCAGATTAATAAAAGAAGAGGTCAGGGCTTCCCTGGTGGCGCAGTGGTTGGGAGTCCACCTGCCGATGCAGGGGACGCGGGTTCGTGCCCAGGTCTGGGAAGATCCTACATGCCGCGGAGCGGCTGGGCCCGTGAGCCATGGCCGCTGAGCCTGCACGTCCGGAACCTGTGCTCCGCAACGGGAGAGGCCACAGCAGTGAGAGGCCCGCGTACCGCAAAAAAAAAAAAAATTAAAAATTAAAAAAATATATATATAAAATAAAAAGAAGAGGTCATAGGACCAAATCTTTTGGATCTCCAACATCTAATGGTTTGATAGAAGAAGATGAGCCTGAGAAGGGCCAGCCAGAGAAAAACAATGACACTATAGTTTCATGGAGGCCAAGAGGAAGAGGCCAAGTGAAGAGACTGCTAAAAGAAAAAGGAAAGAGTTTCCAGTGCTAAATGTGTGGAAGATGATAAGTAAAAACATGTCCACTAGACTTGAGGACATGTAGATCATTTGTGACTCTAATGAAAGATGTTGTGGTGGAGTTATGGGGAAAGAGGGTTGATTGATTGAGTGGAGACGTGAGTAGAGGGTGAAAATGGAGATTTTCAATATAGAAAACACTTTAAAGAAATTTGGCTTATCAGGAAGACAGAGCAACAGTAGGAGTAGGAAGGGAATGGAAGGATTCAGTTGAAAGGGAGGCATTGCATATATTCAGAAGGAAAAGATAGTTGAGAGTGTAAGGTTCCTGAGAAACTAGGAGGGGTGAGGTCAGTGGTTCTCAAGTGTGGTCCCTGGACCCGTTGTAGCACCATCACTTGGAACTGCTTAGAAATGCAGATTCTTGGCCCTCATTTCAGACTGACTGAATTAGAAACTTGGGGTAGGGCCCAGAGTGCTGTATTTTAACAAGCATTCCAGGGGATTCTGATCTGCACTCAAGTTTGAGAGTCACTGTACCATAGATAAAAGGGAGGATATCTCTTTTACTGTAATTGGAGAGAAAGAGAATCAGAAAAGTACAGATGTGGGGAATACCATGACGGGCCAGTGGTCAGGACTCTGCGCTTTCACTGCCGAGGGCGTGGGTTCAATCCCTGGTCGGAGAACTGAGATCCTACAAGCCATGCAGCATGGCCAAAAATAAATTAAAAAAATTAAAAAGAAAAGTACAGATGTAGATAGATGCATCAGTTTGGTATGGGGAAGTTCATTCATTCATTCATTCAACAAATATTCATAAAGTATCTAACATGTTCCAGGCACTAAGGATACAGACCAACAAATTCCTGACCTCATGCAATTTACATTCTACTAGCAGGAGACACAGTAAGCTAATAAATAAAGAACTCTATCATAATAAAGACCTCGGATCTTATTCTGAGTGAGCAGGGAAGTCATTACTAGAATGTAAGCTCCATGAAGGCAGGAATTTTTATCTGTTTTGTTCACTGCTGTGTCCCCATGGCTTAGAATGGTACCTTGATTATGTTTGTTGAACGAAAAATTTGGAGGGTTTTGAGCTGACATGATTTGGTTTACATTTTTAAAAGTCTCACTCTGTTGAAAATAGACATTTGAGGTCAACTGTGGGAGCAACGAGACCAGTTAGAGGCTGCTGCAATATTCCAAGCAAGAGTTGATCGTGGCTTAGTACACGGTGCTAGTAGTAGAGAGGGTAAGAAATGGTCAGATTCTGAATATATTTCGAAAGTAGAAGCAGCAGGATTTTCTGACCTACTAGATGTAGGGTGGGAGAAAAAGAGGAGAGTCAGTGATGACTGGAAGTGTTTAGGCTTGAGAAGCTTGAAGACTGGAGTTGCCGTTGGCTGGGAGAGGCAGGACTATGGGAGAGGCAGGTGTGTGGCGGCGGGGAGAGGGAATGCAGACAAGGAGCAGAGGCAGATTAACCGTAAAGCTAGTGAAGCTTAGGTCTCTCATTTGCTCTGGCTCTAGCAATATATTAGGAAGTTATTTTTAAGCTCTTTTTCCTAAGGAAGGTACCCTAAATTGTATCAGTTTCAGGGACCAAACATTTGGATTTGCCCCTGATCAGAAGTTCCATTTTGGACGCATTAAGGTTGGGATGTCTATTAGACATCTGTTATGGACTGAATTGTGTTCCCTCCAAACCATATGTTAAAACCCTAGTCCCCAATGTGATAGTATTTGAATATAGGGCCTTTAGGGCGGTAATGAAGGCTAAATGAAGTTGAAAGGGTGGAAACCTAATCCGATAGGATTGGTATCCTTCTAAAAAGAGAAAGAGACACCAGAGAGCTCTCTTTCTCTTCTTGAGCACACAGAAGAAAAGCTATGTGAGGTCACAGCAAGAAGGTGGCCATCTACAAGCCCGGAAGAGGTCTCACCAGACACCAAACCTGACAGCTCCTTGCTCTTGGACTTCTAGCCTTCAGAACTGTGAGAAAATAAATGTCCATTGTTTAAGGCATCCAGTCTGTGGACATATCTAGTGGGCAGCAGAACATGAGTCTGGAATTCAGAAGAGAGGTCTAGGCTAAAGATATAAATTTGGGAGTCGTCAATGCAGAGACAGTAGTTAGTCATGAAACTGGATGAAATCATCAAGGAAGTAAAGGTAGATGACAAGAGAAGAGGTCCAAGGACAGAGCCGTGGGGCTCTCAAACGTTAAAAGTTGAATTGATGATGAGAAACCAGCAATGGAGGGTGAAGAACAGAAGCCACTAAGGGAAAAGGGGAACAAAGAGACTGTAGCATCTAGAAACAAGGATGAAAGTGTATCAAGGAGAGGAAGTGACTGTGTCAAATGCTGCTGACAGGGCCAGAAAGAGGGGGACAGAACATACTGACAATCAGATTTATCAACGTTGTATGAGTGTTTTGCATCTGATGGCTTCAATTTGCTCTCTGAAGTAGGAGGTATGGTCATCCATTGAGAGATGAAGGGGGAGGGGAGGCTTGGGGAGATGGCAAGGTGGGAGATTTAAGAGTGACGAGAGTTTGAGAACATCATTGGGGAAAATGAAAGCACAAGTTGACCCGAGAGAAGGAGTAGGATTTGCGGGCAGTGCGGAGCGCCTGTTTGAGACGTACAAAAGGCAGTTGACTTCGTAGCCGCAGTAGGGGACAGACTGTTAAGGGTTAATAACGTTTTTTCTTTTCATCTATTTAAAAATCAGAACAGCAGATCCTTGTTTAGGGCCTCAAAGACAGTTTCAAGATAAGAAAGAACAGGATGCTGACACTCCAGGAGAGGCCACTTGGACCTCAGGGGGGTGTCACGTAGCAATGCACAGCTGTAAGAAATCACACAGCCAGAGTTCGCTGAACGAGCTTTTATCCCTGCACAAAGAGCTGCCCCTGAAGCAGTTTGACACTGGGCTGCACCAGGTGACATTTGTTGTCCTGATGGTGCTTCCCATTTCCTGGCTGGCCTCAAGGAGCATGTATACATGTGTCTAGTATATTGCAAGGGGAATCAGGAATGAGATCCAGATGGCTGTGCTCTGACAGGCTCACAAATGCATTCCTTGCCTTTCTGGGGATAATAGTATCATCATTTTGGAGCACTCTTCTAAGTGTTATACATGTCCTCTTATTGAACGTCCAGCTTAGCCCTCAGTGGTAGGTACTACTGTTTCCCCCGTTTTACAGAGGAGAGAACTGAGGCTCAGAGAGGTTAAATAACTTGCTAATGGGCACACCAGCAGGGAGCGGTAGAGCCAGAACCCAGCCCCAGGCTGACTATAAAACATAGTGAGTGTTGGCCATGTATGCACCAGGCTATGCACTAAGCACTTTACATGGATTATCTCATTTCATCCTCACTGCAACCTATTAAGGTTGACACCATTATTAATCGCATTTTACTAATGAGGTCAAGTAACTTAATCCAGATCACATAGCTAAGAAGTGATGCCGGGCAATTCTGAACTCGGCAGAGGGGTTAGGAGCAGAAGAGCTAGTACCAGCGCCTGATGAATTTCTTGTCCTGTAGATAAACGGGAAAAGAAATGGATGTTTCTTGTAAGTGTGTGGGTTTACTCTTAAAGGGCCCTTAGCCCCGGTAGTGATAAGGGCTCTATAGCCCACAGTAGAAGACCAGGCTGGAGATATGAGGGCAGAGAGCAATTTGCGCTGGGGGGAGAAGTCAGTGGGAGGTGAAGAAGTGGAGACAATGAGTACAGACAACTCTCTGAAGAAGCTTGACTGTGAAAGGAATGAGGGATATGATTTAGAGCCAAGAGAGAATTTTTTTAAAATGGGAAAGATTTGATTTGAGCATGAGTATGAGCTGAGGCGATGGGGCAGGGAGGGGGGAAGATACAGGTGAGAAAAGGGGTGGATTGAGTGAGTGTCTGACACACAAGGGAGGAACTAGCCTGGGTAAAGAGGAGTGGCCCCTCCTTCTTGGAGACTAGAGGCAGGTTAGTACAGGTGGGTGGGTGGGTGTCGGTCAAGTTTGTAGGTTCAGGAGGGTACGGCTCCCCACCTTCCCTGTACCCCATGACTTCTCTTTTCTCTGTGAGACAAGGTCATTTGTTTAGAGTGAGGGAAATGCAAATAGTGTTGGGTGTTAGAAAAGTGGCAATTAACGAGATATGTATATGAGTGGCCTGCAACGTGCCAGGCCATTTATGTTCATACCTCAGTTATTCTTCACAACAACCTGCAGGATAGATGTTACCACCCCAGCTTGTTGATGAGGAAGCTGATACTCAGAGGCATAGAAGGTTGGGAATAGCTGAAGGATGACGAGGAGAAGCAGCTGATGAAGGACAGGTAGAAGCTCTGGAGGCTGAGCTGAGCTGGGCCATCGTAACTGTGGGCTGGCACCTGTCTGCCCCCCTGTACCACTTGCTTCAGCTATGGTCATCCTCCTGGAGTGGGGGGCAGACAGATGGTCAGACTGAGGCAGAGTCGGGGGCCTGCCTGACAGACAGAGGCTGAGGCGTTCAGTCGCTGGTGAGAACGCAGTTCAAGTGGTCATGTGAGGCGTCCAGGGTGAGGGAAGGACGTGAAGTCAGACGGGGCTGGAGGGGCTGGGAAAAGAGGGACAGCTCTCGGTTCTGAAAGTCTACTGGAGGTTCAAAGAATAGGTTCAGTGGGACAGTGAGAAAGTGGGAAGGACAGAAAGTCGTGGTCCAGTCTGAGAGTGAGATTTTGGAGTTGGAGATGTCAGAAGAGGAGGTGTACCCGGAGATGGCAAAGCCAAAGTTATGTCCATGGGCATGTGTGTAAGGTTGTGAGTGAAGCCCTGGAGGAGAGGAGATAAAGGAACCATGGAGTCACCTCGGATGATGGCAGCACTTAAGGTTTGGAGCTGAGGCGAAGAGCAACCTCATCTGTTCTTCTTCTCATGGTTGGAGAGAATGGACCACCGCCACCGGGTTAGGAGGACTGGGGAGGAGACTCCATGGGGACTGGGCTACCTGCTAAGGTTCACGACCAGGAGAGGCACACAAACCAGGCTTTCCTCACATCCAAGGTCACCATGGTGGCTTTTGAAAATAATTAACTAATTTGGCCACGCCGCGTGGCTTGTAGGATCTCAGTTCCGCCGACCAGGGATTGAACCCGGGCCATGCCAGTGAAAATGCCGAGTCCTAAGCGCTAGACCACCAGGGAACTTCCCGCATGGTGGCTTTTAATTGGCAGCATTTAAATAGTACTTTACCATTTAGAAAGTGTGTCTCAATTTAAATATTCTACTGGACGAATTTTAGGCAGCTTCTTAAAATATTTTCTCACCAAAATAGCTTGGAAACAGATTATGTTGGCTTGCACAGAGTTACAAATGCGTTTTAAACCGTTTTAAAAAGCTGCTTTAACAATACTCTCCTGGTATCTGAGACATAAAGCCTATTCATCTTTTGTTCATTCCTCCCCTGTCCCCACACAAACAAACAAGCAAACACACTCCTAGCATCACATCCTCCTTTCCAGATCACCCACCTCTGTGGAGCCTTTTGCCCCAATGTGCTGGAAGACCAGAATTAAGGCTTCTGGACTAATACTTTTTTTCTACCACAGGAGGGCAGGCTTTTTAACAAAAAAGGGGGAAACAACTGTTTACCTTGTACTACATAGAACTGAAAATCGTGCTGGGGATGTATCGTACAACATGATGGCTATAGCTAATAACGCTGTTTTGTATATTTGAAAGCTGCTAAGAGGATAGACCGTAAAAGTTCTCACCACAGGAAAAACGAATTGTAACTATGTGAGGTGATGGATGTTAATTAAACTTATTGTGGTGACCATGTCCCAATAACTGCATATATCAAATCATTATGTTATACACCATAACCTTATACAGTGTTATATGTCAATTATATTTCAATAAAACCGGGGAAAAAATGAAAAAACAAAGAAAATAGTGAGAAATATGTTAAGGCCATCAGTGGATGAACTGGCTCCTTTCTTTCTTGCCTTTCTTCTTTTCTCCCTTCTGCCACTCCCTTACTCCCACAGAGATTTATTGAACATTTACTCTCAGTAGGGTTGCCAGATGAAATACAAGACACCCAGTTAAATTCGAACTGCAGATAAACAACAAATATTTTGTAGTATAAGGATGTCCCAAACATACACTCAGGGAGTCCTTAGACTACAAGATATTTGTTGTCTATGAAATTCAAATTTAATTGGGTGACCTGTGTTTTTATTTGCTAAAGAGCAGTGCTGGAAGCTGACAGGGTGGGCTGGGTCTAGAGGCAGAGGCACGCCTAACATAGCGAGCAGTGCAGTGCGAGAGCCATGGGGCCGTCCAGGAAGACGCCCTCGCAACCTCCCCCTCAATGCTGCCTCTTGCCTCTTCAGCCTGCAGCACCCAGCTGGAGGGTGTCCTCTTCTGCGAAGCTTTCCTGGAAGTCTCCAGGGACAGCTGTCACTTCAACGCCTTGTATCCACGCCTCTCATAACACCTATCACACTCTATGATTTACATTTCTGTCTTATTCACCAGACTACAGGGAACTAGAGGTCAGAGATTTTTTTGTTCATCTCTGTTTCCCAATTGCTTAACACTGAATAAGCACTCAGTATGTGTATGATTTAGAAAATGAGTGATTTTAGCTCTAGACCTTCAAAGACTCAACTAATTTTCCTTGCTGCTGTTTGGCTAACATATACAAGAAAGGGGTCTGATTAGATGACCTCTAATGTCCTTTACAGATCTAGAGGGAGCCCCAGGTTCAGCTGGAGACCTGCAGAGCACACACAGTAACCCCAGCTCTATTGCTGGTAGCAGCAAACTGCTCTTTAGAGCTCTTGGCTTCAAGAAGCCTGGCTGGGGAACACTGGTCACAAAGTGCTTCAAGTTTTGCGTGTGACTTAAAATCAACTGGAAAAAATGCTTCATTAAAATGGACTTTTTATAGTATCAATGGCTGAAAAAATTCCTGCACGTTTAGATTATAAAAATATCCTCAGAAATGCAATAGAATCCTCAGCATTAGAGAAGACTTTTAGCTCTTTTTATACCTGGTTGAGTGAATAGAAGTTGCTGTGAATGAGGAAAAAACAAAACAAAACATAAAACCCTTCTTCACTTTTTATTGAGTCCCTTCTAACCTCCTATCTCCCTGGCTTGAACTTTTATTTTTATAAACCTCTATGCTCTTTACCTCCATCCCATCCTGGCATTCACTGGTTGAATCACACCTTAGACTTGCCATTCAGGGTTGATTAAATAATAGCTACCACTTTTTGAGTGCTTACTCGGTCCCGGGCATTGTACTAAGTGCCTTACATGTATTAACTCAGTTAAGCTTAAAGGGAGGTAACACAGCTCTGGAGCCAGACTGCCTAAGTTCATGGTTCAGCTGTACCATTTCCTCCCTGTTGACCTTGGACAAGTTGCATAGCTTCTCTGTGCCTCGAATTCTCCATCTGTGAAAGGGGGATGATAACAATGATGATGCTAAATCCTACCTCACGGGGTTGTAAGAAGATTAAAATAAGTTAATGTATGTAAAACACTTAGAACAGTGGCTGACATCCTGTAAATATTAGTTGTGTATACACAGACATAGATCTGTAATCTATACATATATAGATAGATAATAAAATCTGTATGCATGCATACACATACAAGCCTATCAAGAAGATACTCATTTTGCAGATAAGGAAACAGAGATTCAGGAAACGCAAGTACAGTTGACCCTGGAACAACTCAGGTGTTAGAGGTGTTGGCCTTCCAGCACAGTCAAAAATCCGACTATAACTTATAGTCAGCCCTATATATGCACAGTTCCTCCATATTTTCAGTGCCTCTGTGTCTGTGGTTCCAAATCCGTGGGTTCAGCCACCTCAGATTGTGTAATACTACAGTATTTTACTGCTGGAAAAAAAATCCATGTATAAGTGGACCTACACAGTTCAATCCCCTGTTGTTCAATGGTCAACTGTTGTTTTTTAAGGTCACCGAGCCTGCCATCCTAACCACTACACGATACTGCTTCTGTTTTTGTTTGGTTTGTTTTAAATAAACTTTTCATTTTAAAATAATTTTAGGACTTCCCTGGTGGTGCAGTGGTTAAGAATCTGCCTGCCCACACAGGGGACACAGGTTCGAGCCCTGGCCCGGGAAGATCCCACATGCCACAGAGCAACTAGGCCCATGCACCACAACTACTGAGCCTGTGCTCTAGAGCCCATGCTCTGCAACAAGAGAAGCCACCACAATGAGAAGCCTGCTCGCCGCAACTAGAGAAAGCCTACATGCAGCAACAAAGACCCAACGCATCCTAAATAAATAAATAAATAAATAATTTTAGACTTAGAGAAGAGTTGCATAGATAGGTCAGAGAGTTCGCATATACCTCATACCCAGCTTCCCCTAATGTTAACATCTTACATAACCAATCTACATTTGTCACAAGTAAGAAACTAATGTTGGTACTATTATTAACTAAACTATAGATTGTTAACTATCAGAAACCTTAACTAAACTATAGACTTTATCTGGATATCACCCGTTTCCCCACTAATATCCTTTTTTGGTTCCAAAATCCAATCCAAAATACCACATTGCATGTAGCCATACTGCTGCTTTTTTTTTTAATTAATTAATTTATTTTTATTTTTGGCTGGGTTGGGTCTTCGTTGCTGTGCACAGGCTGGGCTTTCTCTAGTTGCAGCGAGCGGGGGCTACTCTTCGTTGCAGTGCGAGTGCCTCTCATTGCAGCAGTTTCTCTTGTTGCGGAGCACGGGTTCTAGGTGAGCGGGCTTCAGTAGTTGTGGCACGCAGGCTCAGTAGTTGTGGCTCGTGGGCTCTAGAGCGCAGGCTCAGTAGTTGTGGCGCACGGGCTTAGCTGCTCCACGGCATGTGGGATCTTCCTGGACCAGGGCTCGAACCCGTGTCCCCTGCATTAGCAGGCAGATTCTTAACCCCTGTGCCACCAGAGAAGTCCCTGCTTCTTTTTTTAAATTAATTTTTATTGGAGTTTAGTTGATTAACGATGTTGTGTTAGTTTCTGCTGTATAGCAAACTGAAACAGTTATACATATACATATAGCCACTCTTTTTTAGATTCTTTTCCATATAGATCATTACAGAGTATTGAGTAGAGTTCCCTGTGCTATACAGTAGGTCCTTATTAGTTACCCGTTCTATATATAGCGCCATACTGCTTCTTAATACCTACTGAGCAACTATTCTGGGTCAGGCCCTATAGTAGGCATTGGGGATAGGGAGATGAGTAAGAAACTGGTCTGCCCTCAGAAAGCTCACCGTCTGTCAGAAGGAGAGAAGCAAGCTCTCAGCTATAATAAAAGGTAGTCAGTACAATTACAATTAAGCACTGAGGGCTGTGGGGGAGGGCACAGACAAGGGGCATCTGATCCAGACGGGGTCATCCAAGCTGAGACCTGAAGGACGAGTAGGACTTAGCCAGGCAAAGTCAGGGTGTGTGTGAATGAGTATGGCTCGTTTGGGGAGTGCTACATCTCCCAAGATTTCACTGCAAACTCTGAAACTCCCATTTTCACCACAACCTTCTACACTTCATCTAGACCTCATCTAGGCGTCCAAATTCTTTCTATGCCTTGCGGCTCCCTTCTCACCTCCCCCGTCCCCCACCCCCGCTCCCCACACCATCCCATTCTCTTGCCTACGCTCACTTCCCAACTGAACTTATGTTGTCACACCAGAACTGAGCTCTGAAGTCCTCTGGCCAATCCCAGGCCCTGGGAAAACCCCACACCTCCCACTCTCAAGTAAAAGTCCGCTGCTGGTTAATTTTGTTATAATTTCCTGCTAATCTTGGCCAAGCCTTGACCCTATGATATATGGCAAAGACCTGAGCTTTAGAGTTCTACAAACATGGGTTTCAATTCTGACTCCTCTTACCATCTCTGTGGCCTTGGACAAGGTATTCACCATTTCAAATTTGTTTCTTCTTCTGTAAAATAGGAAAACCAATACTATCTACCTCCCAGTGCTGTTGAGACCATTCAAAATAATATAGGCTTATAAAAATTAACTCAAAATGGATCAGGGATCTACATGTAAGACGTAAAACAATAAAACTCTTAGAAGACATGGGACAAAAGCTCCATGACATTGGATTTGGTAATGGTTTCTTGTATATGACATCAAAGGCACAGGTAACAAAAGAAAAAAATAGACAAACTGGACTTCAATGAAAATTAAAAATTTTAGTGCATCAAAAGACACTATCCACAGAATAAAAAGGCAGTCCACAGAATGGGAGAAAATATTTAAAAATCATATATCTGATACCAAGAATATACAGAGAACTTCTAAGACTCAGCAACAAAGAAAACAAGCAACCCGATTCAAAAATGGGCAAAGGACTTGAATAAACATTTCTCCAAAGAAAAATACAAATGGCCAATAAACACATGAAAAGATGCTCAACATCACTAATCATTAGGGAAATGCAAATCAAAACTACAATGACATACCACCTCTCATTGGAAGCTCCCTTTACCCCCTACTATTGGGATTTTTGCGGAGGTTTCATCATGTAAGCATGATCAATTATTAATTCCATTTCCAGCCCCTCTCCCCTCTCCAGAGAAGTGAGGGTGGGGCTGAAAATTCCAAGTTTCTAATCATGGCGTGGTCTTTCTGGTGACCAGCCCCCATCCAGGAGCCCACCAAGAGTTGCCTCATCAGAGAACAAATGACTTGGGACGTCCCAGGTGGTCCAATGGTTAAGACTCCATGCTCCCAATGCAGGGAGCCCAGGTTCGATCCCTGGTCAGGGAATTAGATCCCACATGCATGCTGCAACTAAGAGCCCACATGCCACAACTAAGACCCGGCCCAGCCAAATAAATAAATAAATATTTAAAAAAAAAACGGGCTTCCCTGGTGGCGCAGTGGTTGAGAGTTCTCCTGCCGATGCAGGGGACACGGGTTCGTGCCCCGGTCTGGGAAGATCCCACATGCCACGGAGCGGCTGGGCCCGCGAGCCATGGCCACTGAGCCTGCACATCCGGAGCCTATGCTCCTCAACGGGAGAGGCCACAACAGTGAGAGGCCCGCGTACAGCAAAAAATAAATAAATAAATAAAAATTAAAAAAAAAATGACACTCCTATCATCCAGGAAGTTCCAGGGGATTTAGGAGCCTTGTGTCAGGAACAGGGGTCAAAGACCAAATATTAGAACACAAGATGCTCCTTGTACTCTTATCAGTTAGGATTTTACAAGGGTTTCAGGGGTCCTGTGCCAGGAACCAGGGGTAGAGACCAATATATATATTTTCTGTTATCTCATAGTGGTATACGCATACAATGGAATATTATTCAGCCTTAAAAAGGAAGAAAATTCTGTGACAACCTACAACATGGATGAATCTTGAGGACACTATACTATGTGAAATAGGCCAATCACAAAAAGACAAATACTGTATGATTCCACGAATATGAGGTACTTAGAATAGTCAAAATCATAAGGATGGAAAGTGTAATAATGGTTGCTAGGAGTTGAGGGGAGGGGAGAATGGGGAGTTATTATTTAATAGTTTTAGTTTTACAAGATGAACAGAGTATTGGCAATGGATGGTGGTAATGGTTGCGCAACAATGTGAATGTGTTTAATACCACTTAAATGTACACTTAAAAATAGTTAAGATGGTAAATTTTATGCTGTATAGATTCTACCATGATAAAAACATAATCTAGGCAAAGTTCTTGTCATAGTGACTGCCTCATAATAGGTGCTGAATAGTTGGTAGCTTTCTTTATTATCGACCTCTTTTTTTGTTTATTTCTAGGTGAATCCCCACAGCTTTCAAGGACCTACGCCTAAACTTTCACTTTCCTCAGCCTTCAGTTCTCACTTTCTTCCTTTGCCTTCTATGTTCTTGGTTCTCCTCCTACTTCTTTGACAGTCTCTTGTGTTGCCTTTACTGGCTCTTCTTCTTTTTCTTATTTCCTAAATATAGGTATGCCCTCAAGATCCTGTGCTCAAAATTCTTCTTGTTCTGCATTCTCTCTCTTAGTAATGTCATTTCAGGCTTATGTGAATGACTTCTAAACGTGTATCTCTGGTTCCGACTTTCCGCATGAGCTCCAGACCTGATTTCCAGGCTCGCAACTGGCCATCTTTACCTGGATGTCCCAAGGGCCCTGCACATCTGGTATATGCTAATGTCATCACTTCCAGTTCTGCTCCCCACCCCGCCTCAAACCTGTCCTTTTGACTATTTTATGTCTGTTAATGGCATCACCATATTCTTAGACCCTAAGGTTAAACTCTTGACCTCTTAGGGTCCTAAGGAATTGCCATGCAATTTTTACATTTCCATTCTCACTGTCGTCAGCCAGTTTCATACTTCAGCATCTTGTCCTCCAATAGAGGCAATCCCTTTCCTATAAATAGGCTGCTTGAGTACCGTGTTATCCAGAGCACTCCCTTTTCCTGATATCAAGATTGCTGGGAAATACACTTCAGAAATCTGCTTGGTGAGCTGGGATTTAAAACAAAGGGATGGGAATATTCTTGAGGGATATTTTACTCCAGCTATGATGAAGCCTGAAGAACTGTCCCTGCTTTGCAGCAAATGGTACCTAAGTTCAACTTTTTTCTCCCCCACATGGTGCAAGATACATGTTGCTAAACTATGCTCATGGAACACCTTTTTCAATGCTGAGTTCTACGAAGAGACATTATTGAGAGCTGTTAACACCATTGGCTGAGTGACAGTGGAGTTGACAGTCTCCTTCCATTATGAGATGATGTAATCAGCTGACATCTCAAAAAAGCAATCTTAATCCTACCCATAAATTCCACTCTTAAGCCATTATCCCCTAGGAAAACGCTTGCGTCTGTGCTCCAAAGACATATAGATGATTACTTACAGTACCAAACTGCCCCAAACTGAAAACAACTCAAATGTCTATCTGTAGTAGAATGGCTGAATAAATTATGGCATATTCATAAAATGGAATACCAAAAACAAAAAGAATAATCTACAAGTATACCCAATATCACAGGTAAATCTCAAAAATAACGTTGAACAAAGTAAGTCAGAGAACATATGCAGTATAATTCCATTGATATGGAGTTCAAAAGAAGGTAAAACTAAGTAATACCTTATTGGTTGGAGATAAACACATGTGATAAAACCTCTAAACATAAGCAAGGAATAATTAGCACAGAATTCAGGAGAGTGGCTTGCTCTTGGAGGTGGAAAGAAGAGGACGTTAAGCTGAGGAGTGGCATGGAAGGCTTTGAAGGCATTCTTTCTTCAGCTGGGTGGTAGGTCACAGATTTCCATTTTATTTTGATTCTTTAAACTGTGTATTTGCCTTAAATACATTATTATATGCACAATATACTTCACAGTTTTTAAAAGTTATTTTTAAAAAAGGTACTATTATCTCCAAGTTCTTTGCAATGAGATGATGGCCTTTTTGTTTTTTAAGCTAGATAGCTCTTGTCCACCTTCAAAACTCACTTCACATCTCCTTTGGGAAGCCTCCTCTAACTCCCTAAGTTGATTTATTGAATATGGAAAATTTCAAACATACACGAAGTAAAGAGAATAATATGATGAACCACAGGTAACTGTCTCCTAGCTTCAAAAATTATTAACACATAGTCAATCATGTTTATTCTGAGACTTTCCTGGTGGTCCAGTGTGTAAGACTCCACACTCCCAATGCAAGGGGCCGGGGTTTGATCCCTGGCCAGGGAACTAGATCCCGCACGCATGCCGCAACTAAGAGTCCGCATGCCCGCAACAAAGAAGTCTGAATGCCGTTGCATGCCACAACTAAGAAGTCTGCATGCCGCAACGAAGATCCTGTGTGCCACAACTAAGACCCGGCGCAGCCAAAATAAAAAAAAAAATCATGTTTATTCTATGCCCTGCCACATTCCCCTCCCCCTATTGGATCATTTGAAAGCAAATCTCTACCATCCTATCACTTCATCTGTAAATACTTTGGTATAGTCTCTAAGAGATAAGGACTCAAAAAAAAAAAAAAAAGGAAAACTCCAATACCATTATCCACTTAAAAAATTTGACAATGGGCTTCCCTGGTGGCACAGTGGTTAAGAATCCACCTGCCAATGCAGGAGACATGGGTTCGAGCCCTGGTCCAGGAAGATTCCACATGCCGTATAGCAACTAAGCCCGTGCACCACAACTAATGAGCCTGCGCTCTAGAGCCCGTGAGACACAACTACTGAAGCCTGTGGGCCTAGAGCCCGTGCTGCGCAACAAGAGAAGCCACCGCAATGAGAAGCCCACACACCGCAACAGAGTAGCCCCCGCTCACTGCAACTAGAGAAAAGCCCACGCGCAGCAACGAAGACCCAAAGCAGCCAAAAATAAATAAATAATTAACTAATTAAAAAAAATTTGACAATGACTCCTTAATATCAAATATCCAGATAGTGTTCAATTTTCCCTGTGTCCTATAACTTTTGATTTGATTGAATCAGGATCTAGACGAACTTCACACATTACATTTGGTTTTTATGTTTTTCTAGATCTCTTTTAATCTGTTTCCCCTCCCTCTTTTTTTTTTTTCTTGCAATTTATTTGTTGACAAAACCAGATCTGGTCAATTTGCTACATTCTGGGTTTCTGCTCATTTCATAACCCTCTCTACCTTTCCTTTTTCTAGAATTTTCTATTTCCATCTATACATTTTGGGGGAATAGATGAGAAAGGATGCCTGGAGGGAACAGAATGAAGGTGGGGGTAATCCCTGTGCAGATACACCCTAGGGCTCCCTACACTTGACTGGAATCATGGGTTTATTTGCCTGTCTCCCTCCAACACACCTCTTGGGGGCCAACACCGTGTCTTCCGTGATTTTGTATCCTCTATGTTTTACACAGAATTTTACACATAGTAGGTGCTAAATAAATGTTTATTGAATGAATGAATGAATGATGTTGCTCTCTTGTACTGCTATGTGCTACATCTTTTTTTCCAGCTTCATAGGAAGATTAAGAATTTGTGAAACTTTGATTTCAACCCCCTGGGGTAAGGTATTATGCAAAATTCTTTTGATAGTTACTTTTCTCAAAAAGTTTGACAAATTTCATTGTGAAGAGCACTTTATTTATTGTACTTTCCTTTGTCGCCTATTTCCTGAACCACTGTGGTCTTGATAAGCTTGTTTGAATTGAAACACAAAAGTCCCTGCTCTGTAACTTGATGGAGGGGGGCGCTCCCAGCAGACTTGCCCTCAGTGGGAATTGTGGGTTAACAGCTTCTGAGTAATGCATTACTCACCACAGCTTCTTAGAAACTTCTTTTGAAGCAAATTGTTACTTTCTGAGATATCATTGCTCTGTTCCTTGAATTTCATGGGTCATCCCCTCTTGTAGATTTTTCAACTTCTCTCTATGAAAAACAAGTCACTGAGAAAGCTGGAAACAAACTTCCTTCTATGCACTTACTCTAGTATTTCCTCCTGATTTACAGTTGAGGCATATGTACTCTCCAGGGCCCACGGCTAAACATCCCTTCTGTTAGCTCTGTAGCAGGTACTTGGACTTGTATTTATTGCCTGTTTTACTTTGTCACAAACACAAAAGGTACCAATCCCACCAAATAAGAACATTTTCCTATCTGCTATTGGATTTGATATTATTGTACTCATCCATTTGATACTGTGAATACCACTGATGTCCTTAGACTTGTTTTAGAAGTACTTCCTGTTTTCCTAATTCCAGGAAGTGAATCTGGTTCATGGGACTTGCAATATTATTTTTGTGAAATTGTTATGAACTGGACTCAATAATTTAGAATCCAACCAAACTAATCATGCTGTAGCTCTGAGTGTGTAGGGTTTATGGAATTATGTTTGAAATGATAGGTGATGAAGTCCCTCCCTAATTTTTTTTTTGTGTGTGTGTTAGGTACGCAGTCCTCTCACTGCTGTGGCCTCTCCCGTTGCACAGCACAGGCTCCGGACGCGCAGGCTCAGCGGCCATGGCTCACGGGCCCAGCCGCTCCGCGGCATGTGGGATCTTCCCGGACCGGGCCACGAACTCGTGTCCCCTGCATCGGCAGGCGGACTCTCAACCACTGTGCCACCAGGGAAGCCCCCTCATTATTTTTTAATGCAGCAGTTAGATAATAGTGAATTAAGATTTCCTGGAGAGTTAATTTTAAGCCATCAACTGACAGTGAAAGGTAAACAAAGACTAGATGACATGTTGAAATTATACCTAGTGCATAAACTTATATCAAACACTTCTAATCTGGCAAACAATACAATGAGTGACAGCAAATGCAATAAATCAGAAACCTAGATCAATTATCTTAGAAAGATTGCAGTCATCAGATAAAAATGGGACTGTGGAGTCTTCTAAATTAACTAGCACTGAGAACATGAATCAGTCTTTCATCTTTTATTATTTCATCCTTTTCCTTTGAAGTAAACTTAAAAATAATCTTTTTGCCAACTCCTCAAAATTAAATATTCACTATATCACTCTTACTCCCTATTAAAAACTGGTATTAGTGTGCCTTTATACTGAAGACATCAAAGAAACTATGGAGTATACTTGTATAAACATAAGGAAGCCTGAAGTATATTGTTTATTTTCCTATGGAATAAATGCAAAATCATGATCCTTCATTGTGCATTTACTGAATTCTACTTGGATTTTCTGAAAGAAATTTCCCTTTTTTTTTTACATCTTTATTGGAGTATAATTGCTTTACAATGTTGTGTTAGTTTCTACTGTACAACAAAGTGAATCAGCTATATGTATACATATATCCCCATATCCCCTCCCTCTTTCGTCTCCCTCCCACCCTCCCTATCCCACCCCTCTAGGTCGTCACAAAGCACCGAGCTGATCTCCCTGTGCTATGCGGCTGCTTCCCACCAGCTATCTATTCTACATTTGGTAGTGTGTATACGTCAGTGCTACTCTCTCACTTTGTCCCAGCTTTCCCTTGCCACCCTGTGTCCTCAAGTCCGTTCTCTAGGTCTGCGTTTTTATTCCTGCCCTGCCACTAGGTTCATCAGTACTGTTTTCTTAGATTCCATATATATGTGTTAGCATACGGTATTTGTTTTTCTCTTTCTGACTTACTTCACTCTGTATGACAGACTCTAGGTCTGTCCACCTCAATACAAATAACTCAATTTCCTGTCTTTTTATGGCTGAGTAATATTCCATTGTATATATGTGCCACATCTTCTTTATCCATTCATCCATAGATGGACATTTAGGTTGCTTAAAAATATGGAATGCTTCACAAATTTGCATGTCATCCTTGCACAGGGGCCAGGCTAACCTCCTCTGTATCGTTCCAATTTTAGTATATGTGCTGCTGAAGCGAGCGCTCCCTTCCCTTTTTGATCCGATCTTTGTTGAATGGATGAAATATGTGGTCATTTGTTTCTAGCACTTTGAGGTCAGCTCCACTTTTCATCCATGATAGTGCCCACCAAGTAGATTACTGTACTAGTTTAGTTTTTCCAGTGGGTTTGGATTTTAATAGTTTTATTCCACTGCTAGCTAGTATCTAACTATTTTATCTATAATCACACAAGTACATCTGGGTGTTATCTATTCATTCCACATTTGAAAATGTCTGAATATATCCTGGGACATGTTGTAGACACCATTGATTGCCTACCACCACAACGTTTTCCATGATAACAGAACCCCAATTTGTACTGGTGTGAGGCACCACAGGTTTTAACAGAGGCTCGGTCCCTTCCAGCTCAGCCCTTAACCCAGCTAAGCCGCCCTCGGTAATTTTTTAAAAATTAAAATTGGAAGATTGGGATTGACATATATACACTACTATATATAAAGTAGGTGACTAATAAGGACCTACTCTATATAGCACAGGGAACGCTACTCGATACTCTGTCATGGCCTATATGGGAAAAGAATCTAAAAAAGAGTGGATATATGTATGTGTATCACGGATTCACTTTGTCGTACACCTGAAACTAGCACAACATTGTAAATCAACTATTCCCCAATTTTTAAAAACCTTATTTTATTTTTTAGAGCAGTTTTAGATTTGTTACTGACCCTCCCGAGCTGGGCTCCAACAAGGGTCCTCCTGCCTGGTGTCCTTGGAGCCAACAGAATAAGACCAAGTTCGGTTCAGAAGCAAAGGAAAGCTTCGTTTTCTGATCAAAGCACCGACAGGTGTGAGCTTGTACTGCAGAGTACACGCCCGTGGGCGGGGCTGCTTTACTGGGCTCTTGTCAGCGGGGAGGGGCTGGGAGTTCTCCCGGGTGGGGCGCAATTTTGCAGCTCACAGCATTCACTCCAGGGCCAAGTGCCGGGCGCAGCGCTTCTGCACACCGCCTGCCGCCACTGTCTTGGATTGCAGTGTCTGTGCAGTGTCTCTCTGCACAGGGCCCACCGCCGCCATCTTGGATTGCCGCGTTGTGCACAGCGCTTCTGCGCGCGGCCCGCGGAGCCGAGGCGTCAGCCACAGCCGCTCCACACTAGGGACTCTGCTCTGAAGTGCCGGATGCGAGGCCTCTGCGCACAGCCGCCCATGAACAAGTGAAGCTGGACTAAGCACAAAGGAAAAGAGAAGAAAAAAAAGGTTAGACTTCATGTTATTACCCAGATTCTCTTTTTATTTCCTGGGAATTGTTAATGGGCTGTGCCTGTGGCAGATTCACAGCAAAACCGAGCCTCCCCCCTTACCCACATCCCCCACCAGAGGGGTATGTTTGTTACAGCTGTTGAACTTACATCGTCACATCTTTATCACCCAAAGTGCATAGTTGACATTACCATTCACTCTTGGTGTTGGACCTTCTGTGCATTTGGACAAATGCGTAATGACACGTGTCCATCATTATGGTATCATACAGAGTATTTTCAATGCCCTAAAAATCCTCTGTGCTTTGCCTGTTCATCCCTTCCTGACCCCCAACTCCTGGCAGCCACTGACTGATCTTTGTAATATCTCCATAGTTTTGCTTTTTCCAGAATGTCATATAGTTGGCATCATCCAGTACGTAGCCTTTTCAGATTGGCTTGTTTCACTTAGTGACATGCAGCTGAGGTTCCTCCATGCCTTCTCACGGCCTGATAACTCGTTTCTCTTTAGCGCTGCCTAACAGTCCATTGTCTGGATCTTCCACAGTTTATGTAACCATTCACCTACTGAAGGACATCCTGGTTGCTTCTAAGTTTTGGCAATTATAAGTGAAGCTGCTATAAACATCACGTGCAGGCTTTTGTGTGGACATAAGTTTTCAACTCCTTTGGGTAAATACCAAGGGGGACAAATGCTGGATTGTATGGCAAGGAAGAGTATGTTTAGTTAAGGTGTCTGTTAAGGTCTTTAGTCCATTTTTTAATCAGGTTGCTTGTTTTCTTATTGAGTTTAAGTGTTCTTTGGGATAATAGCCCTTTATCAGGTGTGTCTTTTACAAATATTTTCTCCCAGTCTGCAGCCAGGAGAATTCCATTATCCTTGTTAATGGCAGGCTTAGGCCTCGGACATGTAATATAATTCTGATAATGACACATGTGGAAAAGTCTGTTGGAGACCTTTTGGGAAGTCTTTTCTCAGTCTTAGAACGGAGCACCAGGAAAGGATGTCCTCCCTTCTGGCCTTTGGAAATTATTGTTCCAGGACATAGTGCCTGGACGTGTTGTAACCAGTCTGCAGCTATGAGAAGAGTAGCAGACAAACAGAACCTCAGAGTAGAAAATGAAAAGAATGTGAATCCTTGATAATATTGTTGAACCTGTGAATTACTGAAACTGCCTTATCTCTGTTTTCCTTGTCACATGATTTAATAAGCTGACAATTGTTGAAGCCAGTTGAGTTTTCTATTACTTGCAATCCAGGCATCCTAAGTGACATCCTACATAAAGCTGACGGTTCCTATATTGCATTAGGTGAAGTCACTCTCTTCGTTTCCAAACACTACACTAAAATTTCATAGATTCAGCCCCATTAGGGCTGAATATCAACACGAAATAATTAAAACTGAATTACAGAGTATGCTTTTCTATTATCATTACTTTTATTTTATTAATAAAATGTGTAGCTATAAAAGAAATAGTTGATGTCATAGAAATTAGAAAAACTTATCTTTTTTTTTAAACTGAAGAATTATTGGAGAAGGTGTGTTTATTCAATTTGTGGTGACACAAGATAGGAGAGAACCATATGACAGTCAAAATTCAGAAATATTTCAACGGACTGTAATGATGAGCCCAAAACAACAAGGTGAAATGTAATAGAGAGAAATGTACGTTTTTGCATTTAGGTTAATGAGATGAGGGCTAAGCCTGTTTAGGATGAGAGTTAAAGGCTTCTTGTATGACGAGCATCTGGGGATTTCAGTTTACTGTTAATTCTGTAAGTGCCAGGATTAGGACAAGGCCAAAAAATTACTAAAAGAGTAAATATGTAAATCCTTCCTTCATGCAACAAGAATTTATTAAACATGTATTCAACGAATACATATTAAGAGCTGGTTAAGAGAAAGGGCTTTGGACTTCAACTGATCTCAGCTTGGACTGTGTGATCTTAGGCAAGTTACTTCTTGGTACCTCCATTTTCTTATTTGTAAACTATGATGAATAATAATGCATGGTAACTGAGAGAACCAAAATAAGATAATATACGCAAAGGGTCTGGAAAAGTATTTAGTAGCAATAATAATTTTTAGTGTTTAGCCTTGTTTTAGATCAGTTGTGATAATTCTTCCACAGTAATCTGCTTTGTTCAGTTTATACCTGGAGAACTTTATTTTTGTACCATATTTTGAAGCACAGTGAGAGACTAGGGAACAACCAGGTAAGCATGAGAAGAGGATCTCTGGAAACAATATCAGATAAGGAATAACTTCAGGAATTAAATATTGGACCTGAAAAGACTTCATATATTTAATGGAATTTCAGGGAAAAAATGTCATGAAGAACCTAGGGGTAAGACAGGAATAAAGACGCAGACCTACTAGAGAATGGACTTGAGGATATGGCGGGGGGAAGGGTAAGGTGTGACAAAGCGAGAGAGAGGCATGGACATATATACACTACCAAACGTAAGGTAGATAGCTAGTGGGAAGCAGCCACATAGCACAGGGAGATCAGCTCGGTGCTTTGTGACCACCTGGAGGGGTGGGATAGGGAGGGTGGGAGGGAGGGAGATGCAAGAGGGAAGAGATATGGGAACATATGTATATGTATAACTGATTCACTTTGTTATAAAGCAGAAACTAACACACCATTGTTAAGCAATTATACTCTAATAAAGATGTAAAAAAAAAGACTTCATATATTTAAAAGGGAGCCATATAAATCAGGTAATAAATTTATTTTGTGTTGTTACAGAGGGAACCCTGGGTACAATAAAGAGAAGCAGAATTCAGCTTAATATACTGAAGATTTTTAGCTATAATTGCTATGCAACAACTGCATGGCCTAATTGGAGAAGCAGTGACCTCCCTATCATTGTAAATACTTGGGCAGAGGCCAGATGAGCATCTGTCAGGGATGATACAGGGAATTCAGTGAGTCCTGCAGTTTCTGCAGTTGTATATTTGACTTGAGTCCCTTTTAGCAATAAGGTTCTGATTGAATTTTCATCCATATATCCTTGGAAGATTTTTTAACCTACAAGGGATATTAACACACCAACAAGAAAACTATTTTGTCTTGACTCTTTTGCAGAATCAAAAATTTCAGAACTGAAATGTCCTTCAGAGACTAAATAGATATATTTCTCAATTACTGGTCCATGAATTGGTAAGGGAATTAAAAAACAAATTATTCTTATTTTTACATTTTATTAACTTTTCTTTCATTATAAAATAATAGAAACATATTAAATAAAATGGTAGAAGAGAAAGAAAAAATCAATTTCACCACATTACACATAGTTGTTCACATAGAACTTGTATTTATATACAAATATAATATAAATATATAAAAATATATATTTTTTGCTATTTTCATTATATAAGGGTTGTATTAGTTTGCTAGGGCTGCCATAACAAAATACCACAAACTGGGTGGCTTAAACAACAGAAATTTAATTTCCTTTTTTCCTAAGGACACTAGTCACATTGGATTAGGGGCCCACCATACTCCAGCATCATCTCATCCTAACTTAATTACATCTGCAACAAACTTATTTCCATATAAAAGGTTACATTCTGAGGTACTAAGGCTGAGGATTTCAACATATGAGTTTTGGGGGTACACAATTCAACCCATAACAAGGGTCAAACCAATGTACAGTGCCATCTGTAATATATAAGAGTACCGTTTTCCTGTATCCTCAATGACATTAAGTTTTATTTTTAAAAGAAGTTGTTTTGCCAATTAGGTGAAGAATTGCACCACAGTGGTGTTTTAATATATATTCTTTTACTAGTGAGTGTGAATGTTGTTTTATGTTTGCTTACTAGATGAATTTCTTCTTTTGTGAAATGTCTGTTCCTGTCTACTGCCTCTATTTTTTTAATTATGAAAATAATTTATTACAAAAGATTTGAGAAACAGAGAAAATAAAAACCGCCCATAGTGCCACTATTCCAACACAGCTATTATCATTTTTATTGCCTTCTGGGCTATTTTCCTATGCATTTTACCCTTTTGTAATTGTAGTGTACAGGTAGTCTTATCTCCTACTTTCTTTTTTACCTTACGTTGTATTATAATATGGAAATGGGTTAATCCTCAGTGTACCAGAATAGCTCATTCTTCAACAATTATGAATTTGGAACTAGGCTTCTGGTATTAGACAAATAAGAGCTTTTTCAAGGGTATACTACCTGGCCATTAATGGGGTACAAATAACGAGGCTTCCAGGTTGCAAGAAAGTTAAAATTACATTTCCATACCATGGCCTATCTTCGGGTACCTGGCACTCAGGCATCCAATACGTGATGAATTAATTAATAGTCTAGTTATTAGACATCATTTTTATTCATTTTTTCGTAGACAACTCCGTTTGCAGAATTTGCTTCATTCTAGGCTCCTGCATGAAATACAGCATTAAGACTATACAGCATAAGCATTAATGCATCTCAATCATACATTTAAGAACCAGCATCATACCGGGCAAAACAGAAGTTAAACTAGTATAAGATCCATCATTTTAAAAATATATTTTAAAAGTCATAAGTGAAAAAAGGATTTTACAAAGTGTCTTTCAAAGTAAACTTGTGTGTATCAAAAACTATGGTTCACAAAAACAAATTTATTTTGTGGACAAAATCCAAACATGGAATTCCTTTTTCTCCCTTGTAATAAAAAACTTCACATTAGAACCAAGAGATGTTACAAGTTATCATTTGTCTATTGTCTGAGATAAACTGAGCTGAAATGAATATCTGATGGTGTCTGTAATGTTACTGGTGTATATTGGTAATATACACCAATGATTTATTTTCTTTCTTCTCCTTCCTCTTATTTCATTGGAAATATTTTACACATATTGTCACTCGTATTTCAGTCTTTCTAATTAAATTATAAAGACTGGCCTCAAACTGAAACTCAAAAGCTTCACATCCTTCTTCTCTGCCATCTTTTCTCCTCAGAAGCTTCAAATCTAAAAAAAAAAGTGGTATAAAAAATAGTGCTTCTCGAAATGTGTGGTGAAGGACGTTTCTAAAAATTTCCAAACTGCAGTGGACCGATAATTTTATAAAATACAATAAAAATGAACTATTAGAAGAATTTAAAAAGCCAATGTCATAGAAGATAAAAATCAAAAAAATTTTAAAGATCCTATAGACATGAAAATTACCTTGTATAATTTCTATAAAAATTTAAAATGCTTAATCTTAATTCCTGTACTTGTCTAGGCATGGACTGGTAACAAGCAGTCCACAGATTACACTTTGAGTAGCATTGATATAAAACAAAGACCCTGTCCTCAAGGAGCTAAGACTCTTGTTAGGGTGAACACTACGAGAGTACAGAATTGTATTATAATCTATAATTGTATTTTTTATATAATAAAAATTGTATTATAAGCTAAGTACAAAATTGTATTATAATCTATGCTACCCCAGACCATGCCAGCCTGGAGTAACATATGAGACATGCTCACTGTAAGATAGTAGAAAAAATATATCTTGGTCTCTTCCCTGGTTCCTGGCACAGGGCTCCTAAAACCCATGTCATTTCCTGGGTGATAGGATTGTCTTTTGTTCTAATGAGGCAGCTCTGGGTGGGCTCCTGGCTGGCTCCTAGATGAAGCCTGGTCACCAGAAAGACCAAGTCATGATTAGGAGCTTGGAATTTGCAGCCCTGCCCCCATTCTCTTGAGAAGAGAGAAAGGCTGGAAATGGAGTTAATGGTCAATCATACCTAAGTGATGAAGCCTCCATAAAATCCCAATAGTGTGGGGTTTGGAGAACTTCCAGGTTGGTGAACATATCCATACTGGAAGGGTGACATACACCAACTCCATGGGGACAGAAGCTCCTGCACTCAGGAACCTCCCAGACCTTGCCCTGTGTATCTCTTCATCTGGCTGTTCATCTGTATCCTTTATCATATCCTTTAATAAACTGGTAAATGTAAGTAAGTGTCACCCTGAGTTCTGTGAGCCACTCTAGCAAATTAATCAAACCCGAAGAGAGGGCTGTTGGAACTTCCGATCTATAGCCAGCTGGTCAGAAGCACAGGTGACAACCTGGGCTTGTGACTGGCATCTGAATTGTGTGTGTGTGTGTGTGTGTGTGTGTGTGTGTGTGTGGCAGGGGGCAGTCTTGTGGGACCGAGCCCTTAACCTGTGGGATCTGACATATCTCCAGGTAGATAGTGTCAGAACTGGGTTAAATCTTAGGACACCCAGCTGGTGGCACAGAGAATTTGCTCGCTGGGGGAAAACCTCCACACATCTGGTGCCAGAGGTGTGAGTGTGCTAGTAGTAAGAGTAAAAGAGATACACAGGAGGAGGACTGAGGTTGTTCCTTGTCATCTTACAGGTAAAGATGGTACAACATGGATAGGGGAGCACATGTCTACATTCCCATAGATGCAAAAAATGTTAATAGTTAAAAGAAGTAAAATGGTCAAAAATATATGAAAGCAGCTGTATAAATTGTAAAACATAAGTCTTGGTTCTTTCAGCTGTATGACTGTAAAATTCACAGATTTCATGGAGAACACTTCCGTTACCATGTTTAAACAATCACAATGTGGTCAGAATGTCACAGTCATCATTTCTCTGGACTTGCTTGCACCCAGTTCCCTTCCACACCAAGCCCCACAACAGTTCTTGGAATCCCCAAGAATATACTCTCATTCATACTCCCAGCTTTCCATACTTTTGGTCTTGTCCATACTTTTCCATTGTCTGGTGACCTGCTGCCAAGGCTTTTGGTGTAATGAAGTTATCATTACTTCCAGAGTCTATCTAAGATATGACTGTCTTCAACTTCTAAGTTGCAAGTATGGGAAACAAAGGTTTTGTCAGTGGACCATTAGGTTTAATGATTCATGAGAGGTGCCAGTAACTTTTCCCACTCCTTGGTTCCCAGTCTCATGTATTCTGACAATGAGAGAAACAGCATTATATGTACTTTCGGCTGGCTCAGAGTGATTCCACATCCTGTAGCACAGCATCCCAACCTTGCAGGGTGTTAGTTTCCTAGGTGGTACCGTAACTGAGTCTTCAGTAACCTTTCCAACAGCCTATGAGACCTGCTGCTTCTGTGATGCTGTCCATAAGACCGGTGAATCTCATGAACTTCAACCCAATTTATCAGCAGCAGCAACAAACTCTGAGCCCCTGGTAAAGTACCATATTTTGAGGTGACTAGCCATAACCTTATGGCAGGTTGATTGCACCGGACCTCTTTGTTTACGGATGGGGTACCAATTTCCCTTACTAGAATAGAAACTTTCTGGATTTTCTCTCTCTGACCCTGCTGGTACCATCCCTTTGCAATGGAGACTAAGGCCTTTTAGGACGCATTCTACTTGAGACATGAAAGTTCTCATTCTCGAGGCCCATTCTGAAGAGTTCTTAACATTTTCGGCTTTCAAAGGCTTTGGTAGTCTGGTAAAGCTCATGAACCCATTCTCAGAGTAGTATTTTTAAGTGTAACATATAAAATACATAAGATAATTAAGGAAACCAGTATTATATAATATTATATGTTCCATCTTCCAGCCACTTAGGATTCTGTGGACCCCAAATTAAGAGGTTAATCTAGTTACCAATTTTCTACTTTCATGTCTTCCAAATCCATAACCATCTAATCAAACCATTAGATTCTGCCAAAGAATTGGTTTTAGATGAGAGGTTGGCAAACTCCAGTTTGTTAACTGCTTTTATAAATAAAGTTTTATTGGAATACAGCCATACCCTTCTATTTCCTTATTATCTGTGGTCATTTTGTACTACAAGAGTAAATTTAAGCAGTTGCAACAGAGATCATATGTGGCCTACAAAGCTGAAAATACTTACTATCCGGCCCTTTAGAGAAAAAGTTTGCCAACCCTTGGTATAGATCGTGCGTGACCTAAAGGCCAAGCAGGCAAAGTAGACCTTAAGTTGTACTCCTTGAAGTTCTGCCCACTGGGAGGATTTTACTTCTCCACTGTTCTTCAGGGATAGCTCTCAGGGCTATAATGCTGGAACAATTCACTTCTGGATGTTGCAGGCATATTATGAGCCAGCTCTAAACAAGCCTTGAACTTCCCATGAGGTTGTAGGAATTGCAAAAATAGCTATGTAGCGGGAGTAGATATGCT
Source organism: Stenella coeruleoalba (assembly GCF_951394435.1). NCBI lineage: Eukaryota > Metazoa > Chordata > Mammalia > Artiodactyla > Delphinidae > Stenella > Stenella coeruleoalba. The sequence continues at coordinate 109,080,272 of NC_137152.1, read as the reverse complement.
GGGACTTGTACCTTCAATATCTACTCAGGCCACATTCTGAATACACAGCTTCCATTGAAGATGAAATACTTCAGGGGCACACCTAAGTTTATAGCTAGGCAGCTAATTCTTGGCACTCAATTCATGACGGACAGTTTGGGTTACATCGTCACTTGAAGATCTATGCTAGAAATTCAAAGTCAACCAGAAACTAGAAGCAAGACATGTATTGGTTTTAATGGAGAAAAGTTACTTCTTTAAGGAAACAGGTTTGTTCGAGAACTCCAGGGACTTCTTGCTGTGATTCTCTGGTACGGACTTTCTACAAGCTATCATAACATTCCAATCTGCCACAAATGTTTTTGGTACCATCGGGTTTATTAGGTGATAATGGCCAGGTGGTTAGAACCACTCCCACTACAGCTTGGACCAGATGGAGCACCGTCTCTTGCTCTGGGTTCTCTCAGAGATGGAAGATTACAGCTTTGTAGGCCAGTAGATGGAAGGAGGCAACCAGTCAGATGTGATATATGTCATCTCCAAAATCCATTGAAGTTCTTTAAATGATAGGGAGTCCAAAATGCAACAACTTTTCATTTACTTGGAAGGGATATTCAGTATGTCCCAGACCCTGGACGTACCTGCCCCTCACCCACCAAAATTTTATTGTGTCAGGAGAACCTTGTATTTTGGGGAGAATTATCACCCATTATCTAGCATCTGAGGTACCTGTTAATTTTTGCTCTCCGTGTTTAGTCAACATGATGTTATCAATGGTAGACTAGCGTAATGATGTCCTGTGGGTTGGTGAGATGATCAATGTTCCCTGCAAATTAGTGGCACATGGCTGAAGAATTGACATATTCTGTGGCAAGACAGTGAAGGTATTCTGCTTCTGTTGTTCTCTGTTTGTTGCTAAGCCTGTCTCTATTTAAACTTTTGCTATTTTGTATGTCATGGATTTTTGCATTCATTTTAGTTTTGTAAAATATTGCATTCAAATACTGTTTATCTTGGTTACTGATTTTTTTTGGCAATCCCTTAAATTTTATACCAGAGGCAACTGCTTCACTCACTTCACCCTAGTCCCAGTCCTGATTGATACATAGAGAAAATGCTTTCATTAGATCAATAGCTACTTGCCAAGTGTTTACTAGACCATATCTGGAACAGTAGCCAGAATTAGAGTTGACATACAATTAATGATAATCTAAGGTCACTTTGAGACCCACCTGACTTTTAAAGTAGCCAACTATGAATTAAATCATCACTTCTACATCTCCTACGTTGATGGTAACGTTTATCTCTGCAGTTCTACCAGGGAGGCAATATTGCTTTCTTGTTAGGGAGGTGGAGCTCCAGGAGTCTCTACCTGGCACCTTCTTCCATAATAGTCTTGAAAGCCCTGCCTCTGTGGCTCAAAGAGCCCAGGTGGGAATTCTGTCATTTGCTGAGGATATGCATTTCATTTATACCTTCAGGAACTGGGGATATTTTCACTGGATTGGGTTTGGTGGTTTCATTGGGCCTACGGCGAGGCTGACTAGGGTTAAAACTGCACTTATATCTTCTCAATCCTTATCCTAAAAGTCTGTGACTGGTGACCATAGTGTTCTGGCTGTCCAGAAATTAGTGTTAACCCAGAACTAGGATCTACTGTTCTCCAAAACGTGGGGTATTTCCTTTTCCGCAGGGAAAATGGCTGCAGTTTCACTGGGGGAAAGTGAGGAGGAAAATGTATACACACTTATGGTATTCTTCTCTATGGGTACCTGGCCTCCTTTCCATTTATGGGATCCTAAATCTATAAGCCAACTCAGATATGGTAATTGGGTGAAAGGTTGTGACTCTCTATTGTGGTAGATCAAACCATGTTTCCCTTCACTAAACCAGGAGTTTTGTCAGTTGTAGAAGGACCTCAGTGGGCTGCCCATCTATATGTCCCTAGGGTGCCTGCTCAGTTATATAATGCCAAAGACGAGTGAACTACAATTTCTGATTACCATACAGGCCCTGCTACCTATTGTAGTAGCTCCCCCCACCCCATATTATCCCCATTGAGATCAACAAGTTGGTTTTGACTGCAATATATCACACTAGTATCCCCACCTAGAGAGAATAGCTGTTTTAAAAGACAAGGGACCATGGGCTTCCCTGGTGACGCAGTGGTTGAGAGTCTGCCTGCCGATGTAGGGGGCACGGGTTTGGGCCCTGGTCTGGGAGGATCCCACATGCCGCGGAGCAACTGGGCCCGTGAGCCACAATTACTGAGCCTGCGCGTAAGAGCCTGTGCTCCGCAACAAGAGAGGCCGCGATAGTGAGAGGCCCGCGCACCGTGATGAAGAGTGGCCCCCGCTTGCCACAACTAGAGAGAGCTCTCGCACGGAAACGAAGACCCAACACATCCATAAATAAATAAATAAAGCAAACTGTCAACAAGTAAAAATAAATAAACACTATTATATTTAAAAAAAAAAAGACAAGGGACCTTGAGTATTGAATGGTAAATGTGGAGGGAGTGCTGGAGTTGGAAAATCAGTTTTCAACCATCATAGTAAAGATTGATTTAAGCAGGAATCATCAATCGATGCTAAAACAAAGGGAAATTTTTGATGAGGATCAGAATATTTACATTGCTCTTAAAGTGTATCTCTACAGACTGCTTATTAGTTGATAGAGAAAAAATAGTAAGTGTAAAGTGGAAAAATCAGAAAACAACTTGACTGGGTGATCAAAATTTACATCACCCATGGGGATCAGATAGACATCCTGTGCCTCCCAGTATTATACTCTATGAAGGACACAGCATTAATTATGTAGTTTTCTAGCCAGGAATGCATAATATGGATCTAAACATGAGGAAATGTTAGACAAACTCCAAATGAGGAACAGTCTATTAAAACAAAAGGAAAGGGCTTCCCTGGTGGCGCAGTGGTTGAGAGTCTGCCTGCCAATGCAGAGGACAGGGGTTCGAGCCCTGGTCTGGGAGGATCCCACATGCCGCGGGGCAACTGGGCCCATGAGCCACAACTACTGAGCCTGCGCATCTGGAGCCTGTGCTCCACAAAAAGAGAGGCCGCGATAGTGAGAGGCCCACACACCGCGATGAAGAGTGGCCCCCGCTTGCCACAACTAGAGAAAGCCCTCGCACAGAAACGAAGACCCAACGCAGCCAAAAATAAATATAAATAAAACAAAAGGAAAGAGGACTATATTCTTCAAAAATCTCAATGTCATAAAAGAAAGACTGTGTGAAAGTTCCAGACTAAAGAGATGTGACAGATAAATGCAATACCTGATCCTAGACTGGATCCTGTGCTAAAGGGTAATAAAGTGCTGTAAAGGGTATTACTGGTCAATTGACAAAATTGTACTATGGAAGTTGGATCATACATACATATACATATATATAACATATATATATGACATAATTTCCCATTTTAACACCCTGCTTCAATGTGGGTAAGAGATATACACATTAATACATAAAAAGACAAGGATCCTGTCACATAGCCTAATCTTCGGGAAATCCCAACAATTTTATGCTGGCTTGTAATGCGTGTGATAATTTGTGATATTGTTATCTATTCAATTCCTAGAAAGCTGCACAAGTTGGTCTAACAACATTGGGTGCAAAGGAGGAGAAAGTAGTGGAGGTTAAAAACTCAGATCTAGATGACTTCAAGAATGGTGAAGTGAGGAACTCTGAAAACCCTCCCCTCCATGAAAGCAATGAAAACACTAGCCAAAAAAAAAAAAAAAGTCAAAAATAACTTTTTCAGTATTCTAGAAAATAACAGAAAGCTTACAAAAATCCAGAGAGCATTCCTTCAAGGAAAATGGCTTAATCTTGGTAAGAACAGTAAGCTTTGTGTCATTAGAATGTCCCCCTATTTCCATGCTCCCTCCCCAGCTCTGTGGTAGCCTTGAAAACCAATAGCCCACAACCACAGTGAAAACCAGCAACTAAGTAGCCATTGGAGGGATCAGAATTACAAAGAATGTAGACTTTACACTTCCTAATTTCAAAACTTACTATTAAACTACATTAATCAAGGCAGTGTGATACTGACTTAAAGACATACAGATCAGTGGAGTAGGATAGAAAGTCCATAAATAAACCCTCACTTCTATGCTCAATTGATTTTCAACAAGGGTGCCAGGACCATTCAATAGGGAAAGAATAGTCTTTTCAAAAAAAGGTGCTGAGACAAATGTATATCTGCATGCAAAAGAATGAAGTTGAACCCTTACCTCACACCATATATCAAAAATTAATTTTAAATGGATGAAAGAGCTAACACTATCAAACTGTGAGAAGCAAAATAGGTATAAATCTTCATGACCTAGATTAGGGAATCTAGGCACTTTTTAGACATGACAACAAAAGCACAAGCAACCAAAAGAAAAAAAAAGATAATTTCATCAAAATTAAAACTTTTATACTTCAAAGGGTACCATCAAGAAAATGACAAGACAACCCACAGAATGGGAGATAATATTTGTAGATGACATATATGATAAGTGTCTTGCACACAAAATATATAAAGAACTCTTACAGCTCAACAGTAAAAAGACACTCCAATTTAAAAATGAGCAGTGGACTTGAATATACACTTTCCCAAAGATGATACACAAATGGTTAAAAAGCACATGAAAAGATGCTCAAATCATTAGTCATTAGGGAAATGCAAATAAAAACACGAGATACCCAGTGTGATACACCATATTAACAAATTGAAGAATAAAAACCATATGATCACCTCAATAGATGCAGAAAAGCTTTGACAAAACTCCACACCCATTTATGATAAAAACTCTCCAGAAAGTGGGCATAGAGGGAACCTACCTCAACATAATAAAGGCCATATACGACAAACCCACAGCAAACATCATTCCCAATGGTGGAAAACTGAAAGCATTTCCTCTAAGATCAGGAACAAGACAAGTATGTCCACTCTCACCACTGTTATTCAACATAGTTTTGGAAGTCCTAGCCACAGCAATCAGAGGAGAAAAAGAAATAAAAGGAAAAGAAGTAAAACTGTCACTGTTTGCAGATGACATGATACTATACATAGAGAATCCTAAAGATGCCACCAGAAAACTACTAGAGCTAATCAGTGAATTTGGTAAAGTTGCAGGATACAAAATTAATGCACAGAAATCTCTTGCATTCCTATACACTAATGATGAAAAATCTGAAAGAGAAATTAAGGAAACACTCCCATTAACCAATGCAACAAAAAGAATAAAATACCTAGGAATAAACCTACCTAGGGAGACAAAAGACCTGTACTCAGAAAACTATAAGACACTGATGAAAGAAATTAAAGATGATACAAACAGATGGAGAGATATACCATGTTCTCAGATTGGAAGAATCAATATTGTGAAAATGACTATACTACACAAAGCAATCTACAGATTCAGTGCAATCCCTATCAAATTACCAATGGCATTTTTTATGGAACTACAAAAAAAATCTTAAAATTTGTATGGAGACACAAAAGACCCCGAATAGCCAAAGCAGTCTTGAGGGAAAAAAACGGAGCTGGAGGAATCAGACTCCCTGACTTCAGACTATACTACAAAGCTACAGTAATCAAGACAGTATGTTACTGGCACAAAAACAGAAACATAGATCAATGGAACACGATAGAAAGCCCAGAGATAAACCCATGTACCTGTGGTCAACTAACCTACGACAAAGGAGGCAAGGATATACAATGGAGAAAAGACAGTCTCTTCAATAAGTGGTGCCGGGAAAATGGGACAGCTACATGTAAAAGAATGAAATTAGAACACTCCCTAACACCATACACAAAAATAAACTCAAAATGGATTAGAGACCTAAATGTAAGACTGGACACTATAAAACTCTTAGAGGAAAACATAGGAAGAACACTCTTTAACATAAATCACAGCAAGATCTTTTTTGATCCACCTCCTAGAGTAATGGAAATAAAAACAAAAATAAAGAAATGGGACCTAATGAAACTTCAAAGCTTTTGCACAACAAAGGAAACCATAAACAAGACGAAAAGACAGCCCTCAGAATGGGAGAAAATATTTGCAAACAAATCAACAGACAAAGGATTAATCTCCAAAATATATAAACAGTTCATGCAGCTGAATATTAGAAAAACAAACAATCCAATCCAAAAATGGGCAGAAGACCTAAATAGACATTTCTCCAAAGAAGACATACAGAAGGCCAAGAAGCACATGAAAAGCTGTTCAACATCACTAATTATTAGAGAAATGAAAATCAAAACTACACTGGGGTATCACCTCACACCAGTTAGAATGGGCGTCATCAGAAAATCTACAAACAACAAATGCTGGAGAGGGTGTGGAGAAAAGGAACCCTCTTGCACTGTTAGTGGGAATGTAAATTGATACAGCCACTATGGAGAACAGTATGGAGGTTCCTTAAAAAATTAAAATTGAATTACCATATGATCCAGCACTCCCACTGCTGGGCATATACCCAGAGAAAAACCATAATTCAAAAAGACACATGCACTCCAATGTTCATTGCAGCACTATTTACAATAGCCAGGTCATGGAAGCAACCTAAATGCCCATTGACAGACGAATGGATAAAGATGTGGTACATATATACAATGGAATATTACTCAGCCATAAAAAGGAACGAAATTGGGTCATTTTTTGAGACGTGGATGGATCTAGAGACTGTCATACAGAGTGAAGCAAGTCAGAAAGAGTAAAACAAATATCGTATATTAACGCATATATGTGGAACCTAGAAAAATTGTACAGATGAACCAGTTTGCAGGGCAGAAATTGAGACACACATGTAGAGAACAAATGTATGGACACCAATGGGGGAAAGTGGCGGGGGGGTGGTGGTGTGATGAATTGGGCGATTGGGATTGACATGTATACACTGATGTGTATAAAATTGATGACTAATAAGAACCTGGTGTATAAAAAATAAATTAAAAAATGAAAAAAAGAAAAAAAATAACCACGAGATACCACTTCATACCCACCAGGGTAGCTATAATAGCTAGGATATATAATACATATAAAAAGGCGGACAATAAAAAATGTTGGTGAAATGAGAACCCTTACCCATGCTAGTGGTAATATAAGATATTGCAGTCACTCTGGAATACAAACTGGCAATTCCTGAAATGGTTAAACATAGAGTTATCACATATTCAAGGAATTCCACTCCTAGATATGTATCCAAGAGAAATGAAAACTGATATCCATTCAAAAACTCGTACACAAATGTTCATAGCAGCATTATTCATAATAGCCCCAAAGTGAAAGGAACTCAAATGTCCACTAACTGATGAATGAATAAATAAAATGTGGTATATATAGACAATGGAATAGTATCTGGTAATAAAAAGTAGTGAAGCACTCCGCAACATGGATGGACCTAGAGATTATTATACTAAGTGAAGTAAGTCAGAGAAAGACACATATCATATGATATCACTCATATGTGGAATCTAATTTTAAAAAATGGTACAAATGAACTTTAAAAAACAGAAACAGACTTACAGATGTCAAAAACAAACTTATGGTTAACAAAGCTGAAACATGGCAGCGGGGAGCGATAAATCAGGAGTTTGGGATTAACATACACACATTACTATGTATAAGGTAGATAACCAACAAGAACCTACTGTATAGCACAGGGAACTCTACTCAATATTCTGTGATAAGCTATATGAAAAAAGAATCTGAAAAGAATGAATATATGTATATGTATAACTGATTCACTTTGTTATAAAGCAGAAACTAACACACCATTGTAAAGCAATTATACCCCAATAAAGATGTTTAAAAAAAAAAACCTACTGTATAGCACAGGGAACTCTACTCAATATTCTGTGATAAGCTATATGAAAAAAGAATCTGAAAAAGAATGAATATATGTATATGTATAACTGGATCACTTTGCTGTATACCTGAAACGAAAACAACATTGTAAATTAACTATAATCCAATAAAATTTTTTAAAAAGTAATGAAGCACTGATACCTGCTACAACATCGATGTACCTTGAAAACATTATGCTTCATGAAAAGAGCCTGTCAGAAAGACCACATATTGTTTGATTCCTTTCATATGAGATGTCCAGAATAGGCAAATCCGTAAAGGCAGAAAGTATATTAGTGGTTGCCATTGGCTGGTGGGAAGGAGGAAATGGGGATGACTACTACTGGGTGTGGGGTTTCTTTGTGGGGTGATGAAAATGTTCTGGAATTAGGCAGTGGTGATGGTTGCACAGTCTTGTAAATGTACTGTAAAAATCACTGAATTGTATACTTTAAAATGGTGAGTTCAGGGACTTCCCTGGCGGTCTAGTGGTTAAGACTCTGTGCTCACAGTGCAGTGGGCATGGGTTCCATCCCTGGTTGGGGAACGTAGGATCTGGCCTGCAGCACGGCCTGGCCAAAAAAAAAAAAAAAAAAAAGAAAAGAAAAATGATGAGTTTTTTTGGTATATGAATTAAATCTCAATAAAAAATATCAGACCTCTAAAACTGCTTGGTACTTCCTTGCAAACGAATATAAGCAGATGTTTTAATGACCTAGAATTCCACTTATCAAATTAGAGCCTGAGATATAAATGCAACTCACTTCTTTGGATTCCCAGCATGAGACAGAAAGGCTAAGGTAAGCCCTGTTGTGTCTTAAAAGTATACTCTTTCCTACAAATGAAATTCAAATGCAATAGTAGATGTCTTTTGAGAATATGCTTAAATATTGTTTATAAATTTGCCATTCCTCTTCTCATGTGAGAAAACTATGTAACTCTCTTCAAAACAATTTTGTGTGTTTAGGATGTGTTTAAAATAGCAAATTTTAAAGATGGAAAAACCTCTTTACACAGAGCTGCAATTGCTTAAAAATTGTCAGTGTGTACATATTTGAGAATTTTTGTTGCATGTTAAAGGTTGATTCATCAGAAAGGAAATGGAAACAGAAGAGTGAATGGTATAGAAAGGAAAGAGAGCAGGAGCTTCCTACATAGAGTCATGGTTACTCAGGTAATCATATTCTTTTTTTTTAATTCTTAAAATTATTTTTATTTATTCATTTTTGGATGCATTGGGTCTTTGTTGCTGTGCGCGGGCTTTCTCTAGTTGTGGTGAGCGGGGGCTACTTTTCGTTGCGGTGCGCAGGCTTCTCGTTGTGGTGGCTTCTCTTGTGGAGCACGGGCTCTAGGTGTGTGGGCTTCAGTAGTTGTGGCTCACTGGCTCTAGAGCACAGGCTCAGTAGTTGTGGTGCACGGGCTTTGTTGCTCTGCAGCATGTGGGATCTTCCTGGACCAGGGCTCAAACCCATGTCCCCTGTACTGGCAGGCAGGTTCTGAACCACTGTGCCACCAGGGAAGCCCCATATTCTGATTTTATAAAAGCCATTACAGGATCTTAGGCTTTTGGGGTGAAAGAAGGGCAGCATGATACATTATCCATCTTTCTTCCTTCAAGTTTTGATTAGTGTAGACAAAGAAGTATGTAGAATGAAGATTGAAGTTATAGAGAAATAAAAAAATCCCTCTGGTGAAAAGTGTGCTTTCACCTTTAAAGCATTATGATATAGTAAACTGGTAATGAAAAGTTTCTGGAAGACCATTCCTGTGGGAGCATGTACATGCTCCCAAAGCAGGAAACATAAACACCTTAATCAGATCATCTTGCTCTAGTCTATTGTTTGAATTAACCCCACTACAGAGACTCAGCAGGAAGACTTTGAGCACACCCCCATCTGAGACAGCCATAGTGAGGGAAGGCTAACAAAGTGGTGAGAAACAGAGAAGTCTATTGGTAAGAACACCCAAATATTTGAAAGACAAATAATAACAAATGTTGGTAAAGACATGAAGAAATTGGAACCTTCATACATTGTTGGTTGGAATGTAAAAGGTTTAGCTTCATTAGAAGGCAGTTTGGTAGTTCCTAAAGAAAGTAAACAAATATGACTCAGCAATACCACTCCTAAAGGTATTGAAAATACCCAAATGGAACTTCCCTGGTGGCGCAGTGGTTGAGAACCCGCCTGCCGATGCAGGGGACATGGGTTCATGCCCCGGTCTGGGAGGATCCCACATGCCATGGAGCAGCTGGGCCCGTGAGCCATGGCCGCTGAGCCTGCACGTCCGGAGCCTGTGCTCCACAACGGGAGAGGCCACAACAGTGAGAGGCCCACGTACCACAAAAAAAAAAAAAAAAAGAACCCGCCTGCCAATGTAGGGGACATGGGTTCAAGCCCTGGTCCAGGAAGATCCCACATGCCACGGAGCAACTAAGCCCTGTGCCACAACTACTGAGCCTGTGCTCTAGAGCCCATGAGCCACAACTACTGAAGCCCGCACGCCTAGAGCTGCTGCTCCGCAACAAGAGAAGCCACTGCAATGAGAAGCTCGTGCTCGAGCAGCCCCCACTCACGGCAACTAGATGAAGCCCGAGCTCAGCAACAAAGATCCAACGCAGCCAAAGATAAATCAATCAATCAATTTATTTAAAAAAAAACAATACCCAAGTGAATTGAAAACATATGTCCGCACAAAAACTTGTATACAAATGTTCACAGCAACATTATTCATGAAAGCTAAAAAGTGGAAACAACCCAAATGCCCATCAGCTGATTAATGGATAAACAAATGTTTTCTATTCATACAATGGAATACTATTCAGTCATAAAAGGAAATGAAGTTCTTATTCAACATGGAGGAAACTTGAAAACATTATGCTAAGTGAAAGAAACTAGACACAAAAGGACAAATATCATATAATTCCACTTATGTGAAATGTCCAGAATTGGCAAATCTATAGAGACAGAAAGTAGAACAGTGGTTGCCAAAGGCTAGGGGAGAGTAGAGAATGGGGAATGACTGCATGGGTATGGGGTTTCTTTTTTGGGTAGATGAAAATATTCTGGAATTAGGAAATGGTAGATGTTGCATAACCTTGTAAATATACTAAAAATCATTGAATTGAAAGCATATAGCCAAACAGAAATTTGTACAGTGGTTTTCATAGCAGCATTATTTATAATAGCCAAAAAGTGAAAACAACTCAAATGTCCATCAACTAATGAATGGATAAACAAAATGTGGTATATATTCATACAATTAAATATCATTCATTAATAAAACTATAAAACTCTAGATGAAAGAAATTAAAGCAGACACAAATAGATGGAAAGATATCCCATGTCCATGGATCAGATGTATTAGTGATGTTAAAATGTCCACACTACCCAACACTATCTACAGATTCAATGCAATCTCTATCAAAATCAAAATGGCATTTTTTTACAAAAATAGAAAAACAATACTAAAATTCATTTGGAACCACAAAAGACCCCAAATAACCAAAGCAATTTTGAGCAAAAAGAACAAAGCTGGGGGCATCACACGTCCTGATTTCAAAATATATTACACAATTATACTCCAATAAAGATGTTAAAAAATATATATATTACAAAGCTACAGTAAACAAAATAGTATTGTACTGGCATAAAAACAGACATATAGACCAATGGCACCGAATAGAGAGCCCGGAAATAAACCCACACAGATACAGCCAACTGATCTTCAACAAGGCTGCCAAGACCATTGAATGGGGAAGGGACTGTCCCTTCAATAAATGGTGCTGGGAAAAGTGGATGTCCACATACAAAAGAATGAAATTTGGACCCTTATCTTACGCAGTACACAAAAATCAACAAAAAATGGATTAAATACTTAAATGAGACCAAAATCCATAGAACTCCTAGAAGAAAAAATAGGGGAAAAGTTTCTTGACATTGGTCTTGGCAATGATTTCTTAGATATGACAGCAAAAGCACAGCCAACAAAGGTATAAATAGACAAATGGTACTATGTAAAACTAAAAAGTTCTGTACAGCAAAGGAACCAATCAACAAAATCAAGGTAACCTATGGATTGAGAGAAAAATATTGCACTCCTCAAATGAGTGAGTTTTATGGTATATTAATTATATCTTAATACAGCTTTTTTTTTATGAACAGAGAAGACACAAATAAATGGAAAACATCTTGTGCTCATGGATTGGAAAACGTACTGTTGTTAAGATGTCAATGGTACCCAAAGTAATCTACAGATTTAATGCAATCTGTATCAAAATCCCAGTGGCATTTTTTTGAGGAAATAGAAAGATCAGTCCTAAAATTCATATGGAATCTCCAGGGACCCTGAATAGCCCAAGACAATCTTAGAGAAAAAGAATGAAATTGGAGGTCTCACACTTGCTGATTTCGAAACTTATTACAAAGCACAGTAATGAAAACAGTGTGGTACTGGCATAAAGACAGACCTATAAATCAATGGAATAGAACATAGAACTCAGAAATAAACCTTCACATATATGGTCAAATGATTTTTTTATGAGGCTGCCAAGACCATTCAATAGGGAAAGAAATTTCTCTTAAACAAATGGTGCTGGAACAACTACATAGCCACATGCAAACAAATCAATTTGGACCCTAACCTTACACCATGTATGAAAATTAACTCAAAATGGATCAAAGACCTAAATGTAAAACCTTCATGACATTGGATTTTTCAAGGATTTCCTAGATGTGATACCAAAAGTACAGGCAACAAAAGTAAAAATAGAGAAATACAACTGTGTTAACATTTAAAACTTCTGTGCATAAAAGGACACAATAAACAGAGTGAAAAAGTAACCTACAGAATGGTAGAAAAGATTTGCAAATCATGTCTGATAAGGGGCTAATATCCATAATACAAAAAGAACTACAACTGAACAACAGGAAAAAAATAACACAACTAAAAAATGGAAAAGGATTTGAATAGACACTTCTCAAAGATAATATACAAATGGCCAACAATGCTCAACATCGTTAGTCATTAGGAAAATATAACCATGAAGAGATATCACCTCACATCCATTAAGATGGCTACTATAGAGAGAGCTTCAAGATGGCAGAAGAGTAAGATGCGGAGATCACCTTCCTCCCCACAAGTACATCAGAAATACATCTACATGTGGAACAACTCCTACAGAACACCTACTGAACGCTGGCAGAAGACCTCAGACCGCCCAAAAGGCAAGAAAGTCCCCATGTACCTGGGTAGGGTAAAAGAAAAAAGAAAACACAGAGACAAAAGAATAGGGATGGGACCTGCACCAGTGGGAGGGAGCTGTGAAGGAGGAAAGGTTTCCACACACTAGAAGCCCCTTCGCGGGCAGAGACTGTGGGTGGCGGAGAGGGGGAAGCTTCGGAGCCACGGAGGAGAGCACAGCAACAGGGGTGCGGAGGGCAAAGTGGAGAGATTCTCGCACAGAGGATCGGTGCCGACCAGCACTCACCAGCCGGAGAGGCCTGTCTGCTCACCCACTGGGGCGGACGGGGGCTGGGAGCTGAGGCTCGGGCTTCGGTGGGAGCGCAGGGAGAGGACTGGGGTTGGTGGTGTGAACACAGCCTGCAGGGGGTTAGGGCACCACTAATGGACAAATTCTTAGAAAGGCACAACCTTCCGAGATTGAACCAGGAAGAAATAGAATATATGAACAGACCAATCACAAGCACTGAAACTGAGACTGTGATTAAAAATCTTGCAACAAACAAAAGCCCAGGACCAGATAGCTTCACAGGGGAATTCTATCAAATATTTAGAGAAGAGCTAACACCTATATTTCTCAAACTCTTCCAAAATATAGCAGAGGGAGGAACACTCCCAAACTCATTCTGCGAAGCCACCATCACTCTGATACCAAAACCAGACAAAGATGTCACAAAGAAAGAAAACTACAGGCCAATATCACTGATGAACATAGATGCAAAAATGCTCAACAAAATACTAGCAAACAGAATCCAACAGCACATTAAAAGGATCATACACCATGATCAAGTGGGGTTTATTCCAGGAATGCAAGGATCCTTCAATGTATGCAAATCAATTAACGTGATACACCATAATAATAAATTGAAGGAGAAAAATCATATGATCATCTCCGTAGATGCAGAGAAAGCTTTCAAGAAAATTCAACAGCCATTTATGATAAAAACCCTCCAGAAAGTAGGCATAGAGGGAACTTTCCTCAGCATAATAAAGGCCATATATGACAAACCCACAGCCAACATCGTCCTCAATGGTGAAAAACTGAAACTATTTCCACTAAGATCAGGAACAAGACAAGGTTGCCCACTCTCACCACTATTATTCAACATAGTTTTGGAAGCTTTAGCCACAGCAGTCAGAGAAGAAAAAGAAATAAAAGGAATCCAAATCGGAAAAGAAGAAGTAAAGCTGTCACTGTTTGCAGATGACATGATAGTATACATAGAGAATCCTAAAGATGCTACCAGAACGCTACTAGAACTAATCAATGAATCTGGTAAAGTAGCAGGGTACAAAATTAATGCACAGAAGTCTCTGGCATTCCTATACACTAATGATGAAAAATCTGAAAGTGAAATTAAGAAAACACTCCCATTTACCATTGCAACAAAAAGAATAAAATATCTAGGAATAAACCTACCTAAGGAGACAAAAGACCTGTATGCAGAAAATTATAAGAGACTGATGAAAAAAATTAAAGATGATACAAATAGATGGAGAGATATACCACGTTCTTGGATTGGAAGAATCAACATTGTGAAAATGACTCTACTACCCAAAGCAATCTACAGATTCAATGCAATCCCTATCAAACTACCACTGGCATTTTTCACAGAACTAGAACAAAAAATTTCACAATTTGTATGGAAACACAAAAGACCCCGAATAGCCAAAGCAATGTTGAGAAAGAAAAACAGAGCTGGAGGAATCAGGTTTCCTGACTTCAGACTATACTACAGAGCTACAGTAATCAAGACAGTATTGTAGTGGCACAGGACCAGAAATATAGATCAATGGAACCGGATAGAAAGCCCAGAGATAAACCCACACACATATGGTCACCTTATCTTTGATAAAGGAGGCACGAATATACAGTGGAGAAAAGACAGCCTCTTCAATAAGTGGTGCTGGGAAAACTGGACAGCTACATGTAAAAGTATGAAATTAGAACACTCCCTAACACCATACACACAAATAAGCTCAAAATGGATTAAAGACCGAAATGTAAGGCCAGACACTATCAAACTCTTAGAGGAAAACATAGGCAGAACACTCTATGACATAAATCACAGCAAGATCCTTTTTGACCCACCTCCTAGAGAAATGGAAATAAAATCCAAAATAAACAAATGGGGGCTTCCCTGGTGGCACAGTGGTTGAGAGTCCGCCTGCCGATGCAGGGGACACAGGTTTGTGCCCTGGTCCGGGAAGATCCCACATGCCGCGGAGCAGCTGGGCCCATGAGCCATGGCTGCTGAGCCTGCGCGTCTGGAGCCTGTGCTGCGCAATGGGAGAGGCCACGGCAGTGAGAGGCCCACGTACTGCAAAAATAAATAAATAAACAAATGGAACCTAATGAAACTTGAAAGCTTTTTTACAGCAAAGAACACCATAAACAAGGCGAAAAGACAACCCTCAGAATGGGAGAAAATATTTGCAGGTGAAGCCACTGACAAATGATTAATCTCCAAAATTTACAAGCAGCTCATGCAGCTCTACATTATAAAAACAAACAACCCAATCCAAAAATGGGCAGAAGATCTAAATAGACATTTCTCCAAAGAAGATATACAGATTGCCAACACACACATGAAAGAATGCTCAACATCATTAATCATTAGAGAAATGCAAATCAAAACTACAATGAGGTATCATCTCACACCGGTCAGAACGGTCATCATCAAAAAATCTACAAACAATAAATGCTGCAGAGGGTGGGGAGAAAAGGGAACCCTCTTGCCCTCTTGGTGGGAATGTAAATTGATACAGCCACTATGGAGAACAGTATGGACGTTCCTTAAAAAAGTAAAAATAGAAGTACCATACAACCCAGCAATCCCACTACTGGGCATATACCCTGAGAAAACCATAATTCAAAAAGAGTTATGTACCAAAATGTTCATTGCAGCTCTATTTACAATAGCCATGATCTGGAAGCAACTGAAGTGTCCATCGACAGATGAATGGATAAAGAAGATACAACGGAATATTACTCAGCCATAAAAAGGAATGAAACTGAGTTATTTGTAGTGAGGTGGATGTACCTAGAGTCTGTCATACAGAGTGAAGTAAGTCAGAAAGAGAAAAACAAATACCGTATGTTAACACATATATATGGAATCTAAAAAAAAAAAAGTGGTCATGAAGAACCTAGTGGAAAGATGGGAATAAAGATGCATACTTACTAGAGAATGGACTTGAGGTTATGGGGAGGGGGAAGGGTAAGCTGGGACAAAGTGAGAGAGTGGCATGGACATATATACACTTCCAAACGTAAAATAGATAGCTAGTGGGAAGCAGCCACATGGCACAGGGAGATCAGCTCAGTGCTTTGTGACCACCTAGAAGGGTGGGATAGGGAGGGTGGGAGGGAGGGAGATGCAAGAGGGAAGAGATATGGGGACATATGTATAACTGATTCACTTTGTTATAAAGCAGAAACTAACACACCATTGTAAAGCAATTATACTCTAATAAAGATGTTAAAAAATTACCTTCAGAAAATATTTACTGCTTACTTTTTGCTGGTTTTAAATTTTCAAACCTTTTATAATTTGGTAGTGGAGTTTTATTAGTAAAAAGACAGAATGCTATGTGAGATAAAAGAATAGCAGATTTCAGTAAATAAACTTCTTGTTTCTCATTATTTATATATATAAAAAAAAAGATGGCTACTGTCAGAAAAACAGAAAATAAGATGTGGAGAAACTGAAACCTTCCTGCACTGGTGGTAGAAATGCAGAATGGTACAGATGCTATGGAAAACGGTATGGTGGTTACTCAAAAAATTAAAAATAGAATTACTATATGATCCATCAATCCCACGTCTGGTTATAGATCTAGAACAATTGAAATCAGGATATTGCAGAGAGATTTGCACACCCATGTTCATAGCAGCATTATTTACAATAGCTAAGAGGCAGAAGCCCAGTGTCCATCAGTGGGTGAAAGGATAAACAAAGTGTTGTATTTGCATACAATGGAATATTATTCAGCCTTAAAAAGGAAGGAAATCCTGCCACATGATATAACATGGATGAACTTTGAGTCATTGTGATAAGTGAAATAAGACAGTCACAAAAAGCCAAACAAATATGGTATGATTGCATCCATATGAGGTATCTCAAATGGTCAAATTCATAGAAACAGAAAATAGAATGGTGGTTGTTAGGGGCTGGTTGGAGGGGGGAATGGGGGGGAGGTGTTGTTTAATGGGTGTAGTTTCAGTTTTGCAAGACAAAAAAGTCCTGGAGATAAATTGCACAACAATGTGAATATAATTAACACTACTGAACAGGGCACTTAGAAGGGGTTAAGATGGTGAGTTTTAAGTGTGGTTTTTTAAATCACAGCTAAAATCTTTTAAAGAGAAAGAAAAGTTAGAGGGGCTACTTTACACCACAGGCAGCAAACGCAAGGACTTGATTAGCCATCCAAGAGCTGGTGTTGGTTTATATTGTAGATACATTTAAGAAAAGTTTAAGTACAATTATAAGTGATCACATTCAAATGGATTTTTAGAAGAATTTGGGATGTTTTGGTGACACCCAGATCGTTAAAAGCATCACTAACTAGGGGATTATTAGGCTATCAAAAAACCTAGCTTTTAGTACATGGGAGAGAGACTTCTGGCCTGGATGGACCATAGCTCTGATAGAATGAGACTATTATTATGTTCCAATACAATTTAAAGTTTGTGTGCCTGTTTAATTACTCAGTTGCTTAAATAGTATTATTTTAACTTTGTTAAAGCAAAGTGGTACCGCACAGAGCTTTGTAAAACAACCAAACCAAAACAGTACTATATATTTAAAAAACTGAAAGGACCCTTAATCATTATTTTATAGTTCTATATTTTCATGGCAGATGTTGACATTTTACCATTGTTCCAGAATCAAATGTCAAGTTATTCCTGTTCAGAATTTTCCATTTCCATTTTCAAAGAATTCCATCTGCAGCTGTATTTATAAGTGAACTATCTGCTTGCAAAGGCCCAGCATTTCTAAGCAGGTTTGTAAATAGGTTTTTAAGGAGGACATGCAAGCACTAGAGACCTGCCTGGGTTAATTAATTCTCTTTTCAGGCACTAGAGCCTACACAAGTAGGCCAGCTGGAGGTGAATGTTTCCTTTGAAAGAGATAATTATATGCCTTACCAGTTGTTTGCTTTTCTACATCTCCCCCAGTCAGATTCCCCAGAATTCATAAACTAAGTATCAGGAGAGGTTTTTCCCTGCCTGGGAAACTGAGTATGTAGATGAGCTGAGATAATAATTGTGGATAATACAGATAGTTTGAAGCTCTGGATGATGCATACAAATAATTACAAAGAGGGGACTGTGGGCTCTGCTAAAAATAGCACGTAGAAACTGCTATGGCACTACGAGTACATGATGGTGCTTCAATTCCCGTTTTCTTTCTCTTGTTACTTCTGAGACGCTCTTCCTCCGTTTCAGACTATCCACTTTCTTTCCAGCGGGGTGCTGTGCAAAATAGCTCACTGCCTCACCTGGCATGTACAAGAGCAAGGGGGCCAGCCCCTTCCATGGGGCGGGGGTGGTGGTGGCGGCAGAGCATATGGTCCCGGCACCAGCAGGGGGCAGTTAGGACGCAGCTGGGAGCTCCCCGCACAACTGGCCTTTCTGCTCCAAAGCCGACCTCACCCAGATGGCTTTCCCGTGCAGTTTGTCAGACAGACCAAAGTTCTCATTCTTCCTCCTTGTTTAGGATTCAAGTACGCCCGACACACCCTCAGAGGCGCTGGGCAGGCTTGTTCCTTCACGTGGTGTGAGGCTGGGGAGAAACACCTGTGTCCCAGGCTGCTTATCAGGGTGGTCGCGTGGACTTCGATGCCAGTCTGAATCTTACTCCCAATGCTCTTTTCTTTACAGGTGCTTAGAAAATGAGCTGTAAAGGCTACAAGTTTCACGTGTTTCTCTCCTGCCATGCCTAAAATCTTGTTTGTTCTACACTATTGGGCTAGTGGAACTATATAAAGCTAAAGGACTATAGTTACTTGATGTTTTCCCTCTTCTAGCTTTATCTACACTCAAGGGAAAGAATATATGGGGAACAGATCAAGAGTGACTTTTGCTTCCCTTGGAGGAATAGAAGGGGACCAGAGCGGGATTGTCTGGTCACACCTGAGACACAAGTTAACAGCTTTCTCCACAATAAAAGCAGCAGGGACAGAGGAGCAGGTCACAGGTCAGTGCTGCTCTGCGCCCCAGGCTCACGTAGATTTCCTTTCTTATTTTACCAGTACTGCTGTATTCGTGACTCTACAGAGGCAAGGAGCTCATGGTGCCTAATGGCTTCTCCCCATATTGCTGTTCAGGGGGAAAGTGTGTGGTGGTTCATAAAAGGAACAGATCAACAAAGACACCAGACTTGCTGGTTGGAATGGAAGTTATCCAAAGGGAGAAAGAGGCAGAGGAGGGGTGAAAGCCGAGCTGCCCTCTTCACACTGGCTCCTTCGTCATGAGCCCCTCATCCTATGGATCCGATCCTATCACTCAGTTATAAAACTAGAGGCCTGGAGTTCCTTATGGCTTCCTTTTTCCTTTACTTTCTTATTACGTGCAAGGAAAATCTGTAAAAAGGGAGATTGAGGATGACTGAATCTTGCCATAATTGGTAGAATGAAAGGTTCACAAAGGGAGATTTCTGGGGACAGGTACCCAAAGACTGATGCTATCTGTGTTGATTTGGGAGCAGGATAGAAGCTGGTCTGTAAGGTTTTCTTTATTAACACCGGCATCTCCTTCATAATCCTCTATTGCCCTGGGCCTATGAGCTTTGGAGACCTTGTTCCCTCTCCTTTTGAGACACTGAAAAAGAGCAGCTGTATTAGTGTTTTTACAGAGATTGGGGACTGGAAATACCATCAGATTTTCCATTTTCCTACTGAATAATCTATTTCCAATAGAAACATATGCTGGAAGGTAGCCCAAAAGGAGAATTAGGGGAGCTCTGGTATATGTTTACAGAGAGGAAGTTGTGGTGGAGGAAATGTTGCTGCCCTGGAAAGTCTAGAATGTTGATTACAGGCCTCTGCTGCCCTGCACCTGTGGGCTTTGGATACCTCTCCTCTCTCTATTTTTGTTAAAATAAACTTTTAATTTTAGAGTAGTTTAGATATATAGAAAAATTGCAAGTATAGTACAGAGAACTCCTGTGTAGCCCACACCCAGTTTCCACTATTATAAACATATTATTATGGTCTATTTGCCATAACTAATGAACCAAAACTGGTACATTACTATTAACTAAACTCCACACTTTATTCAAATTTCACTGGTTTCCCCCTAATATCCTCTTTCTGTTTCAGGGTCCCATCCAGAATACCACCTGTATTAGTCTGCTCAGGCTGCCATAACAAAATTCCACAGACAGGGTGACTTAAAAAACAAATTTATTTTCTCACAGTTCTGCAGGCTGCAAGTGTAAGATTAAAGTGTCAACAGGTTTGGTTTCTCCTGAGGCTTCTCTCTTTGGCTTGCAATGGCTGTCTTCTTTCTGTGTCCACACATGGCCTTTCCTCTGCGTTCACGTGCTTTTGGTGTCTCTTCCTCTTCTTATAAGGACATCAGTACTATTGGATTGATCAGTACTATTGGATCAGTCACCCTAATGACCTCATTTAACGCTAATTACCTCTTTAAAGGCCCTATATCCAAATATACTCACCTTGGGGGTTAGGGATTCAACATGAATTTTGAGGGGACACAATTCAGTCCATAACACCACCTCTCCTCTCTTTTTTGGTAGGTTGAAACTGAGCAACCATGTTCCTGCCATTATAGTAGCTGGGGACTGGAACTCCTATCAGACTTTTCATTTTCCCAGAAGTATTTTTTTTATTTAACTATATTTGATTCACAATATTCTGTTAGTTTCAGGTGTATAGCTTCAGATTTTTTCCACATAGGTTATTACAAGATATTGAATATAGTTTCCTGTGTTATACAGTAAGTCCTTGTTTTTTCTTTTATCTATTTTATGTATAGTGGTGTGTATCTATTAATCCCAACCTCCTAATTTATCCCCCGCAGCTTTCCTCTGTGGTAACCATAGGTTTGTTTTCTACATCTGTGACTTGACTTCTGTTTAGTAGCTAAGTTCATTTGTACCCATTTTTTTAGATTCCACATATAAGTGATATCATATGATATTTGTCTTTCTGTGTCTGACTTACTTCACTCAGTATGACAATCTCTAGGTCCATCCTTGTTACTGCAAACGGCATTATTTTGTTCTTTTTTATGTCTGAGTAATATTCCATTGTGCATATGTACCACATCTTCTTTATCCATTCATCCCTTGATAGACATTTAAGTTGCTTCCATGTCTTGGCTATTGTAAACAGTGCTGCTGTGAGCATTGGGGTACATGTATCCTTTTGAATTATAGTTTTCTCCAGATATATGCTCAGGAGTGGGATTGCTAGATCATATGGTAACTCTATTTTTAGTTTTTTAAGGCACCTCCATACTGTTTTCCATAGTGGCTGCACCAGTTTACATTCCCATCAACAGTGTAGGAGGGTTCCCGTTTCTCCACACCCTCTCCAGCCATTTATTATTTGTAGGCTTTTTGATGATGGCCATTCTGACTGGTGTGATACTTCATTGTAGTTTTGATTTGCATTTCTCTAATAATTAGCGATGATGAGCATCTTTTCATGTGCCTATTGGCCATCTGTGTGTCTTCTTTGGAGAAATGTCTGTTTAGGTCTTCTGTCCATTTTTTGATTGGGTTGTTTTTTTTTTCATTATTGAATTGTATGAGCTGTTTGTATATTTTGGAATTTAAGCCCTTGTTGGTTGCATCATTTGCAAATACTTTCTCCCAGTCCATAGGTTGTCTTTTCATTTTATTGATGGTTTCCTTTGCTGTGCAAAAGCCTACAGTTTTGATTAGGTCCCGTTTGTTTATTTTTGCTTTTATTTCTATTGCCTTGGGAAACTGACCTAAGAAAATATTGGTAAGATGATTTACGTCAGAGAATGTTTTTCTTATGTTCTCTTCTAGGAGTTTTATGGTGTCATGTCTTATATTTAAGTCTTTAAACTATTTTGAGTTTATTTCTGTGTATGGTAAGAGGGTGTGTTCTAACTTCACTGATTGACATGCGACTGTCCAGCTTTCCCAACACCATTTGCTGAAGAGACTGTCTTTTCCCCATTGTATATCCTTGCCTCCTTTGTCAAAGATTAACTGACCGTAGGTGTGTGGGTTTATTTCTGGGCTCTCTATTCTATTCCATTTATCTATATGTCTGTTTTTGTGCCAATAGCAAGCTGTTTTGATTACTGTAGCTTTGTAGTATTGTCTGAGATCTGGGAAGGTTATTCCTCTAGTTTTGTCCTTTGTCCTCAGTACTGCATTGGCAATTCTGGGTCTTTTATGGTTCTATATAAATTTTAGGATTATTTGTTCTAGTTCTGTGGAAAATGTCATGGGTAATTTGATAGGGATCACATTAAATCAGTAGACTGCTTTGGATAGTATGGATATTTTAGCAATATTAATTCTTCCAATCCAAGAGCATGGGATATCTTTCCCTTTCATTGAATCATCTTCAATTTACTTTATCAATGTTTTATAGTTCAGCATGTAAGTCTTTCACCTCCTTGGTCAGTCAACCAAGAATTCTAAATACATCGAAACTATACTTCAGGGTGGGAGGGAGACACAGGAGGGAGGGGATATGGGGATATATGTATACATATAGCTGATTCACTTTGTTATACAGTAGAAACTAACAC
Organism: Stenella coeruleoalba; assembly: GCF_951394435.1. Classification (NCBI taxonomy): domain Eukaryota; kingdom Metazoa; phylum Chordata; class Mammalia; order Artiodactyla; family Delphinidae; genus Stenella; species Stenella coeruleoalba. The sequence continues at coordinate 109,057,420 of NC_137152.1, read as the reverse complement.
AACAGTGTAAAGCAATTACACTCCAATAAGGATGTTAAAAAATAGGGAGGCAGGCCTGAACAGAGATCTTTGCCTATCCCGTGTAGTCACCCTAGCTGCCAGCCTTGTCCATGGATCTGCATCCTAGTTCTTTCCAGTTTCTACCCGGGAATTTTCCATGGCGGTGGAATATTGGTTCAAGAACTTAAAAGATCTCTTCCAACATATGAAGTGCAAAGAAGAAAAAAAAGGAGAAAAGAAGTGAAGGAGAAATGATGACCCCAATGTCAGATGTCCTCCCTGGGCTAGCTCATCCGCAGCCTCCATGAGACTGTCTTTCTTACCTGTTGAAGTGACTTGGTGACAAACAGACCATTTCCAGCTATAGCAACAGAATGAGCAGCCTCAGGAGCAGTGGATAAAATCTCCACAATCAACTTGATGTACCCTGCATCTGTGGAATACCTGAATAGACAACGAACCATCCCAAAATTGAGGCGGTGGACTTTGGGAGAAACGATATATATATATTTTTCCTTTTTCTCTTTTTTCCGTGTGGCTCACAGGGTCTTGGTGCTCCGGCTGCGTTTCAGGCCTGTGCCTCTGAGGTGGGAGAGCCGAGTTCAGGACATTGGTCCACCAGAGACCTCCCAGCTCCATGTAAGATCAAACAGCGAAAGCTCTCCCAGATATCTCAATCTCAATGACAAGACCCAACTCCACTCAAAGACCAGCAAGCTACAGTGCTGTACACCCTATGCCAAACAACTAGCAAGACAGGAACACAACCCTACCCCTTAGCAGAGAGGCTGCCTAAAACCATACTAAGGTCACAGACACCCCAAAACACACCACCGGACGTGGTCCTGCCCACCAGAAAGACAAGATCCAGCCTCATCCTCCAGAACACAGGCACCAGTCCCCTCCAGCAGGAAGCCTACACAACCCACTGAACCAACCTTAGCCACTGCGGACAGACACCAAAAACAACGGGAACTATGAACCTTCAGCATGCAAAAAGGACCCCCAAAACATTAAGTTAAGCAAAATGAGAAGACAGAGAAACACACAGCAGATGAAGGAGCAAGATAAAAACCCACCAGACCAAACAAATGAAGAGGAAATAGGCAGTCTACCTGAAACAGAATTCAGAGTAATGATAGTAAAGATGATCCAAAATCTTGGAAATGGAATGGAGAAAATACAAGAAACATTTAACAAGGACCTAGAAGAACTAAAGAGCAAACAAAGTGATGAGCAACACAATAAATGAAATTAAAAATTCTCTAGAAGGGATCAATAGCAGAATAACTGAGGCAGAAGAATGGATAAGTGACCTGGAAGGTAAAATAGTGGAAATAACTACTGCAGAGCAGAATAAAGAAAAAGGAATGAAAACAATTAAGGACAGTCTCAGAGACCTCTAGGACAACATTAAATGCACCAACATTCGAATTATAGGGATCCCAGAAGAAGAAGAAAAAAAGAAAGGGACTAAGAAAATATTGGAGGAGATTATAGTCGAAAACTTCCCTAATATGGGAAAGGAAATAGTTAATCAAGTCCAGGAAGCACAGAGAGTCCCATACAGGATAAATCCAAGGAGAAACACGCCAAAACACATATTAATCAAACTATCAAAAATTAAATACAAAGAACAAATATTAAAAGCAGCAAGGGATAAACAACAAATAACACATAAGGGAATCCCCATAAGGTTAACAGCTGATCTTTTAGCAGAAACTCTGCAAGCCAGAAGGGAGTGGCAGGACATGTTTAAAGTGATGAAGGAGAAAAACCTACAATCAAGATTACTCTACCCAGCAAGGATCTCATTCAGATTTGACGGAGAAATTAAACCGTTTACAGAGAAGCAAAAGCTAAGAGAATTCAGCACCACCAAACCAGCTGTACAACAAATGCTAAAGGAACTTCTCTAGGCAGGAAACACAAGACAAGGAAAAGACCTACAATAACAAATGCAAAACAATTAAGAAAATGGTAATAGGAACATACATATCGATAATTACCTTAAATGTAACTGAATTAAATGCTCCAACCAAAAGACATAGACTGGCTGAATGGATACAAAAACAAGACCTGTATATATGCTGTCTACAAGAGACCCACTTCAGACCTAGGGACACATGCAGACTGAAAGTGAGGGGATGGAAAAAGATATTCCATGCAAATGGAAATCAAAAGAAAGCTGGAGTAGCAATTCTCATATCAGACAAAATAGTCTTTAAAATAAAGACTATTACAAGAGAAAAAGAAGGACACTACGTAATGATCAAGGGATGAATCCAAGAAGAAGATATAACAATTGTAAATATTTATGCACCCAACATAGGAGCACCTCAATACATAAGGCAAATGCTAACAGCCATAAAAGGGGAAATTGACAGTAACACAATCATAGTAGGGGACTTTAACACCCCACTTTCACCAATGGACAGATCATCCAAAATGAAAATAAATAAGCTTTAAATGATACATTAAACAAGGGGGACTTAATTGATATTGATAGGACATTCCATCCCAAAACAACAGAATACACCTTCTCAAGTGCTCATGGAACATTCTCCAGGATGGATCATATCTTGGGTCACAAATCAAGCCTTGGTAAATTTAAGAAAATTGAAATCGTATCAAGTATCTTTTCCGACCACAATGCTATGAGACTAGACATCAATTACAGGAAAAAAATCTGTAAAAAATACAAATACAGGGAAGCTAAACAATACAGTACTTAATAACCAATAGATCACCAAATAAATCAAAGAGGAAATCAAAAAATACCTAGAAACAAATGACAATGAAAACGCGATGACCCAAAACCTATGGGATGCAGCAAAAGCAGTTCTAAGAGGGAAGTTTATAGCAATACAATCCTACCTCAAGAAACAAGAAACATCTCAAAAAAACAACATAACCTTACACATAAAGCAATTAGAGAAAGAAGAACAAAACACCCCAAAGTTAGCAAAAGGAAAGAAATCATAAAGATCAGATCAGAAATAAATGACAAAGAAATGAAGGAAACAGTAGCAAAGATCAATAAAATTGAAAGCTGGTTCTTTGAGAAGATAAACAAAATTGATAAACCATTAGCCAGAGTCATCAAGAAAAAAAGGGAGAAGACTCAAATCAATAGAATTAGAAATGAAAAAGGAGAAGTAACAACTGACACTGCAGAAATACAAAGGATCATAAGAGATTACTACAAGCAGCTATATGCCAATAAAATGGCCATCCTGGAAGAAATGGACACGTTCTTAGAAAAGCACAAAGTTCCGAGACTGAACCAGGAAGAAACAGAAAATATAAACAGACCAATCACAAGCACTGAAATTGAGACTGTGATTAAAAATCTTGCAACAAACAAAATTCCAGGACCAGGTGGCTTCCCAGGCAAATTCTATCAAACACTTAGAGAAGAGCTAACACCTAGTCTTCTCAAACTCTTCCAAAATATAGCAGAGGGAGGAACACTCCCAAACTCATTCTGCAAGGCCACCATCACCCTGATACCAAAACCAGACAAAGATGTCACAAAGAAAACTACAGGCCAATATCACTGATGAACATAGATGGAAAAATCCTTCACGAAATACTAGCAAACAGAATCCAACAGCACATTAAAAGGATCATACACCATGATCAAGTGGAGTTTATCCCAGGAATGCAATTATTCTTCAATATATGCGAATCAATCCATGTGATAAACCATACTAACAAATTGAAGGATAAAAACCATATGATCATCTCAATAGATGCAGAAAAAGCTTTTGACAAAATTCAACACCAATTTATGATAAAAACCCTCCAAAAAGTAGGCATAGAGGGAACTTACCTCAACATAATAAAGGCCATATATGACAAATCCACAGCCAACATTGTTCTCAATGGTGAAAAACTGAAACCACTTCCACCAATATCAGGAACAAGACACTATTATTCAACATACTTTTGGAAGTTTTAGCCACAGCAATCAGAGAAGAAAAAGAAATAAAAGGAATCCAAATCGGAAAAGAAGAAGTAAAGCTGTCGCTGTTTGCACATGACATGATAATATACACAGAGAATCCTAAAGACGCTACCAGAAAACTGCTAAAGCTAATCAATGAATTTGGTAAAGTAGCAGGATACAAAATTAATGCACAGAAATCTGTTGCATTCCTATACACTAATGATGAAAAATCTGAAAGAGAAATTAAGGAAACACTCTCATTTATCATTGCAACAAAAAGAATAAAATACCTAGGAATAAACCTACCTAAGGAGACAAAAGACCTGTATGCAGGAAACTATAAGACATGGATGAAAGAAATTAAAGATGATACAAACAGAAGGAGAACTATACCATGTTCTTGGATTGGAAGAATCAACATTGTGAAAATGACTCTACTACCCAAAGCAATCTACAGATTCCATGCAATCCCTATCAAACTACCAACGGCAATTTTCACAGAACTAGAACAAAAAATTTCACAATTTGTATGGAATCACAAAAGACCCCGAATAGACAAAGCAGTCTTGAGAAAGAAAAACGGAGCTGGAGGAATCAGGCTCCCTGACTTCAGACTATACTACAAAGCTACAGTAATCAAGACAGTATGATAGTAGCACAAGAAAACAGAAATATAGATCAATGGAACCGGATAGATAGCCCAGACATAAGCCCACACACATATGGTCACCTTATTTTTGATAAAGGAGGCAAGACTATACAATGGAGAAAAGACAGCCTCTTCAATAAGTGGTGCTGGGAAAACTGGACAGCTACATGTAAAAGAATGAAATTAGAACACTCCCTAACACCATACACACAAATCAACTCAAAATGGATTAAAGACCTAAATGTAAGGCCAGACACTATCAAACTCTTAGAGGAAAACATAGGCAGAACACCCTATGACATACATCACAGCAAGATCCTTTTTGACCCATCTCCTAGAGAAGTGGAAATAAAAACAAAAATAAACAAATGGGACCTAATGAAACTTAAAAGCTTTTGCACAGCAAAGGACACCATAAACAAGATGAAAAGACAACCCTCAGAATGGGAGAAAATATTAGCAAATGAAGCAACTGACCTAGGAATAATCTCCAAAATTTACAAGCAGCTCATGCAGCTCAATATCGAAAAACAAACAACCCAATTCAAAAATGGGCAGAAGACCTACACAGACATTTCTCCAAAGAAGATGTACAGATAGCCAACAAACACATGAAAGAATGCTCAATGTCACTAATTATTAGAGAAATGCAAAAAAAACTACACTGAGGTATCACCTCACACCAGTCAGAATGACCATCAGCAAAAAATCTACAAACAATAAATGCTGGAGAGGGTGTGGAGAAAAGGGAACCCTCTTGCACTGTTGGTGGGAATGTAAATTGATACAGCCACTATGTAGAACAGTATGGAGGCTCATTAAAAAAGTAAAAATAGAGCTACCATACGACCCAGCAATCCCACTACTGGGCATATACCCTGAGAAAACCATAATTCAAAAAGAGACATGTACCCCAATGTTCATTGCAGCACTATTTACAATAGCCAGCACATGGAAGCAACCTAAGTGTCCATCGATATATGAATGGATAAAGAAGATGTGGCACATATATACAATGGAATATTACTCAGCCATAAAAAGAAACGAAATTGAGTTATTTGTAGAGAGGTGGATGGACCTAGAGTCTGTCATACAGAGTGAAGTAAGTCAGAAAGAGAAAAACAAATACCGTATGCTAACATATATATGGAATCTAAAAAAAATGGTTATGAAGAAGCTAGAGGCAGGACAGGAATAAAGACACAGTTGTAGAGAGTGGACTTGAGGACATGGGGAGGGGGAAGTGTAAGCTGGGATGAAGTGAGAGAGTGGCATGGACTAATACATGCTACCAAACGTAAAATAGATAGCTAGTGGGAGCAGCCGCATAGCACAGGGAGGTGAGCTCGGTGCTTTGTGACCACCTAGAGGGGTGGGACAGGGAGGGTGGGAGGGAGGGAGATGCAAGAGGGAGGAGATATGGGGATATATGTACATGTATAGCTGATTCACTTTGTTATAAAGCAGAAACTAACAGACCAGTGCAAAGCAATTATGCTCCAATAAAGATGTTTAAAAAACAATTAATTAATTAAATAAAAATAGGTATTTCAGGAAATCTCAAAAAAACCCCACTATACTTCATAAAAGAAGAAGCAATTAAGACATTCCCAGATGAATAAAAGCAAAGAATTCTTTGCTTTTCTTAAGGACCTGCCCTCCAAGAAATATTAAAAGGGGTTCTTCAGCCTGAAGTGAAAGCATAGTAGATAGTAACTTGAATCCACATGAATAAATAAAGAGCACCAGTGAGGTTAGCTTCATAGATAAAGATTAAAGACTCTCTCTATATATATTTATACCCACACACATCTAGTTTGTAACTTTTTTCCTATCTGATTTAAAAAGACAACTACATAAAGGAATAATTTTAAATCTATGTTCATTTACATACAATGTATAAAGTTGTAAAGCAAAAAGGAAGGGAGAAGGAATGGAGTTTTAGGAAAGCATATGTTTTTGTAAACATTAAAATTAAGTTGATTTTAATACAAAGTGGATTGTTATAGATTAAGATGTTAATTGTAATCACCAGAGCAACCACTCATGTTACTATGCCATGCAAACAATGTTAGTTTATTCTCTTTACATCTGCTCTCTGCCTGTAGCATGGTTTGCTCTTCCTTACTGAGTTCCCTGTGTTTTCCCTCCAGTGCTTCTAAGTTAGAACCTTTACAGAGCTGGGGGTGTGGAGTGAGGGAGACATTGTATACTCTGCTTTTTGCATATCTAAGGTAAAGGAACTCATTATGTCCAATTCTGTATTAGTCACAGGTTATTTTCATCTGAAGTGAATTGAAGTGAAAATAATTCTTTTGTGGAATTATCTTTGGTGAAGAAGTTCTGGCTGGAGGGCTTGCCTTCTCGGGCCCTCTCTCCACCTCAGTCAGGCTGACATGCAGGCCACATGCAAATGATGTGTCTATAGTCTATATGTATATAGTTTATAGCATGTCTGTGAATGTAGGCGTTCACTTGACAGAGCGTGGGGACTAACGAGGAATTTTCAGAGGCAGTGTCTATATACCTACTGAGTCACAGTACAGCTTAGAAGGATCAAATGAGTTCATGCAAAGATGAGCCTGGACGTTTCACGCCAGCTTCTCCTTCGCAGGCCTTAGCTGCTTTGTGTCAACGAGCTTTGTCGAACTCTCCGCATTTAATGTCCATTTTTAAACTTTACTTTCCTCTGCCCCCTCCCCTAAGTGCTGGGTTAGTGGTTTGGTGTTTTGGTGCCTCTAAAATAAATGCACTTTTTACCCCAAGCTTGTAGTACTCACATGCTGCCCTACATTTTGAAGGGAAAGGAAAAATGTTTGTTGTGTTCCCTCTCTTTCTTCCTTCTCTGCCTTCCTTCCTTTCCCTACAGGCTTGGGAGGTTATCTCTATCCCTAGAACAATGGGCTGTGGCCCATATTTTGGCTGTGGGGATCTGAGGAGCGCCACGAGGGAATCACACTGGTATAGATTGGCCCCAGGACAACCAGCAAGCAGGTAACATTTGGAACTGTTTGATGTAAAGGCTTGTTTTTTCTTTACTACAGATCTGGCGCAAAGGCCAGACCAGCAGGCCAAATGTGACCATAATAGGCAATCAGTAGCAATCAGTGTTGGGGGAAGGAGTGGTGGTCAATATCTGTGCCCAAAGAAGTGGGAAGCACCACCAGACGGGCGGGTTACTGTTGCAATGAGGAATCTGGTTAGATGACATGAGAAATCAAGGTAGGTTGACAGTAGGAAACTGTGAACATGTATCAAAGTCTGGACACAAATAGGATTTCGGTCCCTAGAAGGGGAAAGAGCAAGCCTGGTGTTGTGGGATCAGGGTATTAGGTAGGACACCAGAGTGAGGGCTTTGGCTCAGGGAGGAGGCGTAGATCCAGTGACCATAACTGGAGCACAAGGAGGGCCTGGACCTTAGGACAAGGTCTGTGCAGAGCAGTAAAGAGCACAACTTTGTAGGCTTTCTTTCATCTTGAGCTTCTACCCTCTGCCAGGTGCAAGCACTGGGCTAAGTGCTGGGTATATAATGATGACTAAGACAGGATGATCCCAGCCTTGCAAAGTTGGGGAATAAAAGTGACTCAACTACTCTATGATTCTATTAGCTGTGTGACCTTGGGCAAGTCACTGAACTACTTTACAACTCAGTTTTCTCAACTGTAAAATGTTTTGAGGCTATGGCAGCTCCTGAATTTCCAGTCTGGTTGGAATGAACAGAGGTGTAGTAGGCTAAGGAACATGTTTTGAAGATGCTTTCACACAGCAAGCAGAGTTCGTTTTTTCTCCAGCATTTTGTTATGAAAACTTTCAAACGTAAAAAAAGTTCAAAGAAGTATAGAGCAAACACTAGACGCCCACTACGTAGATTCTACAGTGATTAACGTTTTACACTATTTGCTTTATCACATATCTATCCATACCTCCACCCATCAATCAAAGTAAGTTTCAGACATTAGTATACTTCACCCCTAAATGCTTCAGCATGCATGTCATTAACTATAATTCAATATTTATTTATGGTACTTTTTCCTTTTGAGGTAAAACTCACAGATAGTGAGTTTTGTTTTTTCTTTTTTACCCCAGAAAGTTCCCTAATGCTTCTTTCCAGCCAGTCCCCACTTCCCCCACCTTGTATTAGTTTCCTAGGGCTGCTGTAACAAATTATTACAAACTGGGTGGCTTAAAACAACAGAAACATATTCTCTCACAGTTCTGGGGGGTATAAGTCCAAAATCGGTTCTCAACGGAGACACGCTTCTCTCTGAGGGCTCCAGGGAAGAATCCGTTCGATTCCTTTCTTTTCACTTCTAGTGTTGCTGGCAATACTTGGTGTTCCGTGGCTTATAGGTGCACCACTACAACCTCTTTCTCTGTCATTACATGGCATTCTCCTTGTGTTTCTGTCTTTGTCTCTCTTCTTCTTATAAAGACACCAACCGTATTGGATTAGGGCCCACCCTAATGACATTATTTAAACTTGATTATATCGACAAAGACCCTATTTCCAAATAAGGTCACATTCACAGGTTCTGAGGATTAGGACTTCAACATATATTTTGGGCGGACATAATTCAACCCATAACACATCCCAGGTACAACGGCTATTCTGTTTTTTTCCACCATTGATTTTGCCTGTTCTAGAATTTCATATAAATGGAATCATGCAGTATGTATTGTTTTGTGTCTAGCTTCTCTCACTCAGCATGTTTTTGAAATTCATCCATCTTGTTGTATGTATCAGTTTGTATTTCCCTTTTATTGTCGAGGAGGATTCCGTTGTGTGGATGTACTGCAATTTATCCACTCTTCTGTTGATAGACATTTGGGCTGTTTCTAGTTTTTTAGCTATTAAAAGTAAAGCTGCTATGAATGTTGATATTCAAGTCTTATTGTAGACATGTTTTCATTTCTCTTGGGTAAAAACCTAGAAAGTGGAACTGCTGGGTGATGGGGAAGAAGGAAGGAGGGGAGGGAGAAAAGGAAGAAGGGAAAGAAGGGAAAGGAGTTACATTTTAACAAACAAGGACAGGACTTGCAGCAAGTTGATGTTGAGTCTTAGAGTGTTGGGGTGACGGAGCTGTGTCTGGGGTTAGTACTAAGCCTGTAGCTGGAATCAAATTGATGTCTCAGCTATGGGTAGAGGAGGCCTTGGAGACTGGAATCAGGCCCTTGTAAATGACCTTAGAGCCAGGGTCAGGAATTAAGGTTAAATTTGTCACGAGCTGTGTGTATTCCATCAGCCCCTTACTATTTTTTATGGATAAAACCTGTCGTGTTTCAGGTTTGTGTTTTTTTTTCTTTTTTTGGCCAGCTGCGCAGCTTGCAGATCCTGCTGTGGAAGCGTGGAGTCCTAACCACTGGACCGCCAGGGAAGTCCCTCAGGTTTGTGTTTTTAAGCATCAATTGCTGTTTCTTTGTCTAATATATGTATTTTAACCAAAGATCCTAGAGGCTTAAAATAAATCATATTCTGGTTTCCAAATGTCATGTTAGTGGCCTTGTTGTGGCCGTGTTTTCACAAAAAGAAGGAGGAGATGAAATTACAGAGAATTGGAGAGTCCAGTTCTCTAGGAGCCACCTCTCGGTACTCTCTGGCTACACTGGAGTTAAGTGATCCCCACAGACAATTGGAATGGCTAGCCTATGCAGCTGGCTGGGATCCAGTTGCTTGGCTGCAGCCAGCCCTTGCTGCAGACCATGTTTAGTTCATCTCTATGTCTGGTATTCCTCTGACTCTACTCCTGGATTTATTCCAAGTGGGTATCTTTCTTGCTCTTAATGAGTTCCAGGGCAGAAGATTCCACAGCCTCCTCTGATAGCTTATATTATAGAGCTTTATAATAGTGTCAAGAAACGCCTATTTCTACTACATCTCACTTCCTCTTTTTATGAATTAGTGAAAATAGAGATGAGGCCGCCACTGCTTTCTTCCATGGTAGCCCTTATGTCCTATAATCCTGTGAGGGTAGTTTAGTGCATTAGCCCTCAAATTTCTTTCTAGGAAGAGTAGGGGGATATATCTTTGTATGCTCCCAATCTGAGGTACTACTAAGGGTAAACGAATCAACTCTTTGAGAGTTGAAGTGACTCTTTTGGGTACTTGTTCCAACTGAGCTATTATCACACAAAGACTTGTTTCTTTTCCTAGTTCACGTTCAATTAACACTTTGGCACAAGCCTGGGGAGGGCAGATGGTTTACTTTACTGATGATTGGGCAAAGCTCATTGTTCCGACACTAACCTGTCTGGTCCTGCTTAACATCCAGCTCTTTGAACCCACGTCTTATCCTCGATTCTGGAACCCTGCCTGCTATTTACAGTATGGTCACCTCAATGTCTGTGGCTTCTACTGACAATGGCTTCTATTTTACCTTTGTGTGTGTGTGTGAAAGGATCTTTCAGCTTATTAGGGGAGAAGGACCTTGATCAGCCTCCAGGGCTAGGCTATAACAAGAACTGATATGTTGTTGGCCATGGGGGCAGCACATATTTGGTTAAAAGTACAGCTAAGTCTTTTCAGTTTGGAAAGACACTGTAGCATGGTGGTTAGAAGCATTGACTCTGGCATTGGACAGACCTGGGTTTGAGCACCAGCGCTATTACATACTTGCCTGTGATTTACCTCCATGCTTTACTTTTTCACGTTTGTAAAATGGGCATGAATATAATATTACTTGTCTGAATAGGTAAACAAATTGTGGTAAATCCACACAATGGAATACGATTCAGCAATATAAAAAGGAATGAACTAAAATGGCGAATTTTATGTTACCTGTATTTTACCACAATTTAAAAATTAATAATTGGGCTTCCCTGGTGGCGCAGTGGTTGAGAGTCCGCCTGCCGATTCAGGGGACACGGGTTTGTGCCCCGGTCCGGGAGGATCCCACATGCCGCGGAGCGGCTGGGCCCGTGAGCCATGGCCGCTGGGCCTGCGCGTCCGGAGCCTGTGCTCTGCAACGGGAGAGGCCACAACAGTGAGAGGCCTGCGTACCGCAAAATAAATAAATAAATAAAAATGAATAATGTAATATGCCAAAACCATTGTATTGTATACTTTAAAAAGTATATAGATTGAATGGTATATAAATTATATATCAATGAAGCTGTTAAAAAAAGAGAATGGACTATTGATACATGCAAGCACTTGGATGAATCCCAAAATAATTATGCTGAGTGAAAGAAGCCAGATAAAACAGCTTATAGCATATAATTCTATTTATATAAAACTAGAAAATGCTTACTAATCTATAATGACAGAAAGCAGAACAGTGGTTCCTTGGCAGGGGGATGGGAAGGGTCAGGAAGGAGGGATTATCAAGGGGAATGAGAAAATGTTTAGAGATGATAGCTATGTTATCTTGATTGTGGTGATGGTTTCACAAGGTGTATACATATGTCTAAGCTCATCACATTTACAAATATGTGCAGTTTATTGTATGTCAATTATACCTTTAAAGAGCTGTTTAAAAAATAGTACTTTTTCATATGGCTGGTGAAAAGTTGAAATGAGACAATGAATGAAAATGGCCTGACACATGGTAAATGCTTAATAAATTATAACAAAGAAATCAGATACAGAGAACAGAGTAATAGTTACCAATGGGGAAGGGATGGAGGGAGGGCAAAATGGGTAAAGGGAATCCACTGTATGGTAATGGATTGAAACTAAACTTTTGGTGGTACGCACACTGTAGGGTATATAGAAATAGAAATATAATGTTGTACACATGAAACATGTTATAAACCAATGTTACCTCAATAAAAAAAAATTCTTTAGGGGCTTCCCTGGTGGCGCAGTGGTTGAGAGTCCGCCTGCCGATGCAGGGCACATGAGTTCGTGCCCCGGTCTGGGAAAATCCCACATGCCGCGGAGTGACTGGGCCCATGAGCCATGGCCGCTGAGCCTGTGTGTCCGGAGCCTGTGCTCCACGAAGGGAGAGGCCACGGCAGTGAGAGGCCCGCGTACCGCAAAAAAAAAAAAAAAAAAAAAAAAAAAAAAAAAAAAAGGTAAAAAAACCAATCAGATATACAAATGGCCAATAAGCACGTGAAAAAATGCTCAACATCATTAGCTATCAGGGAAATGTAACTCAAAACCACAGTGAGATACCACTTCAGACCCACCACGGCGGTTATAATAATAATTTTTTTAAAAAGACAGACAATAACAAGTGTTGGCCAGGATGTGGAGAAATTGGAACCCTTATGTATTGCTGGTTGGAGTGTAAAACAGTGCAGGCACTCTGGAAGATGGTTTAGCGGTTCCTCGAAAAGTGAAACATAAGAGTTAACATATGACCCCCTCCTACGTATATACCCCAGAGAATTGAAAACATACATCCACCAAAAAACTTATACACAAATGTTCACAGTAGGATTATTCATAGTAGCCAAAACATGGAAACAACTCAAATGTCTATCAACTGATGAATGGATAAACAAGATGTGGTATATCCGTACAATGGAATACGATGAGCATTGAGAGGGAATGAAGTACTGATACACGCTACAACATCAATGAAACTTGAAAGCATTACGCTAAGTGAAAGAAGCCAGTCACAAAAGATCACATATCTAGAATAGGCTAATCCATAGAGACAGAAAAGAAATTGGTAGTTGCCTAGAGCTGGAGGGATTAAGGCGAAATGAAGAGTGTTTGGTAATGGGCGCAGGTTTCTTTTTAGAGTGATGAATGTATTCTAAAATTAGAGAGTGGTGATGGTTGCACAACGCTGTGAATATACTAAAAACCACTGGATTATACACTATAAACGGGTGACTTTTATGGTATGTGAATTATATCTCTCTAAAGCTGTTCTTTAAAAAAGTCAGTCTGTCAATAAGTATTTATTAATTATTTTCTTTGTGTTTGATTTGGGTTTAATGTCCCTTATGCCAGCATCTACTAGGTAGTAATGTGAATAGAATTTTATTGAAGTATAGTTGATTTACAATGTTGTGTTAGTTTTTGCTGTACAGCAAAGTGATTAAAGTATACACATATATACATTCTTTTTCATATTCTTTTCCATTATGGTTTATCACAGGATATTGAATATAGTTCCCTGTGCTATACAGTAGGACCTTCTTGTTTATTTATTCTATATATAAAAGCTTACATCTGCTAATCCCAGCCTCCCAATCCTTCCCTCCCCTACCCCCCAGCCCCTTGGCAATCACAAGTCTGTTCTGAATAGAGAATATTTCTTTTCTTTTTTAAAATAAATTTATTTAATTAATTAATTTATTTATTTTGGCTGCATTGGGTCTTCGTTGCTGCGCGTGGGCTTTCTCTAGGTGTGGCAAGCGGGGGCTACTGTTTGTTACGGTGCACAGGCTTCTCATTGTGGTGGCTTCTCTTGTTGTGGAGCACAGGCTCTAGGCGCACGGGCTTCAGTAGCTGTGGCTTGCGGGCTCTAGAGTGCAGGCTCAGTAGTTGTGGCACACGGGCTTAGTTGCTCCTCGGCATGTGGGATCTTCCCAGACCAGGGCTCAAAACCATGTCCCTGCATTGGCAGGCAGATTCTTAACCACTGCGCCACCAGGGGCACCCCCTGAATAGAGAATATTTCTATCCACAGGAAATATTTAACATTTTTGTTGAATATGTTGGAAGTATGAATGAAAGAAGTGGGGTCTAAAAACATATTTGTTATAAAGTTTCTTGCAGAATATAAAGTTTCTTGTAGCCCAAAGCCTTGCTACTCAAACTGTGGTCCAGCAGCATGAGCACCACCTGGGAACTTGTTAGAAATGCAGAATCACGGGTCCCATGGAAACTTACTGAATCAGAATCTGCAGTTTAACAAGATCCGCAGGTGTTTGGCATGCACATTACAGTCTGAGAGCGCTAGCCTGAAGTTTAGCACGATGACTTCATGACGCTTTAATTTGCCTTGTAATCAGTCTGTGAGATGGTGGCAGCATATTTAATATTGTATTATGTTGAATATTCTCTATATAGATTAATCATAGATGTAATCATAATCTTAAAAATTGAAGGTGAGCCCATTTTAGCATGATTTCTGTCTTTACTTTTAATCTATTACTTTCCATAGCTCTTTCTAAAATGCTGTGATACATTTCTGTTCAATAATATTTCAGTGGTAATTTGTCATTATAATGATTAATATTTGCACACTCCAAGAAGACATACCTGGTTAGTGTACTTTAAAAAAATTCTTCTTGGAACTTTAAATTAAAAGTATGGGTACAAAGATAATTCCCACTTTTTTTGAAACATCTTTATTGGAGTATAATTGCTTTACAATGGTGTGTTAGTTTCTGCTTTATAACAAAGTGAATCAGTTATACATATACATATGTCCCCATATTTCTTCCCTCTTGCATCTCCCTCCCTCCCACCCTCCCTATCCAACCCCTCTAGGTGGTCACAAAGCACCGAGCTGATCTCCCTGTGCTATGTGGCTGCTTCCCACTAGCTATCTATTTTACGTTTGGTAGTGTATATATGTCCATGCCACTCTCTCACTTTGTCCCAGTTTACCCTTCCCCGTCCCCATAACCTCAAGTCCATTCTCTAGTAGGTCTGTGTCTTTATTCCTGTCCTGCCCCTAGGTTCTTCATGACCTTTATTTTATTTTTTTTTAGATGCCATATATGTGTGTTAGCATACGGTATTTGTTTTTCTCTTTCTGACTTACTTCACTCTGTATGACAGACTCTAGGTCCATCCACCTCACTACAAATAACTCAGTTTCATTTCTTTTTATGGCTGAGTAATATTCCATTATATATATGTGCCACATCTTCTTTATCCATTCATCCGATGATGGACACTTAGGTTGCTTCCATGTCCTGGCTATTGTAAATAGAGCTGCAATGAATATTTTGGTACATGACTCTTTTTGAATTATGGTTTTCTCAGGATATATGCCCACTAGTGGGATTGCTGGGTCATATGGTAGTTCTATTTTTAGTTTTTTAAGGAACCTCCATACTGTTCTCCATAGCGGCTGTACCAATTTACATTCCCACCAACAGTGCAAGAGGGTTCCCTTTTCTCCACACCCTCTCCAGCATTTATTGTTTGTAGATTTTTTGATGATGGCCATTCTGACTGGTGTGAGATGATATCTCATTGTAGTTTTGATTTGCATTTTTCTAATGATTAATGATGTTGAGCATTTTTTTCATGTGTTTGTTGTCAATCTGTATATCTTCTTTGGAGAAATGTCTATTTAGGTCTTCTGCCCATTTTTGGATTGGGTTGTTTGTTTTTTTGATATTGAGCTGCATTAATCTCCAAAATTTATAATTCCCAGTTTTTAAGTGAAACTCAGTAGTAGGGAAAACTGGTATTTAGTGTATTGTTTGTTTAATATGCCAAGTAGGTAAGTTATACTACTCAGTTAAAAGCCGTTCATTTTCAAAGGGTTGTTGTGTCCTTGTTAAATTGCTAAATTACATTTTCAATTTTATGGGACTGCTCTTTCGTTCATGTAGAAATTAAGATCAAACGAAAGACTGGTTTCATAAAATAAAACTGTTAGGTACATTAATTTGAGCAATATGTGATAACTATATATTGCATATATTTTGGAGGAGGGACCATATAATAAACTTTGAAAGCATTTTTGAGGTATCAATCATATATGTGCATTTTGTAAAATCCAAATAACTATTTCCTTGCCTTCCTATAACAATATTAGGCCTCTTGAATATCCATTTAGATGATAAAATGCTTTTCTTGATCTTCCTGTATTGCTGGGGATTTTATTTTGCAATTCAACTGCAAAATCTCTTATGAATGATCATTATTAATCATCACCAAGGCCAGAACCTGTGCACATTTTCTTCCTAAGACATTGTGGCATAAACAGAATGTAGTTTATTTGTGGTATATTTTAAGTATCCTTCATTAATATGGTTTGATAGTATATATGGCCCCATTTCTTCTTGCCTTTGCTCTCTTCTGGCCCATTATTTACAGAAGAATAAGGACAACTTACTCTTTAGAATTACTCTCTTGGGGTAATCCATGGAGATTGTGAGGGAAGAGTTTAGGTGTGAAAGCAAATGGTCATCCCAGTAGAACATGGTCAGAGCTGTCCACCAGTATTTTATTGTTGAAAATATTTTTGAGTATTAATTGCATTGTAAAGGCCAAAATTCTTCTTTTAAATTAATTAATTTATTTTATTTATTTACTTAATTTTTGGCTGCGTCGGGTCTTACTTGTGACACGCGGGGTCTTCGTTGTGGTGCACGGGCTTCTGTCTAGTTGTGGTGTGCGGGCTTAGTTGCCCGGCGGCATGTGGGATCTTAGTTCCCCGACCAGAGATCAAACCCGCATCCGCTGCATTGGAAGGCGGATTCTTTACCACTGGACCACCAGGGAAGTCCCCATAATTCTTAATATGATCTACAAATCCCTGCATCATCTGGCCCCTTCCTCACTCACTGCGAAGAAGATTTAGGAATATTATAACTATTTTATCTTGCCTAGTCTATGTCTAAAATTTAAAAGAGCTCTTTCAGTAAATATAGAATAAAAATTCCAAATGAAAAGAAATCATCAAATTTTTGTTTGATTGGCAGTGTTTATCTTTTCTTAGTATTGCATAAAATAATGTGTCTTATAGTCACTGGTGGCTTAGATTCGCTGAAACTTAGTACTTGCTGTTATTATGTACATCTTAGTGCGTTTTCCTATTCAGTTACCCTGGCCTGGAATCTTCTTCCCCTTTCTATGCATACTACAACCTCTCCTATCTTTCAGGCCCCAGAAACTCCATCACCTCCTCTATGAAGACTCTCCTAATATCCTCAGCTAGAAATAATCTTCTGCCTTGAATTTGCATATCATTTAATCCCATTTATGTACTTCTTATTTTCATCATTTTATTATAGTTATTTGTGTACAGGCCTATCCCTTTTTTTACTCTGTAATTTTTATTCATACTTATATCTCTCACAGTGTCTTGAATTTAGTAATTAAATCAACATTTGGATAATAAATAAATATTTGGATAATAGACACACGACAGGTACTGGAAGACCTCTTCTCGTCCATCTCCAAAACTGAACTGGACAGAAGCATCAACTCTCATCTCTTGATTTCTTTGCACTGAGCATTTCCACCCCCAGTCTGTAAGCCCTCCCACCAGGGAAGCTCAGTGAAAATGAGTTTCTAAGATCTTTTTGACAATGACTGAAGATTCCAGGAAACATAGAGATCAGTGGAGGAGCGGGTGCAAAAATGGAAAAGGAAACCAAAAAGGAAAGTGAGTCTTTGGTGATGATGACAGGCCGACAAGTTGAAGACAAGTTTGCCGAGGGTTTGATGGAGCCATTGGCTTAACCTAGAATCTGATTTTATTGTTCGAGGACACATGCTTCTCAGGAATATCTCAGTTGTTATTGGATTGTCTCTTTTTGATTTTAAAATTTCCTGTTTTAAAAACTTCCTGACAAAATTAAAGGTAATTTTAGAAGGGAAAAAAATCACCCTAATTCTGCTACCTAAATATGACTCTTTTCAACTTTTCACATCCCATTCCACTATTAGTATACACAGAATTTTGTATTCAGTTATTTATATTATAGTATATATGTATATTATATAAGAATGTTTATATATATATATATATATCTTAGTGTCATTACCTAATCTTTATAATTATTACCTCTAATAGTTACATACTATTCCATTGAATAGTTATTTTTTTAAAGAAGATTTTTTTGATGTGGACCATTTTTAAAGTCTTTATTGAATTTGTTACAATATTGCTTCTGCTTTATGGTTTTGTCTTTTGGCGGCGAGGCATGGGGGATCTTAGCTCCCCAACCAGGGATGGAACCCGCACCCCCTGCATTGGAAGGTTAAGCCTTAACCACTGGACTGCCAGGGAAATCCCTGAATATTGATTTATATAGCATACTTTCTTTAAATTTTTCTCAGTAGTTGTGCATTTAAGTTATTACAGTGTTTGCTACTATAGGTTAATACAATTATTCATATAATACAGAGATAAAGTAAATATTGATGCATATAGCTTTTCTTCATTTGAATTTGTTGCTCGGGATAAATTCCCAGGAATGTGATAACTAGGTTAAAGTTTCTTTTTTTTGTTTGTTTATTTTGTTTTGTTTTTGTTTTTGTTTTGGCTGCGTTGGGTCTTCATTGCTGTGCGTGGGCTTTTCTCTGGTTGTGGCGAGTGGGGGCTACTCTTCGTTGCGGTGCGCGGGCTTCTCATTCTGGTGGCTTCTCTTGTTGCGGAGCATGGGCTCTAGGCGCGTGGGCTTCAGTAGTTGCAGCTCGTGGGCTCTAGAGACCACAGACATCAGTAGTTGTGTTTTGTGGGCTCTAGAGCGCAGGCTCAGTACGTGTGGCACATGGGCTTAGTTGCTCCATGGCATGTGGGTTCTTCCCGGACCAGGGTTCGAACCCATGTACCCTGAATTGGCAGGCGGATTCTTAAGTACTGTGCCACCAGGGAAGTCCAAAGGTTCTTGATAGGTATCTCCAAATTGCTTTCTGCAGTGGACCTTGTGGTTCTCTTCTTAGCAATCACCATGATATGTGTGGAATTGATTCTACAACCACCTGCGACTGTGAACCCTCATTACTCTTAACCAATTTGGGTAATCCATTCTTTTTGCCATAGTATTTGGTTGAAATAACCCAGGCCTAAACTATTCAGGATATAGTATTCCCCTGGTCATAGAAATTGGTTCAGTGGTGGCCCAGTCAGTATGAAGCTCAGGACTTCTTTCCATGCTTATAAAACGCAGCAGACTCTCTTTCCCAAGACATTCAAGAGGAAGCACATAGTCTCATTGTTTTGGCAGACATTTTGTAGCAATGAGGAACAGCAGCCTGAGGATGAAGCCAACACAGCGAGGCAGGCAGATGTGAAGGAATTACAAAGAAACAGCTAGAACCATAATTAAACTGTGTCTTAACACCTTCTTAGCCCTGAACTCTTGGTTATATGATTCAGTAAATTTCCTTTAAGTGAATTTGAATTGGACATCCTGTTACAAGCGGAAGCATACTGACATATTTTTTAAAGAGAGGTCTATCAATTTATATTGCTGCTATTTGAACTGAAACTTGATTAAGCATTTTTAATTGCTAATTTAATTGTCCTAATGCCTTTTTATTTGAATATTTTTCCATGTTTGCTTCCTATTTTTATTTTCTCATGTGAATTGGTTGTTCATGTCCGTTATTCATTTATATACTCATTCATTTGTTCATTCATTCATTCAACACATTTTTCTTGACTGCTTACTATAAGCCTAGTCTTAATGTCATTTTCACAAATTCAGACAAATTCTTTATATAGAAGAGCCATTAAGCCTTTGCCCATCATGTCTGGTGGAATTTTCTCTCTGGTAGAGTTTTCCTCTTATTTTAGTCTTTTTGTTCATTCATTCAGCAAATATTTATTGAGCTCTACTATATGCCAGGTTTGGTTTCAGGCCCCAGGTGTATAGCAATGAAGAAAACAAGTTTCTTGCCTTCACAGTCCTTAAATTCTAGTAGGGTCAACAATTAAGAAATAAATAAACAAGTAAATTTATGGTATGTTAGAGATGATAAATGCTATATAGTTCAAGAAAAATAATGGTCAGTAATGAGGATAAGGAGTGCTGGGTGGAGGTGTTGCTATTGCATATAGTGTGTTAAGGGACATTTGAAGGTGTGTATATGAGTGGAGAGCATTCCAGGCAGAGGAAAATAGTAAGTGCAAAGGCCCAGGAGAAGGATCATGCATGTTCAAGGAAGCCAGCATGGTTGGAGCAGAATGAGTAGATGAGGTCAGAGAGAAACTAGGAATCCAGATTATATAGATCTTTACAGGTTATCATAAGAATTTTTTATTTTACTGTTCAGAAGTTTACTTGTTTAAACAGTACAATCATAAAAGTTTATCATTTCCTTTTAAATTTCTTTTCCTGAAAAATATCTTTCCGAAGATATATGTGTTCTTTTCTAGTTCCAGTTTGTTTTTAATTAACTCAATTTTCAATATTTAATATTTTATCCATCCAGAATTTATGTTGCATAATGTAAAGTATGTAAGTCAACCAATTTTTCCCCCAAAGTGGTTATAGTTATCCTAGCAATATTACCTAAATATTTCTTTCCCCATGTTTGATGGTGCTTACCTCATTTGCATAGTAAATCCTTATATATAAATGATTTATTTCTGGATGGCTTTCCTTTTCTACTACTCTTTATTTTTCTGTTTTACATCGGTACCATATTGTTGTTGTTGTTTTTAAATTATTTATTTATTTGTTTATTTATTTATTTTTGGCTGTGTTGGGTCTTCGCTGTTGCATGTGGGCTTTCTCTAGCTGCGGCGAGCGGGGGCTGCTCTTTGTTGTGGTGCTCGGGCTTGTTGTGGTGGCTCCTCTTGTTGCAGAGCACGGGCTCTAGGCACGCGGGCTTCAGTAGTTGTGGCTCACGGGCTCTAGAGCGCAGGCTCAGTAGTTGCGATGCACAGGCTTAGTTGCTCTGCAGCATGTGGAATCTTCCCGGACCAGGGATCAAACCTGTGTCCCCTGCATTGGCAGGCAGATTCTTATCCACTGCACCACAAGGGAAGCCCCAGTACCATATTGTTTTGATTATTATTGTTTTATAATATGTTCCAATATTTGGCAAAATTGGTACCTTCTCCTTTTTCTTCCTTTGCAAAATATTCTTCTGATATTATTGACTTGTTTATTTTTTCCAAATGAAGGTTAGAATCATTTTGTTGAGTGTCATAGCAAACATTTTGGGATTTAGATTAGGAATTTATCAAATTTGATACATTATCATTGAGGAAAGATCTATTATAATGGGAAATATAATTTTAGCTGTGTTAGTATACAACTAACTGAATTCTTCCTTGGTCTGGAGATTTGTTCAAATGGTGATTTTACTCTTTGTGGGGATAAGTCAGTGTCAATTAACTTGGTTTAAATTTTGGGATTTAAAAGTTTTGAATAAGTAATAAGTACTTTATCCTAATTTCTAGGGAGATTAATGGCAGGGGAGGGTGTGGCACACCATAATGTAAAATTGAGAATATAGTTATTTATCCATTAAAAAAATATTTGTTGAATGCCTCTTATGTGCGCTACATTCTGGGAACACAGTAGTGGATAAACAGACCCAAATCCCTGCCCTCATGGAGCTCACAGTCTAATCATAGAGTGTTTAATGATCAGTGGTAACAATTGAAATACTTGCTCCCAGGCTACAGTAGATTTTACTGAGAAATGCTGGAATGTCCATAATTTAGTGTGCTTTCTGCTTGTTTTATTTGGAACTGATTCTGAGGTTTTGCCAAGGATGGCTGGGAATGACTTGCAATGATATTGGGTGATATCCAGAATGTAATATGAACATAGAACCATCATCAAAATATGCTACCCCTGCACCTGGATTGCAGCTGTACCCATGAATCTTTATTCTGAGAGGAATGGGTTTCTTGTTTGGCTTTAGATGAGTTTTGTGATCTCATGCTCAGTGACCCAGACACTATTGTGAATGTTGCATTGGGCTTATGGAATTGTTTAGCTTGAACTTCTTGGTATATTTCCCCTAACTGTTTTTTAATATTTGATTTGGTTCTTTAGTCTGATATTCTTTTTTTTCCTAATAAATTTATTTTATTTATTTATTTTTGGCTGCATTGGGTGTTCATTGCTGCACGTGGGCTTTCTCTAGTTGCAGAGAGCGGGGGCTACTCTTCCAGTGTGGTGCACGGGCTTGGCTTCTCATTGCAGTGGCTTCTCTTGTGGAGCACGGGCTCTAGGCACGTGGGCTTCAGTAGTTGTGGCACATGGGCTCAGTAGTTGTGGTTCGCAGGCTCTAGAGCGCAGGTTCAGAATTTGTGGCACGCGGGCTTCGTTGCCCCACGGCATGTGGGATTTTAGTTCCCTGACCAGGCCTCAAACCCGTGTCCCCTGCATTGGCAGGCGGACTCCCAACCACTGTGCCACCAGGGAAGTCCTTGTCTGATATTCTTGATTGGCTATTTTAATCTGCTTGGGGACTTGGAGGGAGTTGAAAACAAAGGACAAAATGCAAAGGCAAATATTAGATGGCATCAGTATGTAGTGGTAGCTGGCATGGGGACACGGGAATGTTGAGGGAAGATGGCAAGGAAGTCCAAAGTAAGGTAAATGAAGGTTTGTAGAAATCTCCAGGTCACTGATGAAGTGAGACTCAGCCTAGAAATTAATTAGGGCATGCTCAGTGGTGAAAAACTTTCTTTTGGCATGGGTCTAATCTGAGCAGTTTGGATTTCTCAGAAACAGCAGTTGTGGTAGAACAGCTGTTATTTTACATCTGTGACTCTCCACAGGACAAGCCCTGTGCCCTGTATTTGGCTATTTTTCATTAATTGGGCTAGAACCCCTGGAAGAGAAAGCAATCTTGAGTCTTGGGATTGAGAAGAGTACTGACCCTTGACACTCTGGGGCTTTAACAGCAGCTTGCAAAAGGGCATTCGGCAGGGAGGGATGTTTGAAGAGGCAATAAGAGAAGTCAAAGAAGAAGAGGGGCAGGAATCAACAGTAAAACTTCCTGTTACAAAAGGATAAGCGATTGGATCAGTGCAGAAGAACATGAAAGAAGTAATCTTGGGGTTCTTGCAGAGGAGGCAGAGTTTATTAACAGCTACCTTATACATATCTCATTTATTCCTCATAGCAATTCTCTTAGGTAATTATTATTATTACCCCATTTTACAAATAAGGAAACTAAGGAACAGACAGGTAAAGGAACTTATCCAAGGTTACCCAGGTAGCAAGGGGCAGAGCTGGGATTCTAGTCTCAGCAGTCTGGTCTTGAGTCTATGCTCTGAACCACTACACTACATGGTCTTTCTCAGACCATGTGGAATCAGAGCAGGATTTTGACATCATCCCAAGCCCAATTTTTTCTTTAGTTATTATTCTGTGTTTAGTGTATGAGGATTTATTTTGTGATACAGGATGCTTTGGGCCTCTTGGGGGTCCTCTTTGAATGAAGGCTACTTTTGCATTTTTTTGTCTTCAGACTGCACAGTGGAGAACAGTTGGATCTCTATATTCCTAAGCTAATTCCAGGGTTAAATCCATGATCACTGGGCTGGCCCGTGCTTTTAATGCTCTAAGCGTTTTATTTGTGTACCCCTTCCATCCTCGAAGCAGCTCAGAGTGTGCAGGGGAAATGGCTGTCTTGGATGATTTAATGTGCTTCTATCCATCAGTATAAAAGCAACAGGCTTATAAAGCAGAAAAAAAATGGGAATGTTAGAAGTGATTATAAAAGGGGGAGATCAGTCTTGAGGAGAAGAGTCTTGAGAAAAGATGGAGAAAGCAGAATCAAAACAGACAAGCGTCTTAGAGATGAGGGAGCTGAATGTGGATGAGGGTCTTAACAGCCAAGTACAAGGGTCTTCCTGTGTTCTGAGGATCTCTGGCATGAAGTTACCAGGGGAGAAACATAGCTATAGAACTCTATACATTGGACAGGGCTGAAGAAGACACCCTTAGTGGACTTTGAGGTATCTTTCTTAAGGGCATCAAGTAAAATATATTAATAAAAATATCCAAAGATTCTCCTTTCATAAGCAACCTAGATTCTGTGCACCTCTGGAGTTAATTTTACTCTAGAATGTGGTGCTTAACAAATAGCAAACTTTTCATTTTGTTTATGGTTTCCTTTGCTGTGCAAAAGCTTTGAGCTTAATTAGGTCCTGTTTGTTTATTTTTGTTTTTATTTCCATACAGCAAAGGAAACCATAAACAAAACGAAAAGACAACCCACAGAATGGGAGAAAATATTTGCATATGACGTGACCGACAGGGGATTAGTCTCCAAAATTTACAAACAGCTCATGTGACTTGATATCATCAAAACAAACAACCCAATCAAAAAATGGACAGAAGACCTAAGAGGACATTTCTCCATAGAAGACATACAGATGGCCAAGAGGCACGTGAAAAGACGTTCAACATCGCTAATTATTAGAGAAATGCAAATCAAAACTACAATGAGATATCACCTCACACCAGTCAGAATGGCTATCATCAAAAAATCCACAAACAATAAATGCTGGAGAGGGTATGGAGAAAAGGGAGCCCTCTTGCACTGTTGGTGGGAATGTAAATCACTGCAGCCACTGTGGAGAACAGTATGGAGGTTCCTTAAAAAACTAAAAATAGAGCTACCGTATGATGCTGCAATCCCACTACTGGGCATATATCTGGAGAAAACCGTAGTTTGAAAAGATACATGCACCCCAATGTTCATTGCAGCACTGTTTACAATAGCCAAGACATGGAAGCAACCTAAATGTCCATCAACAGAGGAATGGATAGAGAAGATGTGGTGCATATATGCAATGGAATATTACTCAGCCATTAAAAAGAATGAAATAATGTCATTTGCAGCAACATGGATGGACCTAGAGATTGTCATACTGAATGAAGTTAAGTCAGACAGAGAAAGAGAAATATCATATGATATCACTTATATGCAGAATCTTTAAAAAGTGATACAAATGAACTTATTTACAAAACAGAAACGGACTCACAGACTTGGAGAATGAATTTATGGTTACCTGAGGGGGAGGGACAGTTAGGGAGATTGGGATTGTACAAAACGCTATATCTAAAATAAACAACTGGGGATTTCCCTGGTGGTGCAGTGGTTAAGAATCCGCCTGCCAATGCAGGGGACACGGGTTTGAGCCCTGGTCCGGGAAGATCCCACATGTCACAGAACAACTAAGCCCGTGTACCACAACTACTGAGCCTGCGCTCTAAGGCCCAAGAGCCACAACTCCTGAGCCCACGTGCCACAACTACTGAAGCCCACGCACCTAGAGTCTGTGCTCTGCAACAAGAGAAGCCAGCGCAATGAGAAGCCCGCCCACCGAAACGAAGAGTAGCCCCCGCTCGCTGCAACTAGAGAAAGCCCGCGCACAGCAACAAAGACCCTACGCAGCCATAAATAAATAAATAAATAATTTAAAAATGCAATTGATAAAAAAATAAAATAAGATAACCAACAAGGACCTACTGTATTAAAAAAAATGGAGAGAGTACAAGAGAATGATATAGATGTGATGAGATTGGCCATGTGTTGATAATTCTTGAAGCAAATTGATGGATTCATGGGGATTTATGACACTACTCCTTCCACTTTTGTGTATGTTTGAAATTTACCCTAATAAAATTTTTTTTAAATAAACTGATTCCAGGAGAATTTATATCCTTACAATATTTAGGGTTTCCATCTATGAACATAGCATGTGTATATTTATTTAATTCATCTTTTTTTATCTCATAAAAGAAAACGTCTACCTTTGTTAATTCAATTAAGCCTAGAACCCTTAACTCTTGTCCTTCACAAATTGTCTTTCCCTAGGGGTCCTTTGAAGTAGGTAGCAGTGGAAAACATGGCATTTGAAGTTGGACAGAGCTGTGTTTCTTTTACCTCTGCCATTTCCCTTGCTGTATAATTTTAGTTACATCACTACACTTTTCTGAGCTTCAGTTTTCTCACCTGTAAATTGAGGTTCAAAAAGTACCTACCTCACTGGTTTGTTGAGAGGTTTAAATGAGATTATGTGGGAATTCCCTGGTGGTCCAGTGGTTAGGACTCCCCACTTTCACTGCCAAAGGCCCGGGTTTAATTCCTAGTTGGGGAACTAAGATCCCGAGGCCAAAATAAATAAATAAATAAAATGAGATTATGTAAAGCAGTGCCTAGCTCAAGTACTCAGTTACCCACATAACTACCCACAACCCCATGACTGCCTTCCTATGAAAGAAGAGGTTCTGCTCCCCGCTCAGCACTTTGGTCTAAATGTAGATACATTAAAATTTCCTAAGTACCGTCTAGCATAGTTGAGGTAAGGCTGGAACATTTAACAAGATTGTTCTAAAACCTAGGGAATAAAAATAGATAAATAAACACAGAGAATAATATGAAACCAGATCATTGTATTTTACAACATAAGGCTTGTAAACCCTGTCTTATCCTTGATCCACAACTATTTCCACAGAGTTGGTATCATCTTAGCAACCCACCACCCAGGAGCATAAGGAGAGAACGTCTGAATCTAAGAGCACTAGACTTAGAGAAAGACAAGCAGTTCATTTCCTTGCCCACCTAAATAAATAGGTGGTGCCTTCTTAGTTTCACATTCTTGTCTTTTTGCTCAGATGATTGATAATCTGGAATAACCACTGTTTTCCAGGGAGACTCCATTCATACTTTGCCCACAGGAGTGTGGCCTTTCCCTGCAGGCATTAACTTGACAACAATTTTAGAAAATAACACAATAGTATCATTCATACTAAAAATATATATATGGTTGGTTGAAGTGGGGGCTTTTTGTTATATCTTCCAATAGTTTTTATAGTTTTATTTATGTAGGTTATATAAATTGTCTTGTTTATTCTTCAGTTCTTTATATTTTGTATTTTCCATCATAATTTATTTAATGCTTATACCTTATTTCTCTTTTATATCTTATTGAATTGATCAGAAGTTCTAAAACAATATTAAAAATGCTAGAAGATATTTTTATTTTTCTTGTTTTTTTAAAAAAGAAATACTGATAATGATCTTCAGTAAATATTATTTTGCTTCATGTTTAAAATAGATGTTCTTTGTCATGTTATCCTCATTATTTTCAAATATACCCTTAGCATATTTATCATTCCATTCCTAATTTTAAGGAATGCATATTAAATGTTATTATTTGCTCTATTGATTATCTCTTAGAAATAAATCTTGATCCATCTGGCAAACATTTATTAAGCTTCTGCTCTGTGTCAGGCACTATACAAGGGTGCTAAGAGAGACAAAGATGAATAGTGTCACAGACTAGTCAGAAGGACAAGATGCCAACCATTACAGTACAGGGTGGCAAGTCCTAAAACAGACTAAGAGTGCAGGTTAACCCAGATCTTCCCAAGTGATGCACATGACGGATTGGGTCTGGGTTGCAGGCAGAGCTTACATATTCAGCTGGTCCACACTAAAACAATTAGATCCTTTAAAAACTTGAAATACTTCCGTAGCAAATCACTGTTGCCCTAAGTGCCCTGAGTGCTCCCTCACTGACCCAACTATTTCCTGGGACTCCCCCCGCCCAGACCTCCCAAGAATCTACCAACTAAAGGGGTAACACCTGCTGTATGAGGCCACAAGGACCCTGATCTAATGCTACTTCCCAGAATCCACGTACATTCTCATTGGTTGATTTGTGTCCCTTATCACTTGATAAATACTGTGACTAGCACCCTTGGTTATGGATGTACCAATATATCCATCCCCTTGACTCTCGGGGTGGCCAGTGGGCTTGAGACAGCCAGAAACCCCTTCTCCCCTCCTCTAGCTAGGAGCAGCCTCATCTGCATACACCAATGGCCCATACAAGTATTTTTATTTTCTATCTATGCTCTGAAAAGTTGGCAAGCACTGATTTTACCTATAGTCTTACACTAATAGACTGCTTTAGTCTGAACCATTGCTTTCCTAGAATCAGTCCTTTGTGATAGTAATGTTTTGCTCCTTTCAAGCTTTGCTAAATCATGACTGCTAGTATCTTAAGGCTTTTTTCCCCCTATATTCAGAGTTTATAGTGGTCTCTGATTTTTGTGTTTTATTTTATCTTTGTCAGGTTTTGGGATCAGGACCAGATTTGTTTCATGGAATAAAAAGTTAGGTGTATCCTAACTTCTTCTATGTTTTCTTCCTTGGAGATTTGAAAATATTATTAGATTTAAGAATTTTGTGTGGTGACAGTTTCTGAATTTATTCAAATTTTCTACTAGTTGTAATATGAATTTTAATATTTTATATTTTTGTAGAAAAAACATCCATGGCATTATATTGTAAAAATTTATTAGCATACAATTGTGCGTAGCATTTCCTTACAATTAAAAAATATTATTTATACTGGTTGTTACATTCCCTTTCTTATTTCTAGTTTTGTGTGTATGTTTTTCTTACATAGGTTTGCCAGAGGTTCATCTACTTTATTAGTCCTTTCAAGCAACTAGCTCTTGAATTTATTTATTAATTCCACTGTTTTTACATCCTCTAATATTTTTTTTTTGCTTTTATCTTTATTATTTCCTTCCTCCTATTTTCTCATGCAATATTTTGCTCTTTTTCTAAAATGTTAAGCTCAATGTTTAGTTTAGTTTATTGGCCTTAAATTTTAACAGTGAGAGGTGAAGACGATGCCGTTGTACATCTGTCAAAAACCCCTTTCTCTGAGCTAGATAGGTGTGGGAGGAAATGGAAAATGGGGACTGCTAGAAGCCCAAAGCCAGAAAGAATATGGCAATGAATGTTTTCCCCACAATACTCCCTGCACTTAACGCTTTCCCAAAAGCGTTTCTCCACAGTGGGGCAGTAGGGAGTAAGAAGTGTCGGACCTGGCTTTCAAGAGAGGAAAATGTATCCCTCTTTGCTCTGAAACCTGCGCATATCTGTGCTAGGCGCCCTCCACCCAGCCTGTCTGCTGTTTGTGCAGAGGCTGTGCTGGTAATTCTTGTCCCCGGTGTTTGCTTTTTCTGAGTCTTGCTTTCCTTCCTGCTCACCATAGTAGTTAGGAAGCTCAGCCCTCCAGACTGCTGTTTTAGCCAAGCTAAAACTGTCTGAATCTCTCCAGGGGTCAGGCAGAAGAAGCCCTGGAGCTTTGAGCTCAAGCTGCGACGTGGCTGCTGCCACTGTCACCACCACTCCCTCTTATCTGACTCCAGGGTTTTAGCATTAGAGGCTCAAGGCACAGATTGGCTGTCTCATGGCATCAGGAGGAGTTGAAGGGTATGGCTTGCATGCTTAAATTGTTTTAGGGATGTGTGTGGAGGAGGAGGTGGAAGGAGGGTAAAAAAATGGGAGTAGGCTACACAGAAAGGCATTCCCCGGGAACAGAGGAAGCAGGTACAGGGAAGGCCCATGCTTTCCTTCCCAGGGCCCAGGAATCTTGCCTCTGAATATCCCCGTTCATAAACTTGTTTCTTCCAGCCAGGCTCTTGTTATGAATCAGTAGGGGGCAGCAGTCCCAATCCTAAGTGTAGGTACAATCGGAGGTGCCCAATACCTAGAGAGTCCTGTAAGGTCTGACATCTATCACTCACCCCTTTGGTCCCTGTGCCCCACCCACACTAGCCCTCTTTTCTCTCCTTCAGTGTGCCGAACGCTTTCTCAGCTCGTGGCCTCTATACATTCTGGTTCCTCTGCCTGGAACATGCTTCCTCTGGAACATGCTTCTCTTATCATGGTTGATTCTTTCTCATCATTTAAGTCCCAGCTCAGGTGAATCATCACCTACTTAAAGAAGCCTTCCCTGACCACTTTAGTCTCAGAAAGCACTGTGCACCCCCATGCCCAAGCTACTCTTAATTCCATTTTCTTGCTTTATTTTCTTCATAGAAAATCTTGCTTTTTTACTTGTCTGTCTCCTTCACCTGAATGTAAGCTCTACTAGGCCAGGGATCTTACTGCCTTGTTCACTGCTGTATGGTCCAATCCTATAAGCAGTGTTTAGTTTATAGTACACACTCAATGGATCTCTTTTGAAGGAATGAATGAACCAATGTGCCAAGCACTCTGCCAGATGGCGCAAACCGAGAGGGAGCTCATAGCACAGTGGGAGAGGACGATATGTAAATGAATAATTACTAATTATTACTAATTACTAAATAATGGGAAAGGCCTGGTTTTAAATCTTGGCTCTACCATTTACTGACTGTGTGACTGGGAGGTTGCTCAACCTCTCTGTGGCTCGGTTTCCTCATTTGTAAAATGAGGATAATAATAATAATACTTTTTCCATGGGATTGTTATGAACATTATATTATATTATAAAGGGTCAGTCAATAGAGTGTTTGATAAATGGGAGTTGTTATACTGAAGCCTTAGAGTGGTGTGTATAGAGAGTGTGTTGTGATTCTAAATTTTTTTTGTTGCTAGATCTTTAGCTCTAGATCTTTAGCTCTAGTTGCTCTTATGGAAAGCAGTCCAGACCTAGAAGGAGCCACAGTGATGTTCATTAACAGCAAGCCCACTCAGAATAGGTCGGGCCTGGTTGATGGAGCTGGGAAATGCTTCTCTGAGAGGGAATGGTACCTCCTACTTTCCATTCCATCTTACAAAGCCAGGCCAGTGGAGGGAAATTAATTGCTGATAAATACAGAGGCACTAACTGCTAATAATTCAATCAGGTGTCAAGATAGAGCTGATTAAAAGAGGATTCAGAAGCTTCTAGTTGATGGAGGCTGCATTCCTTAACCATTCCAGTGTAAGACATTATTTTAATGACATTATTTATTCAGGTGAACCCTTCATTTCGTAGAGGAAAAACCGAAGCCCAGCATCTTGCTTGAGGACATTAGGTTTGAAAAAAGCAGAGTTTTAGAAAGTTTAGTCTGGTCCCACAGCTGAAAACCTCCTATTGTTCTGTTACCAGTAGAGCCTCCGCTTTTCTGTTCTGGGCCAGCCTCTCATATTCCCATTTCGTTAATTCAACAGAGTAATTCAGTGCCTACTGTGTGCCACACACTCTGCTGGTGCTGGGTATGAGCAGTAAACACACAGCCCCAGTTATTGTTCAGCTGGTAATCTGAGAGAAGGACAGACAAAAAAACAAGCAAGGGGGCGTGTACAGGATATTGGGGGAGCACCTAGGAAACTTACTTAATTCAGGCTGGAGCAGGAGGGGATATGGAGAGGGCTGTCATCAAAGGCTTCCAGGAGGAAATCTTATCATTCCATCTAAATTGAGAACTGAAGTTTAAGTGGGAGTTAGCCATGTGAGTCAGGGGTGGAGAGGAGCTATGTGTTACTACCAGAGGGGATACCATGCACAAAGGTCAGTGAAAGAGAGCGTGGTGTGGCCATGACAAGGAATGAAGTACTGACATATGCTACCACATGGAGGAACGTTGAAGACATTATGCTAAGTGAAAGAAGTCAGAAACAAAAGGCCACATATTGCATGATTCCACGTATACGAAAAGTCCAGAATAGCTGAATCCATGGAGGCAGAAAGTAGATTAATTAGTGGTTGTCTAGGGCAGATGGGGAGGGGGTTGGGGGTGATGGTTAAGGGGTGTGGGACTCCTTTTGGGGGTGATGAAAATATTCTAAAGCTGAGTACGATGATGGATACACAGTTCTGTGAATATACTAGAAGCCATTGAACTGTGCACTTAAGAAAAGAGAATGTGATATGCTGTAGAAACTAAAAGACATATGATATGGCTAGAGGATAGAGAGAGAGAGGGGAATAAGTGGCAAGAGATAAGGTTGAAGAGATAGTATTACTACGAAAAGCTAACACTTATAGAGCACTGTTTGAATACTATGCATATATTAACAAAATATTAAAAACAACCCTAAAATGTAGGTACTGTAATTACCTCATTTTACAGATGAGAAAACTAAGACATAGGGAAGTTAACTTGCTCAAAGTTACACAGCTACTAAATATGGTAAAGCTGGGATTTGAACCCAGCCAGCCTTGCTCCCCAGTCTTACCATTACACTTTACTGTGAAAACAAGAGCTGATCATGAAGGGCTTTGGAAATCACGTTAAAGAGTTTAAATTTTGGGGACCTCCCTGGTTAAGAATCCGCCTTCCAATGCAGGGGACACAGGTTCAAGCCCTGGTCCAGGAAGATCCCACATGCCACGGAGAAACTAAGCCCGTGCACCACAGGTACTGAGCCTGCACTCCAGAGCCCGCGAGCCACAACTGCTGAGCCCGCATGCTGCAACTACTGAAGCCCATGTGCCCAGAGTCCATGCTCTGCAACAAGAGAAGCCACCACAATGAGAAACCTGCGCACCACAACAAAAGAGCAGCCCCTGCTCGCTGCAACTAGAGAAAGCCTGCGTGCAGCAACAAAGACCCAGCACAGCCGAAAAAAAGAGTTTAAATTTTTTGTTGAGGTCATTTTGAAGTGTTTTAAACAGAGGTGGTAAGATCAGACCTGCCTGTGTTGGAAAAGACCAACTGCATTCTTGTTGCGATGTGACCAAATGGATTGGGTGCAGGGTGGAGGGAGTAGTGGTAAGGTCAGAGGCAGTGAGTTCTCTAAGGAGTTGGTCTGAACTTGGGGCCCTGAAATAAGAATGGCAGTAGCAATGAAGGTGAAGAGAAGTAGATAGATTTCAGAAATATTTACGAGAATTAATCGACAGAACTTGTTGATCGATTGAACGTAGAGAGGGAGAGAGAGAGTCGAGGTTGACTCCGGGGATTTTCACTTGGGCAGCTGGGTTGATGGTGATGCTGTTTTCTGAGATCATAGAAAGAGGATGAATTCAGATTTGGGCATGCTGAGTATAAGTTCAAGTTTAAATGCTGAGTAGGAAGCTGGATATTAAGGCCCAAAAAACCAAGGGGACAGACCACACCAGAAATACAGATTTGGGGAGTTATCAGCCTATAGATGGTATATGAAGCCATGGGAGTGGGTGCGTGCTCAGGATAATGTGTCAGGTGAGACGAGAAAAGGGCCTAGAAGAAGACACAGCCTCAAGGTACACCACTATTTAAGGATTGACAGGTGTGAGGAGACTGAGCTGGGGGAGCCAAAGAAGTAGGACGAAAAGCCGGAGAACCTGGTTTTCTAGAAGGCAAGCGAACAGAACGCTTCAAGAGCGAGGGCGGGTCAACTGTGTCAGTTACATCTGAGAGCTAATGACAGAAAAGTACCCGCTGAGTTGTGCAACGAGGCGTCAGTCCATTGGTGAGTGCAGTTTCAGTAGAGTGTGGGGAGAGAAAGACTGATTATAGTCATTGAGAGAGTGATTCACAAGAAGCTTGCTTTTTGCCTTTCTCCACAGATCCCACTAGTTGATTTTTCTACTTGACTTCCTCTCTGCCTTGTCTCGTCTCTCCAGCCCTTTATCGCACTGTAATTTTGGTAGCTCCTATTGGACACTCAGCCTCCTTTCCTTTTAAAGCTCCATTTTGCTGGTGATAACTAAATGGAAACAGACAGCAGATAAAAAAAAAATCTGGGAAGGGATTTAAGGCTTCTAGAAATCTGATAACTTTCTTATCATGGTTATTTCCTAGACCAGTTTTTTCTAAAATATTTTCCGCAGATATTATATGATAAAAGGGTTTTAATGATTAAGCATGTTTCTTTACTGTCTGACATTTGAAAGCCTTTAATATGCTTATATAACCTGTGAATCTGTGGGTGCACTGAACGTAGAATTAATGAGGCTGTGTTTCTCAAACTTACTTGATCGTGGAACCTTTTGTTGAGAAGCACTGATAAGATTAGTGTTCCACAGAAGACACTTTGGGCAAGTCTACCCATGCTTATAATTCCAAATACACTTTTTTGACGGTTCTAGAAGTTTTAAAGCTCTCTTACTATTCCTCTTCCACTCCTGAGGGTGGAGCTCGTGCTCCTTCACCACTTCTTCAAAGTCTACATCCTCTTGCTCTTACTACCACCCAGGTAAAGCCTAATATGGAGGTGCATACAGGATTGGAGAGACTGGAGGATGGAAGCCCAGCCACGATGCCATTGCAGAGGTCCAGCGTTTCATTTATTTATTCATCCATCCATTCATTCAGAGACTAATTAAGCACCTACTATGTGCCAAACACTGTGCATGGTCCTGGAGAAATATCAATGAATTCATGATCCTGGAGAAATATCAATAATTCAATGGAACTTATATTCATAGTAGAGGGTGACTGACAGTAAACAGGTAGACAAAAATATAGAGTGATTTTAGGTATGAAGGGATGAACTCCTAAACCAAGTAAGGTAGAGGAAATAAGAATGGATTAGCGAAGTCTCAGGAGTGGGTATAGGGAATCGGGAGAGAAATTTCAGTTTGGCAAAGCTGAATGAATGAAACCCAGTCCAGAGTTTAGCATCACCAGTCCTATTTTCTGCTTACACTTTTCTCCCTCAGAGAAGCTTTGGGCAGCTGTTTCTCTGCTTACTTAGAAAACCAATTGGATTTCTTCCTATCTATTGCTTGGGTAAGGACGTTAAGGAAAGCACAGAACATTCTGAAGGGCATCAGAGAGGTAGTTTTAGACCCCTAACTTGACACAGGTTGAATAATAGTAACCTCAAAATGCTTTTCATCCAGGGTATCATTTATTAACCCCATGATATAGAAAAGGACATTGAGGCTCGGAGGCTGACTTGCTGAAGACTGTGTAACTGTTCATCCTTGGGGTTGGGACTTGAATTCAAGTCTAGCTGGGAGAACACCCACACATTGGTTACATTATTGCAGATTTAAAATTTCTCGTGCTCATGGATATGTCTGGATTATTCTTGTGTATGTGTGTGTGGTAGGGAGAGGGGAGGGTAGAGAAGAGGAGGTTGGGGTAATGATTAACTATCCTCAGGGGAAAAATGGTCCCTGTTAATGTTTTTGGATCGAATGAAAGAGTTTTCAGGGCAAGGGCCAAGTAGCGATTAGATCTTTTCCCCTCCGAGTAATCCCCATTCAGGGCCACATAAATTGCAATCCTGAGGGGAGGAACTGTGAAGCAACAAACCCTTTAGTCTCTCTCCCAACTAGTCAGACACTTTGAATGAGAGAATTTGGATGGAGTTTGTGTGAAGGTTTAGGTTTTTAGATAAAGGCAGATGTAGTGAACTTGAAGAAGGCTCAGAGGAGCTGATAACAGGATTGAAGAATATAACTTGAATTTAAAAGGTTGAAAGGATTGGAATTGTTCTGCTTTAGACCTGCCTACCTCTCACATCATCTCTCATAGCTTCCTGCTTGCACATTGTGTTTCCGAGGTACTGAAATGCTTATGCCATTTCACATCCCTCCCCACCTTTCTATGGCATTTCTCACCACCCAGTCAGTGTACCATGCTGTCCAATCTGCTCAGAATGCCATTTCTCCACATAGCCATCCTTTACTAAGAGTCAGCACTTAATGAGCTCTTACTTGGTATCTAGCACTGTGCTAAATATTTTAGATGCAGTGGTTCGTTTCATTCTCATAGAAACCTTCTGAGGTAGACACTGTTACCTCCATTTTACATACAGGTGAACGGGGTTCAGAGAAGTATGGTAACTTGCTCAAGGCCACACAGCTAGTAAGAGGAACCAGGAGTTGAACCCAGATATTTCTGACTCCAGCGTCTGGCTGCCTCTGTTAGTCTGGGTCCTCTGAGAAGCAGAAGCCAATATGGGGTTAAACATGCAAGGATTTCATTAGGGGAGACACCCAGTATGAGAGAAACTGGCGAGGCTGCTGGAGAAGGCTGAGAGCCATCAGACTGAGATGTAAGTCTGAGCCCTGGTGAGAAGAGAGGGGGAAGAAGGTCTGGTAGGAACATCCTAGATTGCCAGGTAGTCAAAGAAAGGTTAAGAGAGGCCTTCGCCGAGTCCTTGAGCCAAAGTCTGGTGTCAGTGGATTCCTACCTCTCCCCGCAGCAGGAGTACCTTAGGGTCCCTGATGCGCTTCGTCCCTTCACTAAAGGCAGCCCGCGGGAAGTGCAGCCTTGTGCACGTTCAGGGATGGATTTCAGGACATGGCACCTCAGGCCCTTGATCAAATTATGCTCCTTGCAGTTCAGTATCACCTGGGCTAATTTTGTCCCTCCAGGGGACATTTGGCAACATCTGGGGACATTTTTGATTGTCACAGGTTGGAGGAGGGAGCTCCTGACATCTAGCGGGTGGAGGCCAGGGACGCTGCTTAACATCCTACAATGCACAGCACGGCCCCTACAACAAAGAATGATCTGGTCTAAAGTATCAGTAGTGCTGGGGTTGAGAATGCTGCTTAGCTGGAGGCCTGCAAGGTGCATTCTCATGGGCTCTGCGGTTCTTCCCCTCTCCACCATATTGCCCCTCCCAGTAAGCTTTCTCTGCCTTTCCCCCTTACACTCACTCCATTAGATGCTCTTCCTCTCCCGCTCTTATAGCACTCTGCAGTTATGCATCGTAACACTTATCAAACCGCATTATTATTGCGCATATAACAAAGTGAATCAGCTATACATATACATACATCCACATATCCCCTCCCTCTCGTGTCTCCCTCTCACCCTCCCTATCCCACCCCTCTATGTGGTCGGTCGGTCACAAAGCACCGAGCTGATCTCCCTGTGCTGTGCGGCTGCTTCCCACTCGCTAGCTATTTTACATTTGACTTTTCTTAATATCTCTCAAATCTTCCCTCTTTACTCCATTCCTACTGCCATTGCCTTAACACTGACTCTCATCACTTCCCTTCTGGCTGATCGCAAGAGTCTCCTGACTCATCACCCTGCTTCCAGTCTTTCTACACATCCCCTTCACATTTACACTCTACACTGCTGCCACAGTGATAGTCTTAACACACATCTGAGCATATTATCTTCTAGCTTGAAATACTTCAAGGGCTTCTTGTGATCTTCAGGATAAAGTCCAAACTTCTTATCACAGTGCACATAGCTTTCATGACCTGGACCCCTGCCTGGCTTTCCAATCTTGTTTCCCATCACTTCCTCACACATACCTTTGGCTCTAACTGTTTCTCAACTCGGGGTGATTTTGCTCCCGGAGGAACATCTGGCAATAACTGGTGACATTTTTGGTTGTCGCAGCTCAGGGAAGTGAGGCGCTACTGGAATAGTGGATAGGATCTAGAGCTACTGCTGCCTCCCACAACAGTGAATTATCCAGGCCAAGGTGTCAATAATAACTGTATCAACTACCTGTAGTGCCTTGGAAACATCATGCTAAATGCCTAAAACATGCCTTTCTCTTTTTCATCTTCGTTAACTTCCACTTGCCCTACGAAAATACAGTTAATTCTCATCTCTCCTGGGAAGCCTTTCCTAACCTCTCAGCCTAAACTAGATGTCCCTCCTTTGTGCTCCCACAGCCCCCAGTGCCTATCCCCTCAAGCACTTATTAGATAGCATTGCAATTATTTTATTGTCTATTCCGTAGACAGATTGAACTCCTTGACAACTGGGACTACAGTTTATTCACCTTTGTATTCCCTGTACTTAGCATGGTACCTGTTTCAATAAATGCTTGTTACGTGAATGAATGACCACATGATCTAAACCCATGACTGCTCAGATCCAAAAGAGAGTAGAAGTTATTCCTCGTCATCATCCTCACCACTGGTCTTTCTTTGGGAGATGCCTAAAATATTTACTGTGATGTTTGGCCAGCAAACTTATTAGAAGTTGATCTAGAAAGGATTCCTTCATTTATTCATCAGTATTTCATTGGTTACCTGCTATGTGCCAGACACTGAGCTAGACACTGAGGACACAGCACTGAATAAGACAGACATTTGTAAGTGGTCTCAAGGAACTTACAAATCTAGCAGGTTATACGTGTGTGACTGAAATCTAGTTAGTCCAAGTAGACCACCTTGGGGATCACAGTTAAGGGTCTGGAAATAAAATCTATTTGAAAGTTAGAGTGCTTCCCAGTCTGGTTTGATTTGCTTGAAGCAAATTGACCGTCTTGCAAATCCTTGGTGTAACAGGCATGTCCTTCCCCTGAGCAATACACAGAGTATAAATGCAGCTAAACTTGCTCTGTTTCTGGCCCTGAGTCTCCAGCCATAGGAAAGAATGTATCTGAAAAGAAGAAAGAAGGTTACTGATCTGAATAAGCTGCAAAATAAGTGGAGACCACCCACTTTCTTAATTGGCTTTGTATAAAGAAAATGCAAGCTCATTACCCATCTTGTCAGTTGCCCCACATCTCTGGAGCTGGGGCAGCAATTGAATAATGAAAAGCTCACTAGTGCAGAAACAGTTAACATTAACTATGGTACTGGGTGTCAAGTGAGGTTTGGCCTGTTATCTCTTTTCTAAGAGTCTCTCAAACTCAACTACAACGCCAAGATATCCAAAACAAGGGAGTAAATCGTTAAATTTTTTTCAAGTGGGTCTAATGATATTCACTTGACTTATTTGAGTAGCTTTGGGGTGAAGTAATGCTACTAAAAGGCTTATTTTGACCACGATTGGAAAAAATGCTATGGCAAAGGTTGTGTTAAACTCCAGTATATGAGAGAATGGGAGGGACAGTATCCTCCAGATGCCCAGAGCAATTTCCAACTGACATAACCTTGGGAGTTACTATGGAGTCTTTGGGTGGCAGAAGAAACCTTCAGCTTCTTTAATTTAACAAATATTTATTTAGCACCTACTATACATCAGGCAACATGCTGGGTGCTAGAGATACTGCAATGGAAAGGGGTGGCAAGACAAAAATCCCTGACCTGGTGGAGTTTACATACTATTGGGTAAACATTTGGTGAACAAAGATAAGCTGCTCTGCGTGTATGGGGGAATTCCTACTGGACTTATGTTCAGCCTACCTCCCCACCCGTGCACCCACCCCCCCAGGCAGGTCTAGTAAGTAGAGATTGGATTCCTTTACAGATTCTGTAACTTTTGGGGAACTGAACTAGATATCAAATCATTGATGAAACTGTCTTGAGCCTTAGGTGCAATTGGAGTTTTCCCTTAAACACTTAACCTTGCCTTTCAGGACTTTAAGGCTATAAATGGAATCACTCTAGTTCTCAGTATCCATAGTTAAGCTCCTCTGTCTGCATGTTCAAATCCTGAGGGTGCCCCTTGGGCATTCGGAGAGAGCATTTAACACACTCAGCAGCCTCTGCAACAGAAGCCGAAGCGGCAGCGGGAGTGCATTCCATAAGAGCAGCTCTCTTCCTAGAGCCCATAATTAGAATGTGTTAACCACATCCTCTTTGCATCTGGTACACAGCAATTGAAGGGTGACAGAGGCAGAATGGAAATGGTACCCATAAAAATGTTCCACTATCTGTAAAGGTAAGAAGTTGGTGTTTATTCTCACTTGTCCACTGGAAGTCAGGTTTTTTTTCCTGCCCGAGATTAGACACCTATGGACTCCACACTATTTTCAGAGCAAGGCGTTCTATGTAAAAGACCAGAGTTCCTGGCACATCATAAGAGTTCAAAAGATGACAGCTATCATCATCATCATCATCGCGATGTTAGCAGAGAATGAGGTACTGTAGAAGGAAACACATTGGATTGAGAGTAGTTCAGGTCTGTGATCTGATTTTGTCACTAAATAGTCATGGAGTCTTTGGGAAACTCGATGTGAAGACTGGGATGTCTCACGTGGCATGGTAAGAAGTGCTCTCTGGCGTATGGAGTAAGCAGGAAGGAGGGAGTGGAAGGAATCTGCTCTCAGGAGCAGATTGGGGCTGGGGAGGAAATAATCAAGTTGCATAGTGTTACTAGATATCCAGATCTGCCCTTCACCCTACTCTGTGCCACAGGAGGCTGACCCATCTGGATTGCATTAATGGGCTCCCTTGCCTCCTGACTTCTGGTTGTGTTTGGCACTGACTGGACATTGGAGGGTGGAAGGAGAGTGGAGTTGGAGTATTTATTCCCTAGGCTCTCTCTTGATGGGTTGAGTACTGGCAGCAGCTGCTTCCCTCTACTGAAGGCCACAGCTCCTATAAAACCACACTCTTCACACTGTTCCCTCTCCTTGGCCCTTCGGGTGGATGATAGCTCCCTGCTATTACTATCTCCTGGGTACTACCTTGTCTCTTGTGAGGTTCCTACACTCTACTCACAGCTTTATAACTATCCCCTTTATGAAATTCTCCCTACATTACTCAATTTGAGTATGCCATCTGTTTCCTGCCCAGACCTTAACTGATAAACCTGGGTGATTCTTGTACTATATCCCAAGCCCAAGACATTAACATCATGATGGCATAAGGTATCCCTCCTTTTGGTCCCTCAAGCCCCTAGCACAGTGCTTGGCAAATGGTAGGCACACAGTAAAGATTAGTTAAATGAATAAATTAATGGCCTTTTGTCAGGATAGCTGGGTGGTCCAAAGGAAATAGCTAACTCAGGTATAATTCTGGTCATCAGGAGTTCTCGAAGGGCCAGTCTGGTAAAAGGAGCAGCCTTATGGTGGAGGCATAGGATTTAGGGAGAGCAGGATCCAGCTCTCAGAAAAAGGTTGGCAGAAATTGAGCACGGATAGTATCTAAGACGCTAGTCACTGACTGAGGTTAAAGATAGGGCCCAAATATGGGTATTTAAGGACAGAAAAAGCAGCAAGGCAGAGTTAGTCTTAATCATTGACGTTTTGGAGGAGAGTGTCCTGGTTGATTGACTTAAGGTCTGGAATCTATGGAGCAGGGGTGAAAGAGTCTAATTCAGTAGGCTGGCATAGTTTGAGACTCTTAACTAGTCATCCATGTAAGGTATTTATTGAGCTCCTTGTTCTGATTTTGACACTTACCAAACAGTCTTCAGGACTCAACTCGGTTTTCATTATCTTCCTTCTTAGGGACAGAATGCACAAAGTAGGCAACAAGTACTATTTTTCAGTGTAAAATAAAGAGTGACTGTGTGTGTAAGGTTAACAACATGGGCATTAGAATAAGACAGACTTTTGTAAGAATCCTAACTTGACCAGCTTGGGCAAGTCTTAACCTTTCTGAATCTTCGTTTATTTACTTTAAAAATGAAGGTGGTGATAGTACTTTTCTCGTCGTGTTGCTATGAGTGTTAAATGAGATAATTCAATATAAAGCACTTAGAACATTTCTTGGCGTATAGTAAATACATAGTAAAGTAATTTTAGTTTATCATTTGTATTAATATTTGACTTTCTGTTTTATCATGGAGCAATCCCTTGGGGTTTGATTAGCCCTAGAGCAACACATAAAATTAAGTTTCTGAATCCGCAAACCTGAGGAGA
Organism: Stenella coeruleoalba; assembly: GCF_951394435.1. Classification (NCBI taxonomy): domain Eukaryota; kingdom Metazoa; phylum Chordata; class Mammalia; order Artiodactyla; family Delphinidae; genus Stenella; species Stenella coeruleoalba. The sequence goes on along the minus strand of NC_137152.1, from coordinate 109,016,077 downwards.
TCCACGACCTGTGGCCAATCTTCATGATGCCACCGCAGCCATTCCCTAGCACATTTGTATGCCAATCACTAGCATTGGCCAGAGGAGAAGAGTTATCTCTCCTCTTGGCTCCCCCAGCTTTTTGTTTTGCTTCTGTCGTAGTGAGCTCTGTAAGAGAAGGGGAAGACACAAAAGTAGGGGCTCAGATACACTTGTTGAAGATTTTTAAAATAAAATTCATTTCCATACATCCTTCTAGGACCTCAACCTCTTCTGAAGAATAAGTTGGGCACTTTCAGCACTTGCAGGGCGCCTGCTTCTCTCTTCTTGTTCCAATCCCTATTCCTTCCACTCCCAGACACCTGCCTCTTGCTCTGAACAAGTGTTGGAAAGCAAATATGGCCGAAATAAATACCATTCAAGCAGTGCCTACACTGCAGGGAGCCCATAAAAGGAGAAGGCCCCTCTAAACTGGAGATCTGTTTATTTTGCAATTAACAAAAGGTCAGGAGGCCTGGCATAGAATCCAAGTGTTACTCTGCTGTGTTAGCAAGAATTGTGGGGTTTGAAAGTTATTGCTGGGGATTTGGAATTTTTATTATGAATTCCAGGAAGCCAAAGGTTTCTGGGTAATATGTGAATCACAGCAAAGTATTCTGCCATCCTTTGACCCAAAGTTAGCTCCTTTTTGGTGATATAAAAGGTCAATAGGTCATGGGAGCTCCTCTGTGTTACCTTAAAATGACCCCTTTTGAGGATGTAACAGATTATTAATCAGGAGCCATATCAAGGAGCTATGGCTAGGGAGGAGCGAGCCTTCAACCTTTGATTTAGGAGCTGGGAACTTACAGTTCTCTTTCTTCCGTGGAGCCCTAAATTGGCTTGACATAAGTTTAACAGGAACTTTTATTTAGCTGTGGTTCTTTTCATCACAGGGTATTATGGGATATCATCCATTCAAAAAAAGTGTCGAGCACCTACTATGTACTAGGTACTGAGCTAGAGTGATGAAGACACATGAAAGAATAAGAAGACTTTGTCTTCAAAGTACTTAAAGTCCAGTGGGGACACAGACACGGAAACAGAAATGCAGTACGTTGTTATGGGTGATGTGGTGGAGTATGTACAGAGAGACCAAAAGGAAAGAGTGGCCCAATGTAGCCAGGGAAAGAGTGAGGGACAGGAAAGACCTCATAGAGGAGGTAGCAGAAAGCATCTTTTAAATAAGAAAAGCGCCTCCCTAAGATTCGCTTCCACCTGCTTTGGCCACAGCATCACTGATCCTGCCTTTTCTTTAGCCCTCTTCTGTTGGCTTGTACCTACTTGTACTTTGAAAATTGGTTTTGAAGTCTTAATTGTAAGATTATGCATCTCAAATTTGTTGACTTTGCCTTTGAAGCTAAAATGCTTATGCTCTTCTATCCCTCAGTTAGTGCATATATTACGTTGGTTAACAATGGAATATTTCTGTACTACGTGTGTCATCTCAGACCGGAAACTTCTTGGAAGGGGAATCCCTTTGTTGTTATAAGCTGCCTGCCTCATAAGCATTTAAAGCTTCTTTCATGGGCTTCCCTGGTGGCGCAGTGGTTGAGAGTCCGCCTGCCGATGCAGAGGACACGGGTTCGTGCCCCGGTCCGGGAAGATCCCACATGCCGCGGAGCGGCTGGGCCCGTGAGCCATGGCCGCTGAGCCTGCGCGTCCGGAGCCTGTGCTCCGCAATGGGAGAGGCCCGCGTACCGCAAAAAAAAAGCTTATTTCATGAGGTGCATGCTGGGAGGTGAAGGTTGATAAGTATTTGGGCTACAAATCCCAGTTCAGAGTATTTTCCTCTTAGCACCAAACTACCTCAGACCCTCAGTCACATTTCTCACCTGCTCCTCACCGGGTAAGCTCACCAGGTAAGCTCCTATCACCAAGTCTTGACTCTCCCTTTCTATTGAAGAGAATCAGAACCAGAAAAGCATCATTGTTTCTTTTTCATTCCTATGGCTCTCAAAATGCTTTCTCAACAGCAAGTCACAATTCCTGTCATATAGGAAACAAATACAACTATAGATTGACGTGTGTGTGTGTGGGTGTGTATACACATATATAAAACCAAAGACCTATTTAAAGCTTCTGAACCTGGCTAGATGTCTTCTTGGGAAACTCCAACTACCACATAAAGAATAGAACCCTTGGCATGATGGGCTCCCACATGCTTTAGAGATGAAGTGCTCTTTATCTGATTAGAAAAATGAAATTCTCATTTAAATATTCTCTTTCTACATGTCCGTTAAATAGCTTATGGTTAACTTTTTTCTGAGCATGCATTTATAGCTTGATGATCTTAGAAAATATTATTCAAAAATAACACATCACAGGTATCATTGCAATCCAAAGAGATGTTTCAAAGGGAGTGACTGGGCAGAGCATCCTCTAGGATACCTCTAAGTTATCTTTTTGATGAGCATTTGGGCTTCATGTTTACAAATGAATGAAAGCTAATTTAATTTAACATTAGCTTAATAACTGTCATGAGACCAAAAGAGAGTCAGTCAAAGAAAAACAAATCTGTTTGGCACTCTGCAAGAAAGTCGGTGCCCATTCTTGCTGTAATGCAACTTTCTAGTGAGAACCAAGGTAAATAACAAGTTGGGAAAAATTGTCACCTATTGATCCTAATAGTGAGGTGTCAAACAATGTGTCTCAAATTAAGAGAGAGGGTGAGAGAAATCCCCTGTTTTTCTTTACCTCTTGCAAACTACTCGAAAATCTGCCTCAGCAAAATCTCATCTATTTGGACTAATGGGGGTGGAGGCAAGGAGACCAATGTGAATTAGTGACAGGTTGGAATTCTGGAATGTTTTAAAACATGCCCTTTTATTAGTTGAAGTCTATGTGTACAATAACTCAAACTAACTGTTCACAGTGGTTCCCAAGAGAGATTCTCAGAGACTTGCTTTCGTGAATAGATAAGACCCATTTGTTATTAGCAGTTTCCATTGACTCATAAACAATGTGCTGAAGTCCTTAGAAACAGTTTTTTCCTTTACGGAGATAAAAATGCATTTGCGATGTGGTTTAAAGAATCCTGCCCAGCAAACTTCTTCTTCAGGGAGAATGCAAAGAGATCCATCTGTCTCTAGAATCTCTCACACACAGTTGGTGTCCCCTGAGGGACTGAGGTGTGACTGCTGGTGGGGTGAAGTAAAGGAGGTTCACCCACCTGTCTCTGTTAAGAGAAGCATAGAATGCAGAGTTAGGAGAAATACCCCTTCCCCACCCCGGCGTCTGCTAGAGCACTTCTGGTAGCAGGAATGGAGATCACTACCTCTGGAAGCTGGTCAGTGCTACTGTTTAGAAATGGGTTTCCTTTACTCTCCATTCTTCGAGGGGAGAACAGCCCCTCTAAGCCTCTGTGAATGTGGATTTGCCTCCCTGCCTCCTCCACTTGAGTGTGAAAGTGGGAAGTTGATCTGGTTGCCCACCCATCTCCTTTCCTCCCCCACTTCTTCCTCTCTCATCCTGGAACCCTGTAATAAAAAACAAGAAGGAAACTGTTCGCTGAAAACCAGTCTTGTCCCTTCTTGGGTTATTTGCCTACTCATTAGGAATTGTGGAAGATCCTAACCCTTCAAGATTCGAAAGGACTATAATTTTGGACTGTATGACAAGCAGTGGCGTTGCTATATTTTTGAGAAATGGATCAGGGGCACCATCTAGTCAGATCACGCTGTGTGGACAGCGTGCCGTCCTTCCATCCCAAAATGCACTCACCTTTGCTCTGTTAGGTAATGTAAATATCCAGCTGCCTGTCCATATCTGGGCTGAATGTTTGTGTTCTCTTGTCTGTATGGCCTTGACACGCCTGGCCACATCATGAAGGGTCTGTATTACAATGTAAACTCCAGCAAAGGGTTTGGGTTTGTTAATCTTTGAACAATTCTCACAAAAAGAGGTTTAATAAATGCTTAAGTTTTTTTTAATTGTGGTAAAATACACGTAACATAAAATTTACCGTCATAATCATTTTTACGTGTACAGCTCAGTAGTATTAAGTATTTTCACATTGTTGGGCAACAGATCTCCAGAACTTTTTCATCTTGTAAAACTGAAACTCTATACCTATTATGTGGTAAACTGTCCATTCCTCCCTCTTCCCAGCCCCTGGCAACCAACCATTCTACTTTCTGTCTCTATGAATGTCACTACTCTAGACACCTTATTTAGGTGAGTTCATACAGTATTTGTCTTTTTGTGGTTGGCTTAATTCATTTAGCATAATGTCCTCAAGGTCTATCCAGTTGTAGCATGTGTCAGAATTTCCTTCCTTTTAAAGGCTGAATAATATTCTATTTGTATGCATAAATGCTGCTATGAACATTAGTATACAAACAGCTGTTAAAGCTTCTGCTTTCAATTCTCTTGGACATATACCTAGGAAGGGAATTACTGGATCATATGGTAATTATATTCTTAACTTTTTGAGGATATCAAGTTTTTTAAGGAGGCAGAGAAACATAAAGTAGATGCGTTATTATATTAGAGTGTCCCATTTCACCACATATCTATTGGGTTCTTACCATGTGCTCAGTGCTGTGTCTGATATAACTTGGAACCTTATGGTTCCTTCTTTTCTCTCCCTACAATATAATCTCCATAAAAGTGGGGATTTTTGTATATTGTCTTCTTCTTTACTGCTGAATGCCCAGAACCTAGGATAGGGCCCGACATTCATTCATTCATTTGTTCAGCAAATACCATTGAATATCTAGTATGTACCCGGTGCAAAATGGTCATGAAAGTCAGTGAGGAAAGCAGTGTTTCCTGTCTTCTTGACGAATGGGCAGAGTGGATGGAAGGAGGTAACAGGGTCTTTCCCAATCACTTTGTGCCCTGTCAGGTAAACATTGGTGATCCCCTACTTGCAAAGGGGGCAGGGGTGAATTTAGAACCGAGAGAGAGCAGCTCAGCTGGAAATGAAGATCAGTGGAGACAGAAGCTTTTTCCAAGTGGTCCTGGACAGGCAACCGCTCATTCACAATACTGAAGCCATATTGAATTAGGAAGAGAGCAGAGAGCAGTACTTGACTATCCAAACCAACTGCTTATCTTAGCAGGGCACAATCAACTCTTGACTGAAAAGAATTTTATTTCATGATTGCATCAAATCTGAGTGAGGAAATGGGGAGCCACTATGGCCCAAGCAGTGCTTTCAAATTAGGGGGCTTAAGATATTACCTCGTACCTAGTCAGTCCCACTGAGTTCAACAAGGTAGTATTTACAGAATATTCTCGGAGTTCTCTGGGGTTCACAAAATGGTGCATTCATTTAACAATGCCAATTTAAGTCCCCTTCCCTAAATTAGCATGAGATATCCTATTGAAAAAGTTTGGCTGGTAGGAAAATACCTAGGGTTCCTTACAAAGCCCTCAAAGGCACTTTGCTGTCCTATGCTGGTTCCAAATATGCAGCATTTCTTACCCCTTCTGTGAGCCTCAGAGATTTTCCTTGTCTATTTTTCTACTTTTAAAACAACCACCACCGCTTATTCCATTTCTTAGGGTCCTTTTCACTTCCTTTGGGGTAGGCTGTAATCTCTCCCTTATCCTCTTCTTACTGTCCTCCCAAACAGTGTTGCTACTTCAAGGGAATAAGAAAGTCACCAATACGGAGAACAGTTATGCAAACTCAAGCCATTTCACAAAGTTCACGAAAATCAGTGTCCCTGCTTCCTTTCCTTTAAGGTACCCAGAAGCCCCAGCGTACTCCTGCTTTCTTTTATCTGTGACGGTGGCGCTCCTTATTGCTTATAGGATAAGGCTACACTAATTAGCCTAGCATTCAAGGCCCTCTATAAGCAGACTAAGGTCTACCGCTCCATTATTATCTCCCACTCGTCTTCCAGTCTACAGAAACTGTCTGCTCCCGTCAAACGGTCTCCTAATTGTTCCCCCCCCCCAAAACGATTTTCATTCCTGTTTCCTGGTCTTTGTTCACATTAATTCTTTCAGGCTCTCTGCTACTCTTTCTTCAGGGCTTGGAGTCTTACCTTTTGTGACCACCCGGGCCCTTTGGGCAGAATTGCTCCTTCCTTGGAATTCTAATAATCCTTCTAGTGTGAGCCACTTCTCTGGACTTAGCACACCGGAGTACACGTGTGTGCAGGTGTGCCTGATGCAGATGCTTATTCTATCTGTAGGGCTACCAGTCCTAGCACTGAGTAGGGACTCAGTAAACATTTATTTTTAATGATGATGTCATGTTCTTGAAGGCTGTTCTTTCTTTCCCTAGGTAATGTTTACTAACGTGAATGAAGCGCTGCTGAGACTTGCTCATGTTTTTAAAAAGATGAGGATGGTGATGACTCAGTGGCAAGATCTTTTGGCCGAGAATTCATCTTGAAAATACTTGTACTAACCTAGCAACACACATGTAACAAGGGGAAACAGCCCAAATAGGCTTAAGATAAAGCAGGAGAGATTTTTAGGATTTTAGTAAGCAAGGCTTTCTCTTTCTTTCTTTCTTTCTTTCTTTCTTCCTTTCTTTCTTTCTTTCGTCAAGGTGATTAAACACTGGAATGAGCTATAGAGGTAGATTATTGAGAAGATTTGGAGGGGTGGACAATTTATTCATTCATTCAAAGGAAAACTGGGAGGCAAACTAAAGGAAGGGGGAAAAGTTTAAGTATGAGGGATTTGGCATTTATCCATGGAAAACAGAGGAAGGCGGATACAATCTTTTTTTTTTCTTGCACTTTTTGGTCTCTCAACTATGTATGGCTTCCCCAGCAGGATGAAGAGCTTGTGGTGGGTGGAGCTGCTTCTTCGCTGTGTTGTAGAGCCATCAATCAGGCCAATAAAATAAAAGAAGGCAGCAGATGTTTTTCTCCCCAAAGAAGGGGTTGGAATGGTTACCGAGTAACTGTTTTTCTGGTAACGTCCATATACCTTCAGTCACAAAACGATACAAACAAACAACGGTAGCTCTGATATACTTCACCCAAAGGAATGTTGTGGGTGACGGGTAGGGAAGGACGTGCTATTACGAAGAAGGGGCAACGGGAGTTGGAAAAAAGATAGGCTCGAACATGTGGCAGGACAGGAAGTAAAAGAATAAAAATAAGTGGTGCAAAAAGTCACTGAAGGAAAAATATGAAAACCAAAAAACAAAAAAAGTTAGTGGGACACTCACTACATAGAAAACAAGTTTGGAAGTTTGTGATTAGATTCTTGGAGGAAAATGTAGACTGTGACATATACTGCACAAAAAGCTGATGATCAAAGCCAGTATAGAACACGTCAATCCCAGAAACATCGGAGCTTGGACTGCTCGTTCACGCAATAATTTTAGGTGTCCAAGAGCAGGAATCTGTATTTTTAATAAGTGCTTCTACTGATTCTTAAGATCAAGCAAGTTTGGGAAGCACTCTCCTGTAAGGTAGTAGAAGGAGTTTCCATCAAAATGTGAAACATCAAATGATTTCACTTGAAAGACAACTCATACAAAAGACAGAAGGAGAAGCGGGATAAAAGACTGAAATTTTGATTTGGGGAATAAGTAATTATTTTGTTGCCCTGCTTGCTCCCAAAATGATTTAAGGTTGCACGGTTATAATATTAATAATGAAAGTGCTTTCTATCAGCTTGGCACTATACGTGTATTTTATTATTTGATGCCCACAACGACCCCCTGAGGTAGAAAGTACAATTGTTATCTCCATTTTACAGATGAGGAAACTGAGACTCAGAGAGGTTAAACTTAGGAAAAGGTGGAGCTGGGATCCAGAGCCTCTGCTGATCTGAATTATTTCACGAAACTGCTTACAAACATGGAAACAGACCGATCCAAAAAGCCCGGAAACAGCAACAAAAAACACAACTAAGTGAAGAAATTTGGATGAAGAAAAAATAAGGGAAGGAAAATGGGTGAAGCTGGGATAGGGTCCTGTTCATTGATTACACATTTGGCTCTAAGCTTTCCAACGGTCAGAGGGAGAAAGGAAACATCTCTTGATTCAGAGCATCTATAAGATAAAAGCAAACCTGCTTTTTAGGAGAAACATAATGATTTCTGGTAGAATTTCCTGAGAGAAATGTCCCATGTGGACATTTCTCCTCAAAAAGAGGAGAAATGCTTCTATTGAATGTGTTTTTGTCACAGGAGAAAGGAAACTTTACTGTATTAAGTTTTTAAAGCTTGGGAAAGCAAACGTTTAAAAAAGGGAATAATTTAAAGATGGATTATAATATCATTCCCTTGTAAATATGTTTTACAGTTCACACTTCTTATAATAAAAGAACTGCATGTGGAGTTTTTGTCTTTGGAGATCTTAAAGAGAAGGGTGGCTATTCCTCTGGCCTAGATGCCTGAAGGCAAGGACTGCCTTAATGGGCCCCCTTCCAACTCGGGGGCTGTGATTCTATACTTCTTTTTTTTTTTTTTTTTTTTTTGCGGTACGCGGGCCTCTCACTGTTGTGGCCTCTCCCGTTGCGGAGCACAGGCTCCGGACGTGCAGGCTCAGCGGCCATGGCTCACGGGCCCAGCCGCTCCGCGGCATGTGGGATCTTCCCAGACCGAGGCACGAACCTGTGTCCTCTGCATCGGCAGGTGGACTCTCAACCACTGTGCCACCAGGGAAGCCCGATTCTATACTTCTGTAGCTGTGCAAACACTTCTACCTGGGGCAGCTTAACCAGTCTTAAACGTAAAGATTCAGCCACAGCCACGGCAATGAATGCTTCCATTGTGAGAATCCTTTCTGATATAATAAATGTTTTAAAAAAACACACACACTACACACACACACTGAAACAAAACCTCCACAACATTCGGGATTAAGACACACCCAAGTAAGACATTTGCAGTAACAAAAGTTTCACTTAGTAAATGCTTGTCACTGGGGATGGAGAGTCAGCACTTAGGCACCACTCATTTAACTCCGAACGTTTGCTGAAGTCCTTTGTGTCTTAGATGTCAAAGAAATCTTTTCTAAGGGGGCCATCAGCACCCCCTCAGGGGTGATGTTTTAAGCCTAATGTGAAAAAGAGAGCTTCTCTAAAACTTCTTATATGATTAACACAGTTGAATGCCCTTTATGACAAAGCATGGGGAGTGCAAATAAAATTCTCTTCAGGAGGAGACCTTCGTCCCCCCCTTTTTTGCTTAAATCATTTCCTAGCCATGTAACACGGGGAAAGAACGTTCACATTTCAGGGGGGAGAAAAGCTCAGGGAGATACAGCTGTGCCGTTTAAACTGACCCAACTCTTCACGAATCGGGTCAAATGGCTCGGACGAGGCTTCCTTGCTGTATGTAGTGAGACTGAAACCCGTAACGGGAGAGAGAATCGAGTTAACATCACTGTGTGCATTAGGAAATGTGTTACGTGGCAATAGCTAACCGAAGCGCATTTGCCTTTGAGGGTCTATTTGAATCTTTGGCCTTCTGGCTAGCACGGCACGTCCAGGAAGAAGGCACACAGGAGGTTTCCCTAAAAAAAGAATGAGGTGCTTTGCCTCTACAAAGCGGGGTATGGTTATGCTGCTGTCAAGTGAAAGACCTCATCCTTCCAACAGAAGGTGTCACCCTCTGGAGTGCTTGATGGACTCTGCTACCCTAACACGTTTCCCCTTTATAAACAGAGTCCAGCCGCTTTGGCCTTATCTACTTGATTCCAAAATAGCTCGTCAATTTAATAGCATTCAGGTTGTTTATGCACACACAAGGCCCTTTGAAAATAACCCTTTTCATGTCGCCAAACAGGCATTTTGAAATCAACTAATTGGATGGTTGTCTGAATTCAACTCGTTGTTTTAAAAATAACCAGTTGTTCCACTGAATTACATTTTTTTACCCCCAAGCCAATTGGTGTGTGTAGACAGAGTTTGAGTCAATCCAGATGGCTGGCTGCATTTTTGACTTGAACTGACTGGATGTTTTGTGGTCAGATATATACAGCTCTTGATAGCCACTGGGGAAATGGAGTAGAAGGGAAGGAAGGTGTAGGAAAGTTAGGAGAAGTTATATCAACAAAAGTTTCCATCTTGAGTGCTGTGGATCCAGACATTTTCTGCAATCAATCCTCCCTCCTCCTCAACACACATGCACACGCACACGTGCACACACACACATGCACACACACACACATAGTTAAGAAAACAGAAATAAAGTAATAACATCCCTCCCAGCTGGCTCTGCTCACGGCTGTGGGTCTTTTCTTTCTTTCTTTCTCTCCATGAATTTCTTCACTGCTTGGGTGGCCTGTGGAGGGATTCTGGCAACTCAGCATCATTGGTTTAGCTCCGTCTTAGGCTAACTTTTCCTTCCTGTGGGGAGCTCTCCTTTGAGGGACTTAGTGCCCCTCTCAGTCTGTAAAAGCAAGGCAGGAAGAAGAGGGCTTCAGTCAGACCTGAACCCCCTAATTCCAAGCATGAGGCCTGACTCTGACCCATGGAACCACTTTTCCTGAGGGAAGCTGTGAATTTCCTGTAATGAACGGAACCAGTCCTCCCTACCCAGGCGTTACTACTACATTTTGAGAAATCCTGAGTTTTGTATCATCTATGGTCTCCATAATTAGCTGTCAAATTCTGCTGGCATGAGGAAGTGCAATTCAGATGCTTTCAAAGGCTACTTCATGTGGACCTAATTTGATTTCTTCATTTACCTTACTGATAACATGATGAAAGTAGAACAGAGAGACTTCCCCTGAACCATCTTAGGTTTTTCACTTACAAGGAAGAAAAGGTTCTCCAAACATTTAAAATCAAACTGCAGGGATTTCCCTGGTGGTCCAGTGGGTAAGACTCTGCACTCGCAATACAGGGGGCCCAGGTTTGATCCCTGGTCGGGGAACTAGATCCCTCATGCGTGCTGCAACTCAGAGTCCACATGCCGCAACTAAGAAGACTGCATGCTGCAACTAAGACCTGGCACAGCCTAAATAAATAAACATTAAAAAGAAATCAAACCGCAGGGGTGATTTCCAAAATGTCTTCCAGTTTTTTCACAAATTTTGAGTGAACTATATGACACAAACTCACTTTTCTACTGCCAGCATTGTACCTTTTCTATCTTGTGCAAAGGTCATTGCTTGCAGTGAATCGAAGAGCACAAGAAATATTCTGTTTGAAACCTGGCCCTGCCTCTGTTGTCCCCAACTTTTCTCTCTCATCTAGTAAATCCCAAATGGGCATGTTTTTCATAACATGTCATTTTTTATGCCTGGCTCTTTAAGGTGAGTATTGATTCCCGTGAGGCTTTCAAAGACACCTGGATAACATTCAAAAGTTTCTGCCTATGACATTTAGGTTTTAAACCACTGCCACGTGGCTTGTTGGGAGTTTTTAGTTTGGAGGTATTGGAGGTATATGACTTGGGTTATGGTCCTGTCTTCATTGCTGACCTGCTATGTGACCTTGGGAACATCACTTTACTCTCTGAATCTCAGAGGTTTTCTCATCAATGTTATGGGGGTGATAATATTTGCATGCCTGGTCTATCTCAGTGGGCTGTTGGGAAGAACAATCCAAATAAGGTATGGGGAAGCCCTTTGTAAGAAGAATGAAGTCTTAAACAAATGTAAGAGATTCTAAAAGGAGACAATTTAACTGGGATTATCAGGTAGTCCTGAAAACTTGACCCTTCCTTCTCAGATCAAGAGGTTTGTTGTCGGGTCACAGAATTGCACTGTGTGTTACCGTTACTTTAATCCCTGTTTGTTGGATTCAGACACCCCCGAAGATCAAATTCTACGGAAAAATGGGGATGAATGGATATATTGCCTCAGTTTTGAGAATCCACAGTAATATTAGCATAGGGCTAAGAAAACTTGGCAGGCTTAAATTTTTTTCAGTATTAATGACACTATGAATGTGTTAAAGTAATCAGTAATATTACAAGTTCTATTTGCAGCAAAAGTAAAGTGAGAAAGAGAGAACTTCTCCCTGGATTTCAGAATCATGGCTGCTTCAGTTGTGAAGACAACTGTTCATAGAAAAATAACCTGTTGTTCTTCTCATTTTAGAGTCAAGAACTAAATCATATCTGTGAAAATATACAAAAGGACAATAGGCAAAATCCATCCTTCATTCTTTGATGTGTCTGTTTAACTGTCCCAGGGTTTCCCATCCTTGAGTGGTGTAGGGGCATCTGATAAACCCCAGATGATTTAGAAGCACACAGAATCCTGCTTTATATTTTCATCTTATCTAGCTGCTGGCATGGGATTAAATGACCTTTTTGCCATAGGAGCAGTTATGCGGAGGAAGATGAACTTTCCCTTCCATCTGTGGGGTAAATGTTGTTCCTCCACATGCAGACCACCAGCCAAGGGACTGGCATTGTTTCCGGTTGTCAGGATATCATTGGCCTTTTTCCTCTGAAGAAGAGTCAGTTCATTGCCTAGTATCAAACAGAAAACAAGAAAAGTAAATACAGCATGGTATTTCCCTACAATGGTAAATTAGAAATGGTATGAGCGTATGTGAGTGAGACTGTGAAGTTTAAATCTGGGGTAGATCTGGCTGCAAGCTCAAGTTTGAAAACTTTTTTTTCAGAAGTGAATTTGAGCTCCTGTAGTTACATCCAGGAAATACGAGCCATTACCAAGGCTGGGAATTGAGGGTAAGGCCAAAAAAAAGGTCTGGAAATGTAATTGTAATTGGGGAGGCCAAACGACAGAGGTTAAGCCCTGGGAAATGGAAAGGAAAATCGGTGTCTGAGAATTCCTGGGCCCGTGGCAGGTCTCTTGCTGGACTCTGGCCATCACCGAACACTGCTTAGCTCTTATACCCTCCAGGTGGACCTGTTTTAAGGGAGGCTGAAGGAGGACTGAGCTGGGGCCGAGAGTGTGAAGTTAAAGGAGACCCTCTGAGAGCATATGCCCCCTTCAAACTTACGAATCATGTGAAACCTTGATAATCTGGCGTTTCCAATGCTGGCATCGTGGTAAACCTGGCAATGAACTGACAACCGAAACAAAACCTGGTTAAGGGTCATGAGGGCAAAAATTTTGCCCTCATCACTATATCACCAGTAATTAGAACATAGTGACTGTTCTACAAACGTTGGTAATAAAAAATTAATTAACGTTTATTACAAACAAACAAACCTGGCTTTGATGGCCTTTAAAAGAAATAACCTTAAGGCTCCCAGGATAATGTGAATACCTACAACGTGCCAGCAGCTTTACCTATTTTATCTCTAGTCTCTCAAAGACCTTCCAAGGTTATATTTTTCCTAGCATATATAGAAGCTGAAAGAATATTATAGTGGACACTAGTATCCTGACAACTTATATTCTACAATTAGCATTGTACTATACTTGTATTATCACATGGATCTATCTGTTCATCCATTTATCAACCGAGGTTAAGCTTTCAATCCTCATTTTGTAAGTGAAGTCTCAGCCAGGTAAGGCGGCTTGTCCAAGGTCCCCCAGCTAGTAAGTAATAGAGCTAAAATTTGGACTTGGGACTATCGAACTCTGCAACCCATGCCCATTCCACCACGCCGAGCGGACTCTTGTGATCACTGTGTTGCAACATAAGTTAAAGCAAGTAAACTGGAGGGTGGGTTGAAATCGACTGAGAGGTTGAAGTTACTCGTGCTAAAACCAGAGGAACATCCCAGGAAGGGCTAATTTAGCCTTTGACCCCAGAACTATAATTTGTAAAAAGCAGACCAATGCAGGAGGGCATGCATCTGTGCATTCTATATCATATGTTAAAGAGGAAGGGGCAAATCATTACAGGGGATTCCTGTCGTTGTTTTTAAGAAAGCAAGTTTCATGATGTGTAGTAGGCCCAGTACAGGCTCAGCTCACTGTCTCACCATTTCTGTAGATTCGTAACATAGTACAAAAATTGAATATGATATAACAGAGTATCAAGAATAGAATAGATTAGATTTCACATACTTTGTTTACTAAGGCAGGGAAATACGTAATACATTTCAGAAAGATTTCCATAGATAGGATTGACACAGGTTTTCAACAGGGAAAAATTAATAATAAACACTCCCAAAAGTTTATTACCATAATTTCCAAACAATATAATAATTTGTTAGACCCCCATACACTAAGATTTAGGTAAACATAGTCTCTTACCTTTAGTAGTTTACAATCTTAAAGAGTCAACATCAAAGCCTCAGTTATTTAAAAATTTTAATGACTTAATTACAGAAGTCTCTGACTTAGATTTCTGGAGGTAAAATACAACAGAAGTATGTCTGTTTATATCTCCACTCTTGCAATATTGCTTACAACAAGCATTACTGTGCTGCTCGTTAGGAGAAAACTTCGATTTTAAATGTTGTACACAGTACTTTGTTTTTGTTTGAATTTTATTTTATTTATTTTTTATACAGCAGGTTCTTATTAGTTATCTATTTTAAACGTATTAGTGTATACATGTCAATCCCAATCTCCCAATTCATCCCACCACCACCACTCCCCGCCCCCCTGCCACTTTCCCCCCTTGGTGTCCATTCGTTTGTTCTCTACATCTGTACACAGTACTTTGATTAAGAAGCGCACTGATGAATCAACAAATATTTCTTGAGAATCTCCTATGGAGCCATTTCTGGGGTCTGTGTTGTGAGGGATGCATTCAGCCATGCATTCAATAAATATGTACTGGGGCCCTACTATACATTCTAGGCACTGCTCCAGATTCTGGGTACAGAAGTATAAGAACCCTTCCCTCAAGGAGTTCACAACCATAGAAATACAGACTGTCAGAGGTAGGAGGAACCTTAGAGAGCATGTAGTCCGCCATCCTCAATTTACAGTTAAGGAGGCTGCGGTTCAGAGATGTTAAGCTACTGATTCAGGGTCACAATGCTCAGAGTGGCAGAACAAGAACTAGAAACCAGCTCTTTGGACTGCTGGTCCTCTGCTTTTTCGATTATCCCAATCTATTTGGGAAGACAGGATACTCCCACACGAAACAACTTCAGAACAATACCAGACAAAAAGCTGCTAACAAACCATATGACATTAACCATAAGTTTAACAGCAGTTAGGGAACGACTGGAGACATCCAACGGAGCTTAAATCTTCTGAGTAATGACATACAATTTATTTATGGCAGGGGAGACTTGCTATACTTCTGACATGTTATAAGAATGAATGAGATGAAGGCATTCCAAGGAAGCAGTACTTCCCTCTGGATCTTATCATCTTGCTTTGTTTTGGTATGTTTGCTATGTTTTGGTACACAGGCTAGCATCTCATTTACAACAGAAAACATGACATAAATTAGCGGGGAAATAATGGAGAAAATAAAACACGAAGGTAGTGGAGTTCAACCTCCAATCTGTGATTTACACCAAGTTCTACTGAGATGCAAAATCTCATGCAAACCATATTTACTGACTTCTGAGTATTGCTTGAATAAGAGCGAGCCACAGAAGAAGAGGGTCCCTGTGGGATACTTTTTGTAGGAGAAATCTTTTAGTTAGACATTTATCCTCAAATGGGCTACCTATTATTGGAAAGTTTTTATGCCTTGTGCTTTTAATAGGAACTCTCTATCATTAGGGAATGCAGGAATTTATTTTTGTAAAGAAAAGCATTTCAGGGCTTTATTTAAAAACATTTACTCAGTGACTACCATGGGCCAAAGCACCGTGCACATACTTAGCATAATGCTTCTCAAACAGTCTGTAGTGAAGGATCAATTTACTTAATATTATTTTTATTTTCTGACATTAATATGAGCTCCTGCGCATCTAAAGCTCACAAGTCATGGTAGAGACAAAAAAGTAAACATACATTTGCTACCCAATGTGGCAAATGTAGTGGTCACCCCAGGTGTTGGTACAACAAGTATAGCCGACTCTGGGCTTGGTTGGTAAGGCATGGAATGTTCTGGTACTGCTCTTCCCCTCCTTCGGCTACAGGTTCCAATACTGCCTCTCAAAAACACAATTCTTAATGGATAGACTTTACAATAACTATAGAGTTAGGGGTAGGGGTGGGGATGGCCTTTTCACATGAGACGCTACTGTTGAAATTCCCCAAGACTTAGGACTGTGGGTGAGGCTTGGGAAGCGGGATGGACGAGGCCGCTGAAAGTATGAGTTGCTGTCTGTGGTGGTGGCTGGCTGTTGACTTCCTCCCATGTGTTGCTGGGAATCCAGAGAGCTGTGGGGAGGGGAAAGGACCTTGAGGGAAGCAAACATGTGAGAGGTCAATGGTTAGAGATCAACTGTTGACCTATTGGGGACCCAGATTCCAGAGCATAAAGACCCAGAAAGAACTTAGTAAAATTACTTATAGATTCTACACACCATACAGCAAAATAAATATATTACATTACCTGAGCCACTGTGTTTGGGGGGGATACAATAATTCAAAGCAAAACAAAGTATTCGTGAATTGCCATGTGGCACATAAAGCTGTGCCTCAGGCGTCACCAACCTTTAGATTTAAAGCTACCATCTTCTCAATCACCAAACTACAACCCCCTTAAATTTTAATAGAAAACCGACCCTGCTATGCAATAGAGACAAAATGTTAGATATACATATAGTATATCTGCCCAATCAAAAAAAAAAAACGAAACTCAATGGACTAGGGGTATGAAGAAATATGTTAGGAATCTAGATCAATATTCCTGACACAAACGAAGACAGAATAGAATAATCTTTTATTTACAGCAATCAACATGATGCCACAAATAAAAATCTCAATAGTTTTTTTTCAAAGTCTTCAACTCTAACTTACAAGAACCTCAGTACACGTTGTGGATTTAGAGAGGGCAAAGCATAGTCCCGGTCTGGGGAGAGGCTATCCATCCACAACTCATAATGCAAGCATCTCAGCCGGACCTATTAATTTTCCATACACATAGAGCCAAATTCTACCTGGGATTATTATGCAATTTTCAAAACGGCTTTAAGTCTTTCAACTTACAAAGTTACCATTTACATTGCACTGGCCTGCTGGCTGGGGTGAATGAATGAACACTCTCTCCCAAAGGACCATAATTCATTCTCTGATCATAGCTTATACATTTGGGAGAATTGGGATCAGTGTGCCTGGCGCCTCCCCTCCCCTCTGTCCCACAAAGGAGTCATACACTGCAAGAGAAGGAGACAAAGTGGCTGTGTGCCAGAGTGCAGAGGTGTGGCTAGGGAGGTGTTGACTGTGAACAGCACCCGTCTAACATAGAAGCAACTGTCTACATGATGTGATTTCAGGTGTACCTAAAAAGGCCTCATTGCCCCTCAGTTTAAACACTCCCTTCCCACTGGCAAATGCCTGGAATTCCACAGTTTTTAGAGCCCTGTTCCTTCGGTTTAAAGCTTTGATCCCTGTTTCAATACCCCTACCCCTGGGTGAGCAGCCCCATTGTATCCTATCAACCGTATACCCTGTAAGCGGATGAGTTTTAAAATTTCTTCTCAGAAAGCAGGTTTCGAGGGTGGTGTGAAGGGGAGGAGATGCCGTGTACCTCAGGGGGCTGGGGAGGGGAGAGCATCACCTGTGGCGGCAAAGGGAACCGGGCCCAAGACAAACCGTGTGTGCGTGTGTGGCCGCGTGCAGGGCTATGCACGAGCCCCTCCCATGGCGGCAGCTGCTGAACACCCTTTCTTAACCCTCCCCCAGAAACCTTGATTTATGCTGCTTTTGGAGCCATGGAACCAGACTCTCCTCCCAGATACAGCAAGATAATAGCTGCTGGCTACAGCTGGGAATTCTCGAATTCTTTCAAACTGGAGACTAGGAACGAAAGGTGAAGAAAAGTTCTTCTGGGCCTGCTGTGCTAGGTAGCCTTCCTCTGAGGCCCAAAGAGGAAAATGGGGCCCAATGGTGTTATCTAAATGCTTCCAACTGGGCCTGAAAGCACAGAGCCATGAATTGTAGAAAGTGAACACCGGCTCAATCAGCACATCCTTTTGTGTTTCTAGACTGATTGTTTCTCTTTGTCTCTTCTAGTTGAAGAATAAGGATGAGTCATTGGCCTGACTTCTAATATGAGGAAGGGAGCCTTGAAAAGTAAGACAGTTGTTTATGTAAAAGGGAAAGAGAAAACCCGATCTTAATTCATAGTCACCCATGTCAGCAGTATATAGCATATAAAGGAACAGATTTGACGCTTTGGTAAAGGAACTGGATTTTGTCAGTAAAATTCCACACACTCGATAGACAGCTGTCCGTAGTGCCCCTGCAGGCTTTCCTGACCAAAAACCTATTCTTCGGTGCTTATTCCAGTGCTTGAAATTCCACTGTTAGAGTTACAGCTTGTGGGCTGGAAGGCTAGAAAGTCTTTGAGAGTCACTTATTAAAAAAATGCAACCACTCCTTAAGCCTAGAAAGTTATATTAACTCCTACCTTAGGTCGGCTTAAAACCCTCATGTAGCTGCTTGGAGGCGGCGCAGAAGCTTTAAGGCCAAAGAAATATTTGCCAAAACCTCAGGGTCAGTTTGCTTACGACCTAAGTCCAAATCCTTGTCTTTCACATACCACCGCACAAGTTTTGCTATATCCTCGTATTCTCAATACTGTTTAATATTATTTTAGGCCAGCTGACGTTTTTATTGAAGTGAATTTATCACAGTACTGTCTACCTAGCTTTGTCCTAATGAAGGACATGGGTTGGATACGCTGCTACGTATATACGTAATTTCTGATCCACATTACAACAAATATTTATTTTAAAAAAACCAAAAACTTCACTGGCCCACATACCACCAGGGATTCACTTTGGGAAGCACTGCTCTGGTTCATACAAAGTGTATTAGATATAAAAGTATGTATTAAAAATAAGAAGTCGTAGCCCCTCTTTTCAAGGTACTCAGTACCCAGTAGTTGAAAACAACTGTTGCCTTTGTAGTTAGTTGCATGAGCTCTGGAAGATCATGAATTTATGGGAGGTCATGTCTTCCTCTGCGAGGTCATGAAATTCAATCAATGCTTGCCTTCCAATCTGCCCTTTGGTCACAGGGCTCCACAGGTGGAACGTATCAAACTCACCAGCCAAATTATGACTCTTAATTGGTGTTTCTTTTAAAGTGGATATGTCATTTGTCAAATGTTCAATGCAGGCGCAGGCCTAGCCCCAGGCAAAATTATGAAGTAGGAGAAGAATGCCAGATACGTAGGCTGCACTCAAATGTTTGTTGAAAAAAAAAAGAATGAATGAGCCCTCCGTCCTTGAATCTCTCTCTCCCAACCCCCAGATCCACTAGGTGCCTTTTGAATTCTATCTCCTAAATATCTCCAGTAGTTTTTTCCCTTTCCAAGTCTCCTCTGACACAGGAGTTTATCATTTCTTGTCTGGATTATTTTCACAGCCTCTTGACTTGCTTCCAAACCTCTTCCTTCTCCAAGCCATTCTCCACAATGTTGCTGGAGAGATCTTTTCATGGGGCAAATAAGGTCATGTCACCTGTCTGCTTAGAGTTTCCTTAAGTGGTTCCCCAGGCTCCTTTGCATGGTTTGGGGACTCTGCATAATCTGACCCTTGCTTACCTCTGCTGCTGTAGCTCTTCTAACTCCCCAGCCTGAAACCATTACTTGCACCTCCCACCATCCCACTGGGCCATGCCAGGCTCTCTCCTGTCAGAATCTTTGTTCGTCCTGCTTCTCTTCCTTTGCCCCCCTTTCCCCCATCTTCTTTTCTCACCTCAACTCCTACTGGTCTTTCAAGCCTGAGTTTAGGGCATCACCCCCTCTGGGAAGGTTTCTGTGGCTTGCCTTCTCACCCTCTTAGAACTCTGCATTTGCCTCTATGTTAGCACTTACCACATGCTGTGTTAACATTTTTCTGTTTAGTTGTCTTTCCCACAAGACCTGTAGCTCTTTGAGGTCAGGTACCACAGGTTAATCTTTGTATCCCACTGTCTGTTTGTATCTCACAGTGTCTGGCATGTAGCAGCAATTCAAATATTTGTTACTGAACGAATGAATGAGCTCCTCGGCCACCTATCTTTCCTTTGCCTCTCTTCTCAGTCCACAAGTTCTGGCACACGACCTCTCCTCTCCGCCCCTGGCCTGGCTGGTACTCATTGGAGAATTCCTGGGGTGGAGGCTCTCCTTTTTCTTTCCTTACCTAAACCTGCTTTTACCTAGATCAGAGACAACACGATCAGATGATAAACTAATTCACACTGAGGTGTTAAATCATTTCATTATACAAACACTTATCGAGTTCCTGCTATGTGCCAGACATTGTGCTTAGGTGTGTGTGGGAGTCACAGAAAGAACCAGGGAGTTTAAGATCCCTACTTAGGAGCATATGGGTAATGACCAAATACATTCCTCCTCTGAGAGGTATCTGATTTTCAAAGAACTGGGTTTCAGATGATGACATTTAAACAGGAGAGGTGGGGATTTGGGTCTTGGAGACGTCTCAAGCAGGCTAGCTCTGGCTCAATGAATTTGCTGTGTGAAACAATTTTCTAATGAGTTAGGCTGACTTTAAGCCCCAGGTTATCTTGTTGTCACCAGTTATGCTTTGCTTCATGAAAGGTCACCAGGAGCTACCTTACAGGAGACAGATTTCATCCTGGGATCAGGTGACTTCTCTGACTTTGCGTGGTTCTATTAAATTAAATCTAGTAAGCCCCACGGGCTGTCAGACTTTTTAGGTACAGTATTCAAAGATGAGGCAGGCTGTGAACCTCCTGCCCCTCTCTGCCAGCGGTCCCCAGCTGCCCCTGAATGGGACTATTGGTGGGGTGGGTTTCCGAACCCGGCCAGAGCTGCGTTGGGAAAACGGTTCGAGGGAAGCTCCTCAGAGAACAGGAAGAGGAGGTGGATTTTGTGCGGAGGAGGAAGACCTCTTGCGAGGCTCTTGTGGCCAGAGACGAGCTGGACCGGGCTGGGAGGAGGGATATCGAAGCCAGGGACCCCCACGCACCCCCAAGGAAGGATGGAGAGGTTGCAAAAATCCTAAAGGGAAAAGCCCTCTCGGCTGTAGGCCAATGAGCGGCGGGAAGGAGGAGTGAGGCTGGGGAACTTCTCCCAGAGCCAGTCAGAGGGGACGGCTGCTGGGAAGCCAATCAGCGCGCCCGAGCCTGCAGCCCCTCTGCAGTAGTTATGCCAGAGCTCTCTGTGTAGAGCGGCGGCGAGCCGGCAGCTGGGCTGCGGGGCCAGGAGCCACCGCACGCGCTCCGCGTCCTCCTCTCGCGCCGCTCCTGCCCGGTCCCCGCGCCGCGGTGCCCCAGCAGTCCTCGCAGCCCCGTGCCCGCAGCCTCGCCGCGCGGCCGCCACCGCCCCCCGGCCGCGCAGTTCGCCTCGCCCCGCCCCACCCGGTCCCTCCTCGCCCCGCCCCAACCCGGTCAACCCCGCCCCGCCCCGAGCCGCCGAGCCGTTCCCGCCCTCGCCCAGCGCCCAGGTAGCTGCGAGGAAACTTTTGCAGCGGCTGGGTAGCGGCACGTCTCCCGCTCCTTAGGGCCACTGCCAGGCTTGCTGAGTCCTGGGACCGCTCTCGCCCCCGCTGCCACTCTCCCGCTCTCTCCTCGCTCCCGGCGAAGCAGGATGGCAGGGCCCGTGCGCACCGCGTGCTTGGTGGTGGCGATGCTGCTCAGCTTGGACTGCCCGGGACAGGCACAGCCCCCGCCGCCGCCGCCGGACGCCACCTGTCACCAGGTCCGCTCCTTCTTCCAGAGACTGCAGCCCGGACTCAAGTGGGTGCCTGAAACCCCGGTGCCAGGTGAGGAGTCGTCCCTCGCGCGTTCCCCGCGCCCGGCGGTGAGCCAAGGGGCGCATGGTGGAGGTAACCCGAGCGCGCTAGTCCCACGGGGCCGCGATCGTGAGCCTAGCGGCCGGGCACCTGGGAGTGGTCGCCGTGCCCGGGCCGCCCGGCCAGGTCTCCCGAGAAAGGGAAGAAGGGTATATGTGGGCCGTGTCCGCATCTCCCAAGCTTGCTGGGCTGTCAGCGAAGGTGCGACTGGGAGGAACCGCGAGCATGGCCTTTCTAGCGAGCGCCCATTTTTGGGGGGAGGGCAGGAAGGCTGGAGCTGGTTCTCCCCGCCTCGGCGAACTGGCGCCCCACATCCTAGCTGGTGCCTCTGGAATTTGCCACCCTCGCTCGCACGTACGTGCCAGAATTTCAGCCTCAGCTGGACCGCGGCTCCGGCCATTCTTTCCCCAACCTGCCCTCACGCCCTCCTTTCCGCAGCCTGGGTTCCCGAGGCTCGCGGGCCCAAGTGCAGGCAAAGTTGAGGACAGATCTCCGAATCCGCAGTGGCAGGTAAAGACACACGGAGGGAAACTTTTGAGTAGGCAGGAGGGTCCCCCAAATGAGGAGGACTGAGGCTTTTCCTTCAAAACAGCGTCTCTTCTCTAGGCTGGCGAAATCGTTTCCAAAACCGGGCCGCTGGCCCGGGGAGCAGGAGTCCAAAGATGATTTAACTCCTCCCCTTCTCAAACTCATCTGCCTTCTTGACAGGCTGGACCCTGAAGGGGAGATGATTTTAGGTGGAGGAAAGTTTCTGAACGCTTGCCTTTTGTTCTGCACGATCAGGTCGTGTTGTAAGGGCATATTTTAGCCTCCCCTGAGCGCTGCCGCTGTCAACAGATGAATATTAATGGCCTCGTGTGATTGACTGTCCCACGGTTGGAGTCCTAAAAGCCTGCCTTAGAATCCAATTAGGACAAGTTGCTACACTGGCAATGCAGGCAAGAAGAGTCGGCTTCAAACAGGTTTATTTATCAGAGGTGCGCTCTAAGAAACGGCTGGCTGTATTCACAAACCGTAAGACGTTTGTGGCCTCCGGTGTCTCTTCGCCACCCAGGCATCCAGCGAGGCGCGCGTCCCGCGTTTCCGAGGGATCGGGGAGCAGCCCTCGCCAAAACTTGGCTCGTGGCTCTCAACAAGTCGGGGAGGCGGGCCTGATGGTTGGGCCAAGTTGTGAATGCGATGCGCGCCCTGTGGGCGCTGCCGGCGAGCGTTCACTAGCGGGAGGTTACCTAGGCAGCCAGCGCGCCCTCAGCCTTTTCTTTAGGTGGATGAAAAGAGCCGAGCGAGCCTGCTGTTTAGTTGCAAAGGTAATTGCTCACCCTTTTTGGTGACTGAAATGCGTTTGCGCATATGTTAAATATTGCTTTGCAGGATTTCGCTCTAAGGAAGGGTAGAACTACCTCTCCCTCTGTTAAGTGTTAATAACGTACCACGTGGGCGTGTGCAGGAGCCGTAAGGGGCAACCTATGAATCAGCTCCACAGAGCTGCAACAGCAGGCGAATCTCTCTCTCCCCTCGAAGTGCCCTGGTAATTAGCTTGGTAAGGCCAGAGAACATGCTTTTGTTGGTAATGTAAAAATTTGTCCTCACAGGATGAGCCCCCCCACAAGATGAATGGATCCAGGGTTGGAGTGGGGGCCACACTGGGCGGGTTTGAAGCCAAGGGGTGAAGACTGTGCTTAAAAGAGGAAAAAGACCAGAGGGAATGCACAGATACTCATTTAGCAACCCCCCTCTACACAGGCTCAAGCAGGAGCTCACCCTCCCTTGCCCTCCCCCAGCTCTCTGGCTGCCTGCCTCTTTGCAGCATCTGTATAAAAGTATTGGGAGGGCCCACACACTGTGTGTATGAGATATGGCCTGGGCTCCCTCCTTCCAAGCTCCCTTACTCCTGGCCTAAGGATGGCCATGTTACATACAGACAGCAGGGACTCGTAATGGAGATTTTTCATTTTCCTCAAGTACTTCCCAAACTCTATAGGAAAAAATCCCTTTCCGAGGGTCTTTACCGTATAAACCCAACATTCCCTACTTCACTTCTGTTTCACAAACATATGCCCTGTTGAGCACCTTCTACGTGGCAGGCACTGTTCTGACTCACCCTGGAGCAAAGCCAAATTTCAAACATGGCGATACCCACACAGCTACCATATAGCCTGGATTTTCTGGGACGGTGCAGATTTCCAGTGCTCTGTCCTGGCATGAAACCACGTGTCCTGAATTTTAGTTGGACAAATACGGTCACTGTAGATATGGAAAGCATGGTAAAAATCCTAATGTCCGTGTGTGGAAAGAGCTCATCAGTATTTCAGAGAAGAGACGATAATGGCCGACTAAATACAATGGCAAGTGCATAATTTCAAAGTGAATAAATGTGTGATTTGCTGCTGTCGTTCAGTGGTTGGAAATTGAAAGAGAGCTGCAAATTATTTGATAGTTATGAACCATCGTGATGACCGCTTGACTTTTCTTTCCCATCTCTATTTTAAGCCGTGTTCATTTCTTCTGCTCCACTATATTAACTGCATTAAAGCTTTCTTTGTCCCAGATAAAACGAGATTTGGTCACAGTAAGGAGAAATCCTCAAGAATGTCTTGTCTCACTTAGGGGGAGCATGGGTTTGACTGTTAACTTAGGCCATTAGCAGAATTGGGTTAGAGTGGATAAGGTACATTTCTTATGCTAATATGGATGAGACTAAATGGCATTTGAAATCAGCAGGCCTAAAAAATAAATCACTGGTGCTGAAGGACTACACTAGACTTCCACAAAGCTGATCTAAAGCCTTACGATCTCACGTTCCCATGTCTTTTAGTGTTCAAAGGCACAGGATAGCAACTCTAAATAGCATGCCCCCCAAATCCATAGATCTTTTCGTACCCCACTCTTTTTTTTCCTAAGGATTTGTAACTTGGAAAGCACCACAGATGGAAACCAGGCACACAGAGTTAGCATTTGGCAGAAAAATCCATATAACTGACTTTCAGTGCAGCTCTTTTGCCCTTATTTAATTTAGAAAAATTCAGAAAAAAGCCAATGAGCTCATAAGTCTAGATGTTTATTTTGTTTTGCTTAACCTACCCACAGGCGCAATCAGGAATGGATACAATTTTAGGCGAGGAAAGTGAGCTAGTAATCAGACAACGATGTTTCCAGTTGTCTCAAGGGAATGTTACAGAAGTCTGAAAAAAAACTCCTCTAAACAAAAATCAAGTGTAATTCACTTTATGAATGCCATACACCACTTTTGTAGGGGTGGTGGTGAAGGGGACGGATGGGAATGAGAAAATCAAACAAACCGTGGTAGTGTTGCAACTCCCCAAAGACTGAGGAATCTTGCCTTAGAGGGCCTTGGAAAGTGCAAGAACCAATCCAGGAGGCCAAATGCCCGAATGGGTAAAAGGCAGCCTTGAAAAGCCAAAACTGACTTGGAGTTTCTCAAATAGATGAAACAACATCAAAATAAAAATCAACGTTCTCGAAAAGAGAGTTTGGTATTCGTTGTTGTTGCTTTAGAGTATGAGAACTAGTAACCTCCTCCGGGTTACCAGCTGCGGTTCCCCAATTAACTGGAAGCAGTTAGTGGTCCTAAAGTCAGGAGAGAAGAGTGAGGTGTGGGAGGCGTTTCTCTCCTCTGAGATTGCACTGGACAGTTGAGTGAGCAGGTGATTTGTTCAAACTTTGAAAAAGTTGTATCACCATGTGCTAACTTGGAATAGTTTAGAGAACTCTCTCAAATGTGGTCTGAATATATTTATTACGCTAATCCTGGTGATCGGTAACGGGATGTTCTCAGAGGGAAGCATCGATCCGATTGAGGAGACGGCTGATGGTCGGTGGAGCGCCTTGGCCTGAAAGGAGTCTCAGACTGCCTGCCGCTTGGCAGGCTCTGTGTTAGGTTTTGGGGGTGCCGAGAGGAGTAAGACATAGTCCCTTTTGTCAAGGCGCTCACAGTCTAGTGGGGGAGCATACAAGTAAACAGGCTTCTCAGGAAACTTGTGGGATTAAATAGGGTGAAAAGGGCTAGAAAATACCTCCAGGAAATTGGCTGAAATGGTCACAATAGCCAGCCTGGGCAAGGGAAAAGAACTGACGAGATGAAGTGGGAGATAGGGAGAGGTCGCTTAATAGGGCCGCCATCTTAAAAAGTTTTCTTAATTCTTGGAGCAAATTCTGTTTGTAAGCATTAGGAAATACAAGCATAAGAGGATTTTGATGGATGCTAGATGACACAGATGGTGTCAGTTTTGCAATGTGTTTTTTTTTTTCTTATGGGCTGGTAGGTTGTATCCAATATTTTGATGCAATATTTTTGAGCATTCTGCTGCTTCCATCTTTGGAGTTGCAATGTTTGCTGTTCACTGTAGCCTAGAAAAAGGCAGCTTATTACCAACCTGGGAGAAAAGAGGTCTGGATTTGTCTGATGTGAGACAAGGCAGAAAATATGTTCTCCTTAAATGGCAGTTATCAATAGGACCACGCCAACTGTAGTGTTTGATGCATATACAAAAGCATGGTTCTTAAGAGGTATCTTATTACTCATTTCTAAGAAAATTGAAGATAATCACTTATAACTTGTGCACACGATACATCATTTGGAAAGAATTTCACTGGGGATCATATTGCTCAACTGAAAAGTTCTGGCATGCTGAATTTGTACATTTTTGTGAATGCTTCCTTTTACTCTGATCTCTCGCTTTTTTTCTGCATATGGTTATTTGTATGTTTTAGATTATAAGCTCCTTAAAGGGAAAGCACTGTATTTGATGCAGTGTTGAGCACAATGCTAAGAGTACCGTAGAGCATTTAGTAAATAATTGATAGTAGAATTTCTAGATCGTTATGTATTCTTCTATGAAACTCTCAAATACTTTCTTAAGCTAGATCTCATCTTACTTATTTTAAAAGTCTAAGTCCAGATTTTTATGAGACATTATTGGGGTATGTGGACAAACTTTTCAAGCTGCATATATTTTGACCGGAGACTGGTTCGGGCTTACCTCAGTTAGCTGGCGACTCTTACCATCAGGCAGTGTTTATGAATGTTGAGTACCCAGAGAACACATTGAAATTAGCAACATTGTTATGACTGCCCTAGTATCGTTAAAGATCACCAATTATAGCACATAAATTGTAAGACATCTCTTAAATCAAACTCTCTTTGATTTAATGTCAGCTAGACCTTTCTCACTAATGTTGACATTACCATATTTGGGAGTTGAGCTGTGACACATGCATGGACCTGTTGATGTACCTCACAGGTTTCTGTAACCTGGGATCAGAATTTGTGCACAGGCTCAATTCCAGAGACCATACCCGGAGCCAGCATCTCTTCAGCCCTAGCTGAGCTTCTAAGCAGGTTCGATGTTTTTGGTAATCTAGGGTCTAATGGAAAGTGTGGGCAGAAAAATCCCCCAGTCATCTGCCCATATTTAGCAAATTGTCAGGCTTGAAACAGGATCCCCAGCACTCCATTAAGAAATGAGCATCAGAAAATAGTGTCCAAGTCGTGGGCCCCGGACTGGCTTTAGAGACAGCATAAAGTAATGGGAATTTATCTTCTGAAACGTAATGACAGGAACACTGCGATTCACAAAGCAACCCGAAGGTGAGCATATCAGCAGAGAAAATGTGCATTTTGAAATGCTGTGTGTGAGGGGAAAACGCTCACTGGGACCTTATAGTCTCACTTGAATACCTTGTTGAATATACAAAGTAAAGTATTAGTTCTCTTCTTCGAATTAGGCCAATGAAATATTAATTATCCAAGTGCTAATTATTAGGAATACTTGTTTGCCATTTTTAAACAAAAATGAATCCGCATTGATTAACAAGGAAGGTACTTTCACTTTTGCCTCTCTGTGTGTGTAGCTACATAAAGCCTTATTTGAGAGTTTGTATTTTTTCTCATGAGGAAAAAGGAGTCAATGTTAGGACCCAAATGCTTTGCTAGTGTTCTGAACAGTTAATTATGCCTAGTAGCTGAAATTGTATTTATATGCTAGATTAGTAAATCTACTAAGCTCTTTGAAGTATACTTAATAGGCTTATATTGATAAATAATTGATAGGAAGAGAGATAAAATACTAGTGAAAGTGGCAGTAAAAAGGAACAGAGAAGTTAAAGCCATTATAAATGAAATTTCCACACACTGTATTCCAGCCATTCACCTGAAAGATGTACATTTCTCAGAAGTGATGATTTTGAGAGTATTCTGTATTTTTCAAAATTTCCACAATGAAGCATGCATTTATTTCTTATAAATTCAGCAAACTTTTAGAGTAGAATTTTAACTGGCCTTTTGACTCTGCCTTTTGAATATAAGTTTATTACTGGAAAATTAGAAATCCTTATTATGGTATCTTTAAGGTATGTGTTTGTGATCATCTGTATCTCCCTACTAGACTGTGATCTCCTCAAGGTTATAGGGGCTGTATTTTATGTATCTTTGTATCGTCAGTGTCTAGCATAGTGCATAGTACAAATAATAGGTACCCCATAAATATTTGTAGGCTAAATGAATGAATGGAATTATAAATGTAACCATAAAATTTCCGTAAAACCAGTATTTAAGTCGTTGCTTCCTTTTTACCAATATACTAAGGTTTCTAAAAAAGTAACTACTTTTTCAGGTCAAAAATCCATTTGTTGTCTATGGGTAAGTGATAAAGGACATTGACTTAATTCATTTGGCTGTACTATAACTCCCTGGAAAAAGTAGACTAGCCAAGTCTTACAAGAGGTAAGTAGCTTGTGCTTGTTTACAAGGTTATTTTAAGTAGTATAAAAATAAATATATTTACGTATACGTAAATGCATATATTTATTTTCACTTTACAGATCTGTGGTATTTAGTGTGAAAATAATGCAACTGGTTACAGAAGCATACACTAAATGTATATAAGTTTTCCCTCAGTGTTTGGTGTTTCTTACCTATAACATCAAACTTCATAAATGTACGTGGAAAAGGACATAATCCAAAGTGGGTTTCAGCCATGGGAATTTTATTGGAGTAGTCTAAAGGGCCTCCTGAGAGTCCTCTTAATTTCTGTATGCATTAGGGCATACTTTCAAAATTGGCTAGCAATGACCCATCGGGAGTTCTTTCAGATACAGGCCCAAGTAGGAAAGAGGGGAAAAGAGAAAGAAATGATGATCATTTAAAAATAATGTTAGAATTCTATTTGCGTAGTTTCCTTCTTAATTACGGTTCTCTTCCCTCTCTCCCACACTCTGCATAATACATACTTCCAGTATGTGTTCTGGCATCCTGGGATTCTCCATTGCTCTTTGTCAGATTTTGGTCTGGATGATTGAAGCTGAGGGAAACGTGGTGAAGAGAGGAAGAGTTAGGGTGATGGATACAGGGAGTAGGTTAAGAGCCCTCATTCTGGTATATATCAGAAAGTTAACTGGCACATAACAGACGGAAAGGATTGGAAAACATTTGAACGTGGAAATTATCATGTGTGCAGAGATAATACAGAGATATGCCCTAATTGCATTCGGTTCCCAGAATTACCTTATTTATACTTCTTACTTAGTATCCATGTTTTTTGAAGTCCATAGTTTATTCATAGCCTCTGACAGACCCTATGCCCATTGAATGTAGGAGCCATGTTTGATTGTCATGGTATCCTCTAGAGTGGCGAGTAGAGTGCCTTGTACAGAGTTATTATTAAAGGTTGGAATGACTATAAGAATAAATACCTAAAGACATATTCTAGAGGACTTGATCACTGTCAAATGAGGTCCTAGGATGGCATATACCTAGAGAATGACTGATTCTCTGAATGTATCATTTTCTGAACTGATCTGCAGCAGAGACTGAGGAAGGGGGGGTGGTGAAGTTGAAGCATATTTCTCTATTCTCTGTGGCCCTGGGAGCCTTGTTGCCCCTCTTTCAAAACTAAAGTTTGAGGAGGAAGTGACAAGTAGAGAGAGATTTTAGCTGCAGCTTTATCTAAATGTGGTATTTGCATATGTTTTACATATATATTCATAGATTATACATATGTATGAATATATATTTCTATTATTTTGATAGCAACAATTAGTAATTATGTGTTATTTAAACTGTTTGAAAGTTGTGAATTGCTACTCTTAGCGGTGGGTGGTCTTTCACAATCATACCCTACATTTGTGTCATGAAAGCTTTGCTTTTATATATCTTATGTACAAACAATGCAACCACTCGAAGTGTCTGCAGGTTCTGAGTGCCACAGATCTGCTTGGTTCCACACACACACACACACACACATATTTGTATACTCATACATACACACATATAAAATATCCCTACAACTGTACCCCCTTAATAATCTAGAGAATAAGCCTAACCTACACTGGGAAGAACTGGGGGGTACAGCTTTTCAGAGCCCGAGTAAACCATTTTCAGTTGGATTGGCCCCAAATTGTTGCAGAGCTAATTGCCACTGATATCATAGAGCTACTGCTCATTTATAAAGTTCCATCATTTCCCTAAGTACAGAGGTGTGATCCTTGCTGAAGTAGTGATGGTTAACCCATACTGTGAATTTGGTTCATTTTGGAGAACTACTTCTAGCACTGGCTAGATTGCGTGTTGAGCTCCGTAGAAATGAGACTGTGACCCAAGAGGCACTTCAAGTTAGGTTTCATGGAGTGATTTTATTGGGGAACCACATTTAACTGTTTTGGAAAACAGATGGAAATTGTCAGAAAATGAACCTACTAATAATGAACTTTATATGCTATCTCTGCATAAATATTTAAAAGTTTTCCATTCATTCTTTGCTTCAACCAACATTTATTGAGCACTGATTCTATGCCAGGTACTGAGCTGATGAATAAGATAAACCATTGCTTAGGGAGGGACCCAGTAAGGAAAACCATGGATGTCAAGGCAGCATGATGAGCTGGGTGCCCAGTGGGGATCTGGGTGCTGCTGAGCTATGGAAGAGGGTGCCTAGTTGCCTTAAGTGGGCTGTCCTGTACGGTATGTGCAAAGGTACAGATTTAAGAGACAAAATGACATATTTGTTGTATTGGACTAGTTTGGCTTGTTTGGAGTACAGATGTGGGGAAAGTAGAGGAAAGATGAAAAAGAAAAGTAGGTAGGAGATGCTGAGGAGTTTTGTTGGACTGTATCCAAGGCTGGTGAGGAGCCATGAAAACATTTTAAGAAGAGGAAACGCTACTTAGGATGGAGGATAAGTGGGGAGTGAGTGGTGGCAGGGAGTTTTAATAATACACGTGAAAAGCCAGGGCAGTAACTAGGACAATAAAAGATAAAGTTGAGAGAATAGAGGAAGTAGAGTAGACATGACTTGGTGACTGGTTATGAGGACAGAAGGGAGAGTCTAGACCTTCTAGTTTTGCGGGGTGGTGAGGCTACAGCAGATAATAGGTGCTCAGTAAATATTTGTTGAATAAATGAGTGAAACACAGGAGGAACATATTTTTGAGGGGTGAAATAATGAGTTTGATTTTCAACAGGTTGAGTTTGAGGGGTCCTTTGATCATTGAGGCAGAAATGTCTGGTAGGTAGTTGGGGTTGTGTGTTGGATAATAGAAGAGAGAGCAGTCAGGGCTGGAGATAACATATTTGGACATTGTCAGCATGTAGATGGTAATTGAAAACTGGGGATAGATGAGATCACTGGGAAAGAGTGTATATACTCTTCTGGAGTTCAGGAGAAGCATAGTTGGGACTCATCGACATATAGGCTCAAGTTGGAAGTCATGGGTGTGGATGATATTTTCCAGGCTTTTGCATGTGACATGTCTTAAAATGTGTTTTGCCAACATCTGGCGAGTTTTTTTAAAAACTGCCAAAGACTTTAAGAACTCTTTTGATTAAAAGTATGAGTATATGTTGTCATAGTCCAAGACTTTGCAAATAAGATAATGTACTCCAACACACACACACACACACACACACACACACACACACACACACACACACCCCACACATACTTCTGTGTAGAAAAATACATTAGAATCAACGGATCAGATTTCTATTATTTTTGATAGCAATAATTAATAATTATGTGTGTCATTTAAACTGTTTGAAAGTCGTTGTTACTCTTAGCAGTGGGTGGTCTTTCACAATCATACATTACATTTATGTCTGGAAAGCCTTGTTTTTATATATCTTATGTGCAAACAATGCAGCCACTCATAAAGTGTCTGCAGGTTCTGAGTTCCACAGATCGGCTTGGTTCCAACATGTAGGCCCCTCTGGCTCTCCCCCTTTGGAGAAAGAATGCTGTAATACTGTGTAGCTTTGGAGCTCTGGTCTCTATTCCATTTCAGACTGGGCCATGCTGGCTAGCCTTTGAAACATGTGGTTCCAAGCAAATGCTAGGAATACTTGTGTAATTGGGCTGATCTTTACTTAAGTGTCTATGGGGATGTGATATTTTTTTTTTGGTTGGTTGGGGGAGAGGATTGTATAATTTTCTGTTTCTCTGGCATAATGGTTTCTTTAATTTCCCTGTTCACGAGTTTACCTTCATCAGGGTATCTATTTTCATTCAACATAAGCTTGAAACTCCTTGTTCTTAGGTAGATTTTTTGAGGCTACTTTTAGGTTGATGGAATAGTTTGGAAGGGCCACAAGTGAAGAGCATGAAAACTACAATTTACTGAGTGCCTACTGCGTGTCAGTTGTTTTATATTTAATCTCTCATGTAATCTACACAGCAAAGCTGAAAGGTAGGTGATGTCATGTCCGTTTCACAGATGAAGAAATTGAGGCCCAGAAAGGTTTACTTTCCCAAAGGTTGTGTAAGTGGTGGAGCCAGGATTTATTATACATCCAGATTTGTCTCACTCCATAGCTCATGCTCTTTCCAGTGTACACACTGGATTACGAGGGGAAGGAATATGGTCTGGATATAAAGTCTTTGACTTAAATTCCCACACTCCTTTGACTTTTGGGATATTGTACACGCTGGGTTCCCCTCCTACTTGTAAAACTGATTCTTTCTTTGCTTGTTTACGCTCTTCCTCCCACCCTTTATTAGATGCAAGTGTTCCAGTGGCGTTTGTCCTTTGCCCTTTCTGTTCTCTCTTTGTTCATTCCCACAGCCATTCCCATGACTTCATTATCTTCGCTGCTTGAATGACTCCTCCATCTCTTCCCAACCTGACCTCTTCCTTGCTGTCCAGTTCAGTATTTCCCGGTTTCCTGCTAGATATCTCCATCCAGAAGTCCTGCCAGCACTTCACTTTCAACACAGTAAAAAATGAGTCCATCATTTTCTTTTCCTATCTGCACAAACCGGCCTCTCTCCAACATTCTGTATTTCTGGTGATAGCATCTCTGCTTGGGACCCAACTTGAAACCTTGAAATCATCTTTGACTTTTCTTTTTACACATCTCACATCCAAATTAAATGGCCAAGTCCTGCGAGTCTCCCTCCATCATGCCTCTCACTCTTATCCTGTTGACATGTGTGCCCTCTATTTAAGCGTAACAGGCTGGCACTCGTTGCTGAAAGGACCCTGTAGTTGTCTGTCTCCCAGCCTCTGCTTACAGACCACCTGACTGTCTTCCTCTCATCAGTGCCTGCTGCCGTCTTACCCACTTTTCAAGGTGTCAGTACAATGTCATCTTCTTCATGAATCACTTCATGTTTCCCCATGACTAGATGTGATCCTTTCTCCCTTTGAACCCTGCTATCAGTGAACTTCTCCCATGGCCTTGGTTCTCCTTTGCTCTCGTAATTATTTATGTACTTTTCTCTTCTTACTAGAGCCTTGCTCGTTAAAGTGTGGCCCATGTACCAGCAGCATCAGCAGCATCTGGGAGCTGATAAGAAATGCAGAATCTTGGTTCAATCCGGGGTTTCGGCACCAAAAAAAAAAAAAAGCAGAATCTCAGATGCCATCCCAGATCTACTGAATCCGAATTTGTATTTTTTAACAGCATTCCCCAGGTGATTTGTAGGCAAATGTAAACCCCTTGTGGGTAAGAACCTTGCACACTGAAGAGAGGGTCTTGCTTGTAATAGATCATTGTTCTTTTGATTTCTCAAGTTTGTGCTGTGCCTCAGCTGTTTATTCATTGATGGGGATGGGTGGAGTCGGGGAGGATGGGAGGAGGGGGAAGGAGAGAGAGAGATTCAGAGTGTTGGGGGGAGAGGGAGAGAAGGAAGGAGCATAAGAAAGTGAGAATGGGTGGGCTAGAGAGAGCCTACGGGATCTTTGCTCATTTGCAAATAACTTCGTGACAGTTTGAAAAACAGTCTTTGCTCCTCTAGATGGATAGAACCTCTAGTCTAGGCCTTGGCTTAATTTAATGTGGCCAGAGGCACATACGACTTGAGATCATTTTGCTCTTACCCTAGGGAACTATTGGTTTCCCACGTCCTCTTTTACTGGCATTCTGAGGTGTGTCTTCTCTGGCCACCCCCAGAAGTCAGAGTGGAGCTCCCGAGGAGTTTCAGAGAGCCATGGGAGAACTGTGCTGAGTGTTTCAAATAGTCCCTTCTGTTTTCAGAAACAGATTTTCTGCTTTGTCTTCAAACTTCAAAGTCTATTTCTGAAATAAAGGTTTATTTCCCCCCATGGAATTCTGAAGGTTTTATACAAGTGTTAATTTCGAAAACCCAAGTCATTTCTTGCCTTTGAAACTTCAGTACTGTGGGTCAATTTAATAACATTGCCTGAAGGTTCTTTTGGCCTTCAAAAGCTGTCAGATTGCCTTTTTGTTCTTTGAGAGAGTAAGGTTGCCTCATTCGCAAAGCCTGAAGGTGATATTGGAACCAACATTTATTCAGTCATTTGTAGTCTTCCCCCACCCCTCAACAATATCCAGTTTTATTTTCAAGTTAGGTCCTAGTGGCCATGAGATGTTTTACCAACTAACAATTTTGGGAAAATTCCCCAAAAGCTCATCAACATTTCATAGAGTGGTGATAAGAAGTGTAGCCCAAGTTACTCTGATGCCCACGGTAAGGGGAAGAGTGGGTCCCCCCTTCATCGTCTGTTGGCCTGCTCCCCGTCTTCCCTTTTCGCCTTCCTCTTTTCCACCCTCACACTCTCTCAAGTGGTTATAGTTTAGAACAGAAGGTGTTTTATGGTTTGTTATATTTATTGAATGCTTTTGTGTTTCTCGTTCTCTTAAAAAAATAGATGAGTGGAATGTTTTATATTTTCCTCTCTATTTTAAGTTGTGTTTCCTTTTCCTATAGGTCCTGATTTCCTTTTCTCCCCTCTCTTCCCCCATCTTCCCCTGCCTTCTCCACATCCGCTTGCCCTCAGTGATCCTGGAGAGAAAACAGGCTTTGCATTTCTGCCCACATATTTGGGTACCTGGTTACTTCTCTTGGGATATTGTGAAATTCAATTCCTTAGTTTGGAAATGAAGAGGTCTAAAATATGCACTGATGCATTTACATTCCACTTTCTAAGAACTCTGAGTATTTAAAAGGCTTTTTGTACAGATAGGACAAGGCTAAATATATCTGACTTGAATACCTCAGATCCTTGCAATGTAGCTTACATTCTCTCTCACTTTGTCATAATTCTCAATGAATGCAAATTGCATCTCTGTTCTTAGAAATCTCTTTTCTTACACTGAATGCCTTTCCTTTTTCTAAAGATAAGGGAGCCCCTTTGAAAGACTGCTACTGTGGGGTAGAACTGACACCTACCTTGTAGGCTAACCAAATTGTAGCCTGCTTTTCCCTGATGAAATTATCACGTTTCAGAACATTGTTTCATTTGTAGGATTTTAGTGTCCTAGTTTCAAATTTGACTACAGGTTAGAGAGTGTATTCCAGTTGGAGTATTCCTTGGTATTTTTTTCTTTGTGTTTACACTTTGGGGATCTTTGGTTTGTCCTGTATCTATTATCTCTTCCAAGCTTGGCCAAGGTTGTTAGGTTATGCAGTTATGTATAAATATTTAACAAGATAAGTTAGACAAAATGTGCTTAAAGATACTTTAGCCCCTCCATCCCCCCACCTCCTCACTGCCCGGGCCCCAGCTCAGTTTTTGTGTGGACTCACAGATGGTTGCTTTATCTCAGATGTTTAGATTTGGAGGACATTCCTTTGCACTTTGCTTGATGGACACAGTGAAATGGAAGCTTTTCAGTCAATCTTGCCTACCAAAATGGTAGCACCAGTAACAGATAACATTAGCCTCCTCTTCCTTTTTTTTTTTTTCTGACCAGTTACCCAAAGTCCCCTAAGCCAGAGAGTTTTAAGTATGAGATTGTGTGTTTTTTAAGAAAATATTTTGGATAAAGGCTAATGTTCTCAAGTCAGGAATAACAATTAGTACCATTCATTAATCAGGGGCATGTTTTGACTTTGAGTCCTGGCTAGGAAATATAAACTGTGAAAGTCACACGTATATATGAACCTCAGGCAAATTTATGACTTGTCAGCCTTTTAAGGTTAAATTCTTAACCCCAAATTGGGGCTGGCTTTATATGTGGAGTTTGGCACATTCCTCTGGGCCACTGAACAGCCCCCTCCCTGAGCCCTTTGCTTAACAGCAGCTAATGGCCTAATGAGCAAGAAGGATTTCTGCCTCTTATCAGCTGCCTAAACAGCAACAGGAAGGCTGATATACAGAGTGTAGGTCAAAACCTGAGTTCTTGAACCAAAAAACTACAGGGTCAGTTGAAAACTCTGGATACGTGGCATCTCTGTAGTCATCAATACCAGTCAGGAAAGGAACTGGACACTTGAGTTCAAACAAATAGTAATAGTTGTCCAAAGTATGAACAGTCTCATTAATTTTGCTAGTAGTTCTTTCCTTCTTTGTTTAGCTCTTCTATAAATAGCCTTCATATAGTCTTTAATGAGCTTTTGGTTTGTGCCTGGAGGTTGTTATGGTCATGTGGCCAGAGTGTCTGATTGTCAGATGGTGATGATGGAGGCAAGGGTATTTATGTTCTGGCCCAGATTTTGGAAGGGGCTGCCAAATAAACGTAAATAGATATCTACTACTACTTTTATTTCTTTTTAAACTGAGTTTTTGAATAAATATGCGCTCACTCGCACGGAGTCAGAGAAACCTTGGTGCTTCTTCCTACTCTACTCAGACCTTTAGAGTCATTGCTTGTTTCTTAGATCCACTCGGAATCCAGGCCCAGACTCGCATAGAATAAATAAATATTTTAGGGTATTCTGTGCCCAATCATAGTGAAAGCCCCTTGACTTTCATCTTCTGCATTTGCATTTTTTTCAGAGACAATAATGCAAACATTTTTTTCAGATTCTGTTCTGTTATTGAAAATCCTATTTACATAAACAGGCATTGTTGTGGCTTAGGGAAGAATGTGGGGTCCCATTCCTTAGCTCCTTGTATATCTTTGCTAAGGCTTGTCTAAATAGAAGTAATGACGCTTTAGTCTAAGCAGCTTTTCTCATTTAGGTAAGCAGGGCGGTTTGAAATTTCAGTTTACTCGATAATTGAGTTTCTTCTTAATTATTTCAGGCATGCAGGTTGCTCTCTTGATAGTAAAGACCCTAAAAATCTAGTAATCTCCTCAGGCATCCATTTGGTAATAAAATCCTGTGCATTTTCAGGGGTTAATTTTCATGACAATTGTGCACCCCTCCCTACCCTCAACCCAACCTCCACCCTTGGAAAAATTCTGCTATCTTTTAGGGTTTTGGTCTCACATTTGCAAAAAAACACTTAAAACTATATATAAGGATGATGCTGGAATTACTGGATCTAGAGAAAACTTAAATGTATTCAGATTCATGCTCATTACACAACTTTCATTTAGGGTTTTTAATAGCCGTGTCATATTTCTCAGAAAATCATCTGCCCGGCTTTGCCAGGCTTGGTTTTCTGCCCTGAATGAAAAACTGAAGATCAGCAAAAGCGGAGCCTAACTATCCCCTATTCTATCCTTTTTCACAACAACAAAACAAACAAACAAAACAAAACAAAAAACAAAGAAAGAAAGAAAAAGAAAAAAAAATCTCAGAGGTCATCTGGTGTAGAGTGAGGTGGGGAAAAACGTTAAAAAAACCCCAAACAACTCAAGCTCCCTTCACATCTGCTAGTCATTCCCACTGCTGTGAGTTCAATTCAGCAAGTTTTTATTGAGCACCTGTGGTGGGGGCAGTGCTAATAATCATTAACATTTATTGAGCCAGGCGCTATGCTAAGCCCTTTATGGGCAACATCCCATTTAATCCTCACAATAGAACTACCAGGTGGGTGTTATTATTTCTCCCATTTTACAGATGAGAAAACCGAGGTTTACAGAAGTTTAGTGACTTGTACAAGGTCAAATAGCCACAAAATGAATTAAATCCACTCAGTCTGGTTTCAGAACCATGTTCCTAATCACTACTCTTGTGGTGGGCTCAGCATTTCTGGGGATTACTTCTGAAACCAGTTTTGAGAACCCAGTATGTGTGAGATGCTGGGGATTCGAAGAAAAAAACTCCCCTCTCTCTGTCCTTGGTGGGGGAGGCAGACATGGAGACAGATGAGGACCATGCATGGAGGGTCTCCGTAACTGTTGAGGGTAAGGAGGAGGGCCTTGGAAGAGCGATGGCTTGAATCTGTGGGAATGCTGCGTCCCAAATGCAGCTCAGCAGCCTGGGGTCACGGGCATTTGATTTTCCCGTTCAGTGAAGGTTATCGTCTCTGAGTTGAACTGCCTCAGTGACTGCATCAAACTGTTTCCATCACTGCCCTAGTTGACTGTAGCCTCAGCTACCTTGAACCCCGCACTCCTTAGACATACATAGGCGGTCAGCATGGTTTTGGGAGAACTGGCTCCATGGTTCCCATGTCATTTCTACTTTATTTCAGTTCTTTCTCGAAAACAAGTAAAAGTTAAATGAGGCAGACATTCCCAAACGAAATTGCTGCAGTCTTGAGAGCTGGTGGCTTTCAGGAGGCAGGTCAGACTATACTACTAGCAGCCCACAGGGAGATCCTGGATCCAGGCTTGGTTCTTTCAGCTTGATCTGGGGCCCTCCTGGCACTCCCTCTTGGAGCCCACGCTGGGCTCTGGAGAGCTCTGTATCTGAATCACCCCCAGCTTGACAGGAGAATGAAGTTACTATTAGAAATTTTTGAGTTTTTCGGTGAAATCATGGGAATGGAAGGCAAATCCCCAAATTACCTGTTTGGGTAATTTATTTTTGTTTTTCATGGCTCCCAAAGAAAGCAAGGAGGAAAAAAGTCACTACTGAGCATCATTGAAAACTCTTTTACGTGTTGCATTAATGCAACTTAAAATTTCCTCAATTTTAGGAAACATTTGGTTCAGGGTAAAGTGAATTCACCAACGTGTGTGTGTGTGTGTCTGTGTGTGTTTGAAACCATATCCTTTAGTTTCCAATCTCAGCTTACCCAAAACTCCTTGTGCCTCCAAGTTTCTTATAGCTGCTTTGCAGTGGTTTGCTTGCCAATTCCCCTCCCATGCACTTTCTCCTTCATTAAATCTCTTCCACAGAAGGGGTTGCCACCAAGTCTAGACTTCAGTAACAGGCAGGAGGAGGGCCAATTAGTGAAGATTTTGATTCATATTACATGAGAGTGGGGGAGGAGAAGGAGGCGGAAAATCTGTTCTCCTCAGTCCTTCAGATACTCAAGTTCTAACACAACAGTATGATGAAGTTGTGTAAAATTACTGGAGCATTTACACAGCTAGTCCCCAAGATGGCATAAATGCCACAGCACTAGAGCGTGTCAGTGTAGACACTCAGATCAGCTGAAGGATAGGAAAAAGGAAAAGATCAATAACGTTGTTTCTCACTCAGGGATCAAGAGTGAGTGTTTGATTTTCTTTTGGTTGCATTTTGCTCAGGTGCAGTGTGTATGTTGTACTAACAAGGCAACCGACTCCTTTTTCCACAGGTCCCTATCATGGGGAAAGGGGAAAGATAAAATAGAGGGCACAGATTATTTACAGCAGCTGAGAAAGTAATTACAAGGTGCAATGGCTTGAAACTGAAATTTAGGTTAGCCATTAGAGCTGGGAGAAGCATCTTAACAGTAAGGGCAATTGGACATCAGAAAGATTTGCCTGAGAGCTGGTTAAACAGCGTCTCCAGAAGTGCTGGAAGACTAGGGCAGGTGTAAT
Source organism: Stenella coeruleoalba (assembly GCF_951394435.1). NCBI lineage: Eukaryota > Metazoa > Chordata > Mammalia > Artiodactyla > Delphinidae > Stenella > Stenella coeruleoalba. The sequence continues at coordinate 108,976,352 of NC_137152.1, read as the reverse complement.
GTGAAGAGAAACTCCTACCAAATTCAGGGTTGGGCTGGAGGCCCAGACTGATAGGCATATGCCATTGCTGCCCAGCTCTCTTTGTGATTATTTGATTGCTAATAGCTTAAAATGCTTTTTCTCATGTATACAAAATACACCTAATTTATCAGGCTTAAGAAAACAAACATTGTTTTTTGAATTTTGTTTTATTTTTTAAACAGCAGGTTCTCATTAGTTATCTGTTTTATACACATCAGTGTACACATGTCAATCCCAATCTCCCAATTCATCCCACCGCCCCCCCCCCATCCCCGGCCCCGCTTTCCCCCCTTGGTGTCCATAAGTTGAAAACAAACACATTTGAGCAGCGAGAATGAGGCATTTGGATTAGTCTGAGCACCCTCCTAACAGACTTTCTGGAATATGAACCAAGGACTGAGGCAATGTTGTTATTTTTTTGCTTCTGCAAGACTTCCGTTTTATAGTATGGGACTATGCTGTTAAAGTAACATTTGGGCTTCATCAATATGACTTTCTCAAGGCTGAGCATAGATAAAATTTGGTTTTGGCCCCTTTGATCTTTTTGCAATCTTTCCCTTTGACATCGCCCCATGTCCCTATCCAGGTGTGCTGGGTTAACTCCCCCACCACACCCCCTCTTTCCTGTGCTCCAGGAAGCTCCCAGGTAAACTCTTTAGCCTTGAGGTATGAGGGAATGACTCAAGGAACGTTTCGCTTTAAGACAACACCTGATGAAATTGCTTAACCAAGTAGTAAATCACCCACGATGAAACCTTTAGACATTACTAGGCAGGTACTTATAGGTGGGAGAGAGAGGGTGTACTAGTTTCCTAGGGCTGCCAGAACAAATGACCTGAAATTTGCTGGCTTAAAACAACTGAATTGATTAGCTCACAGTTCTGGAGGCCAGAAGTACAAAATCAAGGTGTCCGCAGGGCTGCATTCCCTCCAAGGGCTCTGGGAGAGTCCTTCCTGGCCTCTTCCGGCTTCTGTGGGCTCCAGGCCTTCCTCGGCTTGTGGCTGCATCATTCCAATGTCTGCCTCTGTCTCCACATGGCCTTCTATTCTTCCTGTGTCTCTCCTCTGTGTGTCATTCATAAGGACATGTCATGGGATTTAGTATTATCCAGGATGACCTGTATTATCCAGGATGACCTCATCTTGAGATCCTTAATTTAATTACACCTGCAAGACCCTTTTTTTCCAAATAAGGTCACATTCACTGGTTCTAGGGGTTAGTACATGGACATAATCTTTTGGGGGGGCACCGTTCAGTCCACTACAGAAGAGAACTTTCTGGGCCTCTTGAATCATCCCAATTACCAGAGTTCTCTACTCTAAGGGGAACTTGTTCTAGGGAAGCAGGAAATGAAGGCATGTGTTTGGGAAACATTAAATAGGAGTTTAATTCTCACAACCACCTTGAGAGGTAGGTGTTATTGTTCCCGTTTTATGGATAAGGAAGCTGAGGCTCAGAGATTCAGTAACTTGCCTAAGATCACACAGCTGTTACGTGGTGAAGCTGGGATTCACAACCTGCTCTGATTCCAGAGTCCTTCCCTTTGCTATTGCGTGCCATCCATCAGGAAGCTGTCTGACATTAGTTGGCCTCTGGAGACAAAGGGGTATACAAAAGGGAATGTGGTTATTACATGGGGTGAAGCACTGAAAAGGCTGAGTCGTTGGTCTTTGCCTTGGCCTCATATCCATGTTCATGTATAGCTATTGTCAAGTGCTATTGACAGAGCCTTCTTAGAAGGGCAGAGGCAGGTCTTTTGCTTCTTTTGTGTCCTCCCAATGCCTAGTCTAGAATGGGCTTAGTGACTATTGATTGACCTATAGTTGGAAGCAGACTCTCAGACCTGAAATTGTCTGCAGGGTCATCTAGTCAGGCCCAGATCTGAAAAGGTATTTGGTTGAGTCGCACAGCTGATTTGGTAGCAGAACAGATAATAACACTTTAGGGAAGGGTTCTTCCCCCCCCCCCCCCCCCCGCCATGTGATTTCATACACAGGGGAAATGGCCTAGCACTTAGATTGGGCCTAGGGTGTTGAAATTCTCAGCTATGCTTCAGGTCTGCGTATTTGAACATTGTATCTGAAGAATAAAAATTATACATCTCCTAAAAGATGGGATCTCCGCTACTTATCTGAGTAGAATAACAACTAGTGAAAGAGTGACTAGGGGGAGACAGGAAAATTGCCTTGGTTTAGTCCCTCTGGCAGAATTCTAAAAGATTCTTTATCCTGGAACTTCCCTGGTGGCACAGTGGTTAAGAATCCACCTGCCGATGCAGGGGACATGGGTTCGAGCCCTGGTCTGCGAAGATCCCACAGGCCCCGGAGCAACTAAGCCCGTGCACCACAACTACTGAGCCTGCGCTCTAGAGTCCGCGAGCCACAACTCCTGAGCCCGCGTGCCACAACTACTGAAGCCTGCACGCCTAGAGCCTGTGCTTCGCAACATGAGAAGCCACCGCCATGAGAAGCCCGTGCACCACAACGAAGAGTAGCCCCCTCTCGCCGCAACTAGAGAAAGCCCGCGTGCGGCAACGAAGACCCAATGCAGCCAAAAATAAATAAATAAAAAGATTCTTTATCCCAACTGGCATATCCTCCAACCCAATTTTGTTTTTATTAGGGTTTTTACCCTGTCTAAATAATGTGGGGGGGGGTGCTGGAGGGAAGAGTAGAAGGGTGAAGAGGAGGTGAGAGAGAACTCCATTTTGGGCTCTGAGGATTCTTTAGTTTTCCTGGAATACTGTTCTTCTACGAGTTGCTCTATTAGCATCAATTAATCTGACCTGGTTCCTTTAAAACTGAACTCTCTTGAAGTTCTGGCATTGTTTCCAAGTCAAAGGGGAGGACATCAAGCCCAAACGTCAGCGAGCCCCTTGAGATACAAAGATAAGTCAGTCAAGGGTCTTTCCCTGAAGGAACTTAAATCTAGTGAAGATAAGGCATGCAAATGTAACCATGATGCAAGTTAGAGAGTGTGAGAAGTGTCTTTATAAAGGATGCAGAGTGCTATGGGAATTCAAAGGACAGAAAGCTTTTGGAGTGCATCTCTGCCCCCGCAAACACTCTCTCCTGTGAGAATCCAATCCACAGATAACTCAGAGTCAATTATACCTCAGGAAAGCTGGAAAAAAATGTAAAAAGACAACAAACAAAAAATAGCCAAAGATAACTAGGAATCCTCTGGTGGCGGGGCTCACATACTCCTCCTTATCCGGCCCCAGCTACTTTCCACAAGCTCGCTTTTCCCTCTAGCCTTACCAGGTTCCTTGGCAATGCCTGTATATGCCACCCACTTTCACACGCCTGTGTCTTTGCTCCGTTTTTATTTTTATTTTTTTTTTTTGCGGTACGTGGGCCTCTCACTGTTGTGGCCTCTCCTGTTGCGGAGCACAGGCTCCGGACGCGCAGGCGCAGCGGCCATGGCTCACGGGCCCAGCTGCTCCGCCGCATGTGGGATCTTCCCGGACCGGGGCACGAACCCGTGTCCCCTGCATCGGCAGGCGGACTCTCAACCACTGCGCCACCAGGGAAGCCCTGCTCCGTTTTTAAGAAGGAGAACGATGTGATCAGATATGTACTTTAGCAACGTCTCTCTCCGGCTTCGGTGGAAGAGAGGGTAGAGGCAGGAAGGCCAGTTTAGAGGCTGTAATAGTTTTCCAAGTGAAAAGAGGTGAGGTGATGAGGCCAGGATGGAAAAAAGATGAATGATGAGGGACATTTAAAAAGCATAACCAGTAGGATTTAGTGACAGTTGGCTATAGGGGATGAAGGTGAATGAGGTGTCCAGAGTGACCTAGAAGTTTCTAGTTATTGATAGTTTGGGAGTCCATTTCCTGGACCAATCTGTGAACCCCAGGGCAGGGACTGTGGCCTGTTCGTTACTGTATTCCTTGGGTTGGGCAGAGACCCTAGCACAAAGTAGGCATTCTGTAAATGTTGTATGAATGAATTGTTCACCACTTTGGCAGGCTGAATGTAATCAGTGAATTTGTGTTCCCAGAGCACATGTTTGACTGCTGCTTGGGAATGTGGTCCAGAAAGAACCTCTTTGTGGGAGAGTGTAGTGATCTAGGGATTCAACCTTTACTGGGCATGAAATGATATGCAGTTAATTGACAGTTGGCAGTAGAGATAAAGGTAATTCGTTCTTTAATTCTCAGGCTTATCTCCAGGGTTGCTTTAAACTCCCAGTACTCCAGTGTGGTAGCAACATTTTGGCCTGCCTTTTACAGAGGCAGAGTCTGTCACGGCCCCAGGCATGATCTTTGCTTTAAAGTCTGAGCTCGTGATACCCAGGTGTGCCCTCTGCAAGGGCATGTTCTTTCAGGCTAAATAACAGAAGGGTAACCTTCATCTGGGTTCCCTAAGACGATTTCTTCCACCAGCAATCCTCACTTTCCCCACTGGTTTCAAATGCAGCCATTTCTTTCATCTGTATTCCTATCTTGATTAGTAAGAAATTAATGAGCATGTAAGATTTGATTTAGATAATGATTAATTAGGGGAAAAGGCACCGTTCTAATAGCAAGTCACTGTTATATGCTAAGGAAATTAGTTAATATTTCTGGATGGCAAATTGACTTGTCCTCTGTTAAAAAGAAAACCTTTTAGAAATGGTTGATACGTTATTTTTTCGTTCATTTGTAGAGCAACCTGCACTTAATCCTTTGGATAATTCTAATAGGCATCTATTATTTTCCCTATAAGTCATGAAGCAAACCAGTTTTGGATATCATTCATTCCTTTGTTTAATATTACTTTAATGATAATATTACATTATTATTTTTAGCACAGCATACTTTCGTTAGGAAAAAAGTCTGCCATTCATAAAGCAGACCTTGGCAATAAAATGTGTGAAATCATCATACACACACACACACACACACACACACACACACACACACGTATATATATGGAAAGGATTTCAGTTTTCATTGTTACTGAGCCCTGACGATTTAGTCTCTTCTGTTGCTGTTTGAATATGTTCTATCTGCTTTTAGAAAAGTATAAGGATCAAGGTCTACATTAATACTTCTTTTGTTCTTTAGTGTGTTTTTAAATGTGATTTTTGACAATTTATAGTCATTAGCTAAAATTGCAGTGTAGTAAAATAACTAACATATAGAACATAATAAAGGTAATTGGAGAATCGGAGGGCTGGAAGTGACCTTGAGGGGTTATTTAGCTCATTTCCCAATTTCAAGCTGTAAGACTAATCTTCCTAAACAGCACCCTTCATCATATTATACCTCTGCTTGAGACTCAACAGTGGTTCTTTATCGTCCATGGAGTCAAGCCCATAGTCTTTTGTCTGCATTCAAGGCCCTTCACGCTCTGGCCCATCTTGCCTGATAAGCTAGCTATACCCCAGATTCTAGTTTCTCTCCAGGCAGGTTAATTTTGCCCCACTATTCCACAGGTGCCAAATGCATTTCGCCCATTGGCCTTCTCATCTTTTACCGTGTAGCTCAAGCCCTACCTCCTCCTGGAAGTCTTCTTTGACCCCTAGAGCCTCTGGTGAGCATGTACTTATCTAGCAAATGTTGTCTATAGTACATATTTGAAAATTCCACTTTATTGAAATATAATTTATAAATAATAAAGTACACTCATTTTGAGTGAAGAATTTACTGAGTTTTGACAACTTTATATACCCATGTAACTACCACCCCAATTAAAATATAGACTATTTCTGTCACCTCAGAAAATATACTGCATATTTTGTCACCTAACCATATATCAGCTTTTACTGTTCTCTAGCTATTTTTGTGTGTGAAAGTCTGGTCTCTTAGCATGAATTTGTTTTTTGTTTATTTTAATTTTACTTAACATATATTGAATATTTACCTTGTACCAAGTAAGCTAAGAGCTTTACATGCATAATCTCACTCAGTCCTTGCAACAACTCTGCAAGGTAAGTGGTATTGATAATAGGGACGAAAAGGCGTGTAGAGGTTACATAATCTACCCTTGGTTGCAAGCTAGTAAGTGGTGGGGCTAGGACTAAATTGTAAGCTACTTGACCAGAGGGACCATAAGTGTTTTGCCTACCATGATGCTGGCCTCCAGGCCGTTAATACTTACTGACTTGGAATAAAATCCAATAGAACAGATACAATTAAACAGCCTCATGTATAGTGTTCACTGTCCTCTTCCAATTAGGGACAGAGCTCAGGCCTGGAATGGGGTCTCCAGGTGAGTGTGGTGCACCTGTGACTGCATGGCAGAGAGGAACCGAAGTCCCAGTCCTGGTGGAGGTGGCTAAGGGAAACCAGAAGCAGCCTAAAATGTCAAGTCCTTGAATGGAGCCCAAAAGAGTCAGAACTAGGCCCAAAGGAGAGAGTCTGTGTTATAGGTCAAGAAGGCAAGGCCACAGGTAGCCAAACCTAAGAGATCCCCTTACACAAGAGTACACGTCAGGAGGGAGCTTTCGGTGGACCCCTGTGATTCAGCTTCTGGAAGGGAAAGCAACTGGTAAGGGTGCCCAGCTTGAATACACATGGGAATAATCCTCCAGAGAAAGGCTTCCATAACTCAAATATCCCTTCTCAGTTGGAAGACCCAGAACTGGGCCCACTGTGCAAGCGAGACATTGTCTCAAAATAACTAGAAATAAATTACTTTATAGTTTCTTCAAGCGAAACATCTATTTGTGAATCTTCAGGATGTTTGGAAATTGATTTTTGTGGTATTTTAATATATTTTTCCAAGATCAAAGCATACAGATGTAACATTTTCAGGGTCATCTGTCTCCACTCCTCCTTTTTAGATCAGACAGAAAGTGTTCTTTCTGTGTTCTCAGTCTGCAGCCCTCATTAATGCACCACTACATGCACAGGGCTGCCTGAGATCGCCGGGGCATCCCAAAGGAGATGGGAGTCATTCTCTGCTCTTCAGGAACTAAAAATCTAGGAGAGGAGATTATAGTATGAAGGTACTTTTTAACCCTCCAGAATAAATGGGAACTAGCAGCCCTGTAATGACTTCAGTTATTTTATTTTATTTTTTTAGCATCTGGGAATGCAACTTATTAAGCCCTAAAGAGTTGAACCTTTCTGACTCATTCGAATAGTCAATTGCTAAGTCTTCTCCTTATCTCCATCCCAGGCTATAGTGCTTGTCTCTATTCCCATTTCCCAGCTGAGTTCCATTTTTACAAAAAAAAAAAAAATGTGAGCATCTCTTTGCCGAGTGTGGTCCGTGATTACTTTTCCTTCCCATCTAATAAAGGAGCTATTTTCCCTTAACCTTCTTTTGTTCCTGACATACTTAAAGAATGCTTTGCTACTTACTATGTCTTTTGTAAGTTACATCTTATTTCTTGAATTGGCCTTTCTGCTTTTATTCACACAAGTATGTACCAGTTCTCAGTGTACCTCCTTAGTCATTTGCCCTCGGTTCTACTTTTTATTCATCCCACTTGGGATTTGGTGCCCAGAGTAATTCTTTGTTTTGTTGATAAGGATTCCCCTCTAAATTCTTTCTCTCTTTCTTTCTGTTTTGTGTGTTCTTTCTGTCTTGTTTCTTTCATGGGCATGTTCATGCATTAAAATGGTTATATTTCATTTTTGTCATTTCATTTAGGTGTGTCTAGCTCTCCTGGCCCACTTTGTTCCTTATGCTATCATGTACTGAGGCTTATTTTAAGCTGGCCTGTGAGTTATATGAAATTTACTTAAAACAAAATGTTTTTCCCTTGGGCATTTATTTCTCTCCTTCCTGGTTTGGAAATCGTGAATTCTTATCAGAAATCGTGAATTCTTATCAGTTTATAGATGTTTTATTTCCTCAAATCTATAGCTAACTCTTAGCCCCCAGATCAGTTATACTGGTTTATTGATTAACCAGGCTGTGATAAGTTGGTGGGAGGATAAATATTGCTATATATACATTTCTTATATTTGGATATAACACGTACCTTTCTTCATGACATCTGACATGTTTTCCCATAAGTTCTCATTTGAGGTTTTAGTCCTTTAAAGATTTTGGCTAACCGAACTCCTGAGGTCGTAGGAGTTTATACAATGATGAGACTTGACCACCTCAGGGAAGGGGGGTACCCCTATGCATGCTCTAAGTTACTTCATGAATTATCATATTAAGGCAAACCAAACTGGCGTCATGGTCATTTAAAGAGTCATTCCTGGGCTTCTGTTGGTACATTGAGTGGCAGTTTGTTACCTTCTAAGATGTAAGCAACTCACAGCGCTTCACAAAGAAAAGATCTGAGCCCTATTATTTTTAACTCCCACTAGCTAGAGCTGGTGGGAGTTAGAACAGTACCAAGAGCCACCCTGCCAAATAAACCCTACCATTCTTGAAAACTGGAAATCATCACCAATGGAAATTTAGCAACACAAAGAATTTTATCTATAACATTTGATTTTATGAATGTATGCAAATACAGGCATTTTAAACCACACACTATTTAGGCATCAGTATACTAAGAAAATAAACTGGTGTTTGGAAAGTACCTGCTATATAGGATTTTTCATATCTACACATGTGTCCCAACTACCCTTGTTTAAATCTAGATTAGCCACTTGTCCCCAAGGGGACTCTTTCCCTACTTGGTCCAATAAACTGAGTCAGTTTCTACTTCTAGAATGGCATTACATTTTGTAACCTCACGTAGAAAGAACACAGTGAGCTAGAACTAGCTCTGTTTTTTTTCTTTTTCTGAAGATAATCATAAAGGCTTTGAGCTTAGACCCTAGTTAAAATCGGTTTAAGGCTCGTATATGAGATTGACATTTATAGGAGATAAATCTGAACTCTGCGTCTCCAGACCCCAAATTGTGTTTTGACACATTAAACATCACCTTTGCATCCAGTACTACAAACTGCAGTGCTGCGTTAGGTTTGGTGATACACGTTATCCATGCTCTCCTTTACTACTTTTGTCAGCAGCTCCCTTAAGGAGGAGGAAGCAGAGAGCTTGGAGTCAATACTGTGGACTCCAGCAGTGACGTCTTGTGAGGTTGAACTTGATGAATTTCATTCCTCAATGAAGAAAACTTGGACACATACATTAGGGCCATGATAACTGGAATTCCTAGGGAAATCAGAGATTGTAACAAAAGTAAATTTTCTGGTAACTTAGGGCTAACTAGTTCCCCCCACCTTTTTAAAAAAAAAAACAAACACCTCAGTCATTGAAAAGCTGTCTAAAACGTCTGAATATGCTTTCTAGCCTCACTTCAGTAAGATTTGATGTTTATTATGAAAGCTTACTTTGCCGAGGACTTTATGGAACTTTGGGGGTGTCCACCCTTGGGGGGATATCCCATATACATGTTTTGTCATCCTAGATAACTATGTCGCTTTATCCCACCCAGTTATATGCACTAGGTATTCATCTCTGTTAACCCCTCTAGACAGTGTGCTCCTTGGGATAAGGACCATGTGTCTCTTGTTGAAAGCTGTACCTCTACCATGTAGCACAGTGCTTGGCACACAGAAGATATGTTACACTGGGTCCTCTGAGAAGCAGATGCCAATATAGCACTAGATGTGCAAGAAGTTTCTTGGGGAAAACACTTGGGAAGGAAATGAGCTGTTCGACTGTGGTGTAGGTCTGACCCCTTTGGAGGAGAGAGGGAAGGAAGGAAGGTTGAGTAGAGAGAATGTAAACTGCAGTACAGTTTTAAGAAAGTTTTGTCAGGGTCAGTGGGGAGTCCTCAAGCCAAAATGCCTTGTCAGCAAAGTCCTGTGTCTCACAGGACTTGGCATCTTTGCCATGCTGTCATTGGCTGGGAGCAGCCCCTAGGGATCGTGGCCTGGGCACAACATGGCGTTGAATTTAGAGCACAGCCGCTGGGACCGTTCGGCAGTTATACTCCCTGTGGTAGGAGGTCTGAGATGCACGTTTTCATGGCCACCACAGAAGAGCTCAACAAATGCTTATTGAAGGGAAAGTTTGAGTAAAACAGGAGTTACAGAAGAAGAAGGAGATTGGACTTAAATATGCATTGAGCCCTAATATTTGCTAGTATTGGTAGAGGATATAAAATCTTGGGACTCTCCATTGCTTCCCTCATTTCTCCTCAAATGTCGCCTTATGAAAGAAGCCATCCCTGATTACCCTACATAAATAGAAGCGTCCCTGCAATCACCACATTCCCTATCTACCTTACTTTTAAACATTAGAAAACAGCAGCTATATTGAGGTATAATTGACATACCATAAGCTATACATATTTTAAGGGTGCAGTTTGATAAATTTGATACATGTTTACAGCCATGAAACAATCATCACAATCAAAATAATGAACATATCTATCACTCCTCCAAATTTCCTCACTCTCACCTGCTGAACTGCTTCATCTCCGCCAACAACCGCTGAACTGCTTTCTGTCACCATAGATTAACTTTCCCTTTCTAGCTGGAACCATACAGTATGTAATTTTTAAAATTTGGTTTCTTTCACCGAGCATAATGTTTTCGGGGTTCATCCATGTGGTGGCATGTATCAATAGTTTATTTCTTTTTATGGCTGAGTAGTATTCCATTGTGTGTGTATACCACAGTTTGTTTTCCCTTCCTTACTTAGTTTTATTTTCTCTGTAGTACTTATCACTGCTTGACCTTACATATGTAGTTTGTTGTCTCCCAGAATATAAGCTCCACGAGGGCAGGGACCTTACAGACTGCTGTATCCACAGTGCTTGTCAGATAGTGGATACCCAATAAAATATTTGTTGAATGACTCTCACCTACTCCCATGGCTTCAATTTTCTTTTATATGCTGATGACTTCCACGGATACAGAAGTGTGTTGAGTCACCAGCGAAGAGCTGAAAACAACAAAAAGGGGTTTTTTTTATGGGGAAACCTGGTAGATGATAATCATTAACTGAGGTACGGAATACAGGAGATGGAACTTGTGTGTTCGTATGGGACATATTGAGTTCAGTTTGGGGTCTGCTGAATCTGAGATTCCCACAGAGTAGTTGAAAATGTGGGATTTTGGAGCTCAGAAGAACGGTGAAGGCAGGATTAGAGAGTTCAGCAATCACAGGGGTTAGGTAAGATCATTGGGGTTGGGCAGAGATGTAGAATGAGAAAGAGGGTCAACAACATTTATGTGATCGGCAGACGAAGAGGAAGCAAGAAAAGATAGATAAGAATAGCCATAGTGGGACTTCCCTGGTGGTCCAGCGGGTAGGACTCCACGCTCCCAATGCAGGGGGCCTGGGTTCTATCCCTGGTCAGGGAACTAGATCCCACCTGCATGCCACAACTAAGGGTCTGCATGCCACAACTAAAAGAACCTGTGTGCAGCAGTGAAGACCCAGCGCAGCCAAAATAAATAAATTAAATAAGTAAATATTTAAAAAAAAATATATATATATATAAGAATAGCCATAGCAGTGGGGGGGCGGTGTATGGGGTGTGTGTGGATAGGTTTAGTGAACTGGGTAGATTCACTAAAGCAAGGCGGGGGGAGTGTTTTAAGGAGGGATTGGTTAACTGTGAGGACTGCAAAGGGTCACATTGGTTGAGGACTGAGAAGAGGTTCTGATTCCCTAACTTTGGGATAATCAAGAAGATTATTCATTTGGCAAATCTTTATCGAGATACAGAAATAAAAAAGCATTCTGCATCATAAGGGAGCTCAGGAATTCAGAGGAGCGGGAGGTTGGCATTTGTGCTAGAGCTAGAATTGTTGAGTTGTAAGGGATTTGGGTGGTTGAATGTTAATGTTGGCAACATTGGATTGCCCAGACATACATTTCATTAGGAAATCATAACTGGAAGTTTGAAAGTGGCTTCTTGCTTGTGTTTTCATTCATAAATTATAATCAAGAAAAAGAAATTGTAGGAGTGAAGATTGGTCTTTTAACAGACAAATTAAATACTGGTGTTCAGTGACGTATACTTTGTGCTATAAATTAGTTTATACAGCATTTATGAGTCAAACCTAGGCAATTAATTCTTACAGTTATTCAAAAAGAATCAGTCATAAAGATAATAGGGAGAAAGCAGGGATTAGTTAAGGTAAACGCTGATTTTGGATAATCAAGATTTTACTGTGTTTTACAAGAAATGCATTGTTTTGCCTTGTTTGCCTCGTGTGTGTGTGTGTGTGTGTGTGTGTGAGACACTGTGCTTACTGAAACATGAAAAACTTGTTTGTTTCAGGATCAGATTTGCAAGTATGTCTCCCCAAGGGCCCAACATGCTGCTCAAGAAAGATGGAAGAAAAATACCAACTAACAGCACGATTGAACATGGAACAACTGCTTCAGTCTGCAAGTATGGAGCTCAAGTTCTTAATTATTCAGAATGCTGCAGTTTTCCAAGGTGAGTTCTGGGGATCATTTGAGATGTGCTGCTCAATGGCATCATTATTTGGGCACTGGGCTTTCAAATGCTAAGTATAATTTATAAATTACCATTCCAACATTAATACTTGTCATAAAAACCTCCCAGTGAGGGACTTCCCTGGTGGTGCAGTGGTTGCGAATCCGCCTGCCTATGCAGGGGACACGGGTTCGATCCTTGGTCCGGGAAGATTCCATATGCTGTGGAGAAACTAAGCCCGTGCGCCACAGCTACTGACCCCTCAAGCCACAACTAGAGCCTGTGCTCTGCAACAAGAGAAGCCCGCATGCCTAGAGCCTGTGCTCTGCAACAAGAGAAGCCACTGCAGTGAGAAGTCCACGCATGGCACCGAAGAGTAGCCCCAGCTCGCCGCAACTAGAGAAAGCCCGCATGCAGCAATGAAGACCCAACACAGCCAAAAAATAAATAAAAATTAAAATTAAAAAAAAAACAACAAACCTCCCAGTGAGAGAGTCTGGTTAAGGAAAAACATGGTTTTTAGAGAAGCTGCATTACAATCTTTGGAAAGGTGGGTATTGTCAAAAATCATTGTCTAAGGACATTCTGTTTACCTGTATGTAAAGGATGAAATCTCTGAAGAAAGAATAAATGGTACTTTCCCTCCACTAGCCCATAAAACTTGTTTAAAAAACAAAAATGTTTACTTAAATACCAGTTTTCTCCAGGAGTTAGTTGGATATTTGTAGAACATGCACAAGCTCTTTCTGACCACTGGGACTATTTCCATCTAAGAGGGAAAAACTGGCTTAATGGCCCTACATTTTCTCATTTGTGTGAGTGATTATCCTTTCTCTTTTTCTGAGTCTCAGTCCTTAATATACCTGTGTACGACTGTAAAAGATAGCTGTTGTGGTGTTACCAGAATGGGTAGGAAATTACATTTCTCCTTATTAACTTGTAGGACTGTCATAGCTGGATGGGGAGTATCTCCCTTGATTCAGAGACCCAGCTAGGAGGATGATGGTAGTGGTGAGAGCAAACACTTATATAGCATTATGTGCTAGGTACTCTTTTAAGTGTTTTACATATATTAATTCATTTAATCCTCACAATAAACCCTATGAAGTAAGTAGTATTATTAGTTTCCCCATTTTATGGATGAAAACTCAAGGCACAGAATGGTTAAGTACCTTGCCCAAGGTCACACAACTAATAAATGGGGAAAGTAGGATTTCAACCCAGTTGGCCTGGCTCTCAGAGTGTATGCTTTTAACTACCTCGTTATGCCACTTCCTGTGAAAGAAAGTTAATTATGGATATTGGGGCTTTCTTCTATCCTTCCTTAAGCAGGTGGAATCAGCTGCCTTTTTCTTGTCCCATAAGGAGAGAATTGGCACCTTTATAAGAATTAACCTGTTTGAATTGTAAGGTGGGTTGATTATAGTTTCTTTTGCATATTATAATGAAATACTTAGAATAAGCTGAGAAAATTATTCAAATTAGCTAATAAAACATACATTCACAACAGTTTCTTGGGTCAAAGCCTCGGGATGTTGGGTTGATTATATGAAGTATAATACAGAAGCTTGAAGTATTTGTTAACCTATTTATGCAGTCAGACTCTTGTGAAGAGTTTGTTGAGACTAACAATTTGGCAAAAGAATGAATAATTTAAGCTCATTTTAAAAATACATGTACCATTCATGTACTTCTTAGATTGATTTTTGGAGCTGAGCTACTAGCTGAAAGTAGGGTGATAAGAAGTGATGTGACATGAGGATCTAGTTGAAGTGGAGGGCTGAATCTTACTCTATGGGCTGTGGAGGGGCTTTTCTAGAATGGAGTATTTGTGATTTGTTTCATTCCCAGAATAACCAAGCCCACAGATGTTATCTTACCATTGCCTGGCTGGATGGGGGTGGTGGAGTGATCACGCTGGTATTCTAGCGTGAAGAGTAGCTGACGTGGCTGTCTATCTGAGGGCCTTGCATGTCAGCATTCACATCTCTGTCCAGTTCTGCATTTTGCATGTTGTGTTTTCTAGTTCTGGAACAGCATAAGACTAAGAGAGAAAGGAAGTTTTGACAAGATTTTGATTGGATTAGCTTCCAGATATGGCTGCTATAGAATGGAAGCTGAACGCTTGTCATGTGAACAGAGGGTAGGGAGTAGGGGGGCAGCACCTACTCGTTCTCTGTTTCTCTCATACACACGCACACACACACACACACACACATACATATAAATATATTATTTCTTAAATTGTGGGGGCAGGCAGAAGGACAACCCTAGCAAAGGAACACGGAGACAACTAATGTCTGAACTCATTGCCGGTGCCTTCTACCTTGTCACCATATGTACTCATTCTTTATCTTGTCTCATTCTCTCTTCTTATTCTTTTCCTGCTTCGCTCTTAGAAAAAATAAACCCCATAAGAACCAAATAAAACATGGTCCCAGACCTCAAGGCAATTATGCCATGTTTGTAGAGACACTGCCCCAAATCCTTTCTGTAGGATTGTCTCCTTGTCTGGAGAGACAAGACTAAAATCAGGGACTGCTACAAGATGATGTATTACTGATTGCTGAGAAAAAGAGAGTATCCACTTTTTTCTTATAACTACTTAGTAGTCCAATGAATTTAATTGGCGGACACAGTTGCTTTTTCCCTAAAATACACCCCCTCCCCAAGATTCTGGTAGAACAAATTGTTGAGAAAATTGCTCCAGTACTTAACTCCTATGAAATTTGATGTGAGCTGTTTTCACCACGTGAAATTGAAGATAGCTCATCTTGATATTGGCCTAGATCCACAATCTCTTTAGGGTTCCTTCACTAGTTCACATTGGGGGTATTAAGCAGTGAGTGCTTTCTGCAAATATGTGCACAGTTTCACGAGCAATCCTTACTGCCTCGATTTGGAGTTTATGTCTTCGTTTGCAGGAAGCCTTTGCCCTCATAAATGAGCCTGGGAACCTTTGCTACAGTAGTTGGAGTGCTCTATTGCTAATGTTGTCTTGATAATGATTGAAGCATTTAAAAAAGTTGTTCTCTATTTTCAATCTTTGCATTGCCTCGTTTCCTAAACTTAATTTACTTTGATGCGCTTAGTAAAATGGGGCAGCACAATCGTTTTTTGTTTCTGCTTAATTAATTCTTTTTTGAAAAACTTCGCTGAAAGTAGATTTTCTTCTCTCTTTTTCTTCTCCCCTACCTAATAATGATGATGATGATGATGATAATAGTGACAGTTATATTAAGTGCCTACTATATGATGCTTACTTTTACATAATTATCTCATTTAATTTTCCCAGCAGCTCTATGAGGTTCATACTGTAATTATCTCCATTTTACAGATGAGGAAACTCATTGATGCCACAGCTTCTTCCAAGCCATCATGTGACATGGTTTTCCTGTTCTTAGTGTGCTTGAAGTAAAACAAAATTAAGAAATTGTAGGATTTGTGGTCCTTGAGAAGAAAAATGGGATAGAATTCTGAGTTTTTCATCATATCTCCACCACCTCTACACTTTCGAACCTTGAGTTCTGTGTTCCTTGTAGAATTTCATTATAACTTTCAACCTTGTACCATCAGGAACTATTTGGGGTATGTCCGGGTTTTTTCTGTACGTTGGAGGATTCCAGTCTTCCCCAGGGTACCACTGACTTTGAGTGAGAACAGACTCTTCAGAATGCAGCAACACTTCGCTTTTCTGGAAGTTGTCTCTCTCACAACTTGAACTTTCTTTATCAGAGAGGAGAAATGGTGGTTAAGCAGAAAACATCTCCGTTCACCTAAAACGACGTGGAGCTCCTGCTTCATGTACTTGTCTCATCTGAGAGCTCCTGGGTCCTTGTTCAGAGCCTACTACCGTTCTGAATTTATGCACAGTCTTTACGAGCTTGATTCTCTAGTTTTCCAGCCGGTAGTAGATAAGCAGTTAACTAGAAGGGCTTTGAAAGACTGCCAGAGGGAGGTACATATGAGCAGCAAGAAGCTAACGAGTGACAGTAAGAGTGGAGGACATAAAAGTGACTCAAGAACTCACTGAATGTGGCAGTTGGGGGCATTTTATAGAGGAGTATATCCCTACCTGTCTCAGTAGCCCCTATGTTATAATAGATCCAACAACTAATGTTCCTAGTGATGGCTGTGAATTGATAAGGAAAGATCAAGTTATGTTCACTGTTTTTCCGTTAATATTTCCATTTTGAATGGCTAAAAATATTTTTGGTGCTTCAAGGCAATGGAAGAAACACTGGACTTGGAGTCAGAAAAATCTAAGTTCTAATTCTAGTTCTCTGTTTATGGCCTTTATGACTTTGGGTGGTTACTGTATTATCTAGACAGCTCATTTTTGTGGACCACTTCACCCCACATGGGGCCAGGTAAATGATGTGTTACCATTACAGACATAATCCCAGACAAAGCTGGACTTCATGATGTAATTCAACAACTTTTGCCCCATGTAGATGACGTTGAAGCAGCTCCAGTGCACAGGTGAGAGAGCACTTAGGCAAAGGACCCTTTGAAAGAGGGGTTTATTTTATGCATTCTTAGATGTGAAGCTGAGCTGTTTGAAATATCAATACTTCCAGGAGCAATCCTTTTTTCAGCTTCCTGAAGCTTCTCTTCCAAATATACCTATCTGGTATATTTTACACACAAGCAAGAGGCTAGATCACGAAGGCGTTGTTGTGTTCCGGCCATATTTTCGTTGCATATTCTGGTGCACGCTATCATGGCAGAGAGGAAGAAAAGCGCTATCTTCATCCAGCGTTGGAAGGCTTTCTCCTACCTGCTGTCTCTGGAGGAGATGAAGGGGGAGGAAGCAGTGTTGCTGTGCGTCTTCTCTTTCTCTGCTCCCTTATTTTCTGTTTCCATCTGCTCTTGGCAGTTCTTCTACTTTTTTTCTGTCAGATTCCTGTCTCTCCCACTCCCCCTAAATAAAATTACCCTTGGTTAGAGCACCCTTTTCCATCAGCTCAGAGCAATTTCTCCAGTCATTTCTGCTTGAAATAACTGTTTAGGGACACTATTCAAGCAGAGCTCTTTTCCTTCACAGTTAATATGTGACTGAATAATTGCTTGAATGTTGATAAACATGTTTTTGAGATTCAATCATTTGTTAATTTAGTTTTTATAATGTAGTGGGGATTTTAAGTGAGTACTGAGCAATTTTTCTCCATTTCACGCTTTTTTCCTTTTGACTAGTCTGACAGTTCTCCTGCCCATGCTGAGCCCCACTGAACTCCTCGGCTCAAACTGCCGGCCATTCCGTCACAACCCTTTCTTTTTTGAAAATAACGTATACGGGAGAAAATAATTA
Source organism: Stenella coeruleoalba (assembly GCF_951394435.1). Taxonomy (NCBI): domain Eukaryota; kingdom Metazoa; phylum Chordata; class Mammalia; order Artiodactyla; family Delphinidae; genus Stenella; species Stenella coeruleoalba. Next base: position 108,958,712 of record NC_137152.1, on the reverse strand, counting down.
CATTGATGTCTAATCAGAACTTAATTCATTTGCCAGGGCCAAATATAATGACATTAAACTGAATAGGAGAATTTTAGGAACGCAGACCATGACCATGAGTGAGGTTATATATCCTCAGAAATGTAAATTATTAATCAAACCACTCATCTGTACAGCAAAGCTCTAGTAATCCCATTATAAAAGGGTGAATTTCTCATCAGAGGCCAGAAGATGCTGGCTTTAATTAGTGTACTTTTATGGAGTTGACTCAAAGAGATATTTTGGTTACAAAGTTATAAAAAATGTGATTCTTTAATTATTAGTGCTGTTGGAAAAACAACTGGAAACTGGGTGTTTAAAGTTATTTTGGTTTTAAACTAAGAACTTTCTGGATTTAATTCAGTTTCAAAATTCTGTGGCTTTAGCCAGAGCCAGAGGCTGGGGAGGGTTGTAAACCCTTCCTGTGCCCTCTATTGATTTAGAAGTCAGTCATTAGACCGAAAACTGTTTAATAAAAAGAGCCTACAAAAATGGCGGGTGTGGAGTGTTCTTGGGCCAACAGTGAGGTGAGGAGATTATGTAGATTAACTCCTTACCCCAGCGCGTGCGCCTTGGTTCAGTAGGGCTCTGAACTCCCCCCTATAGCTGCCATTATCATCGCCCACCTTCTCACTAGTGGACCCAACAAAGCAAATTAAAGGACATTGTCCCTGCCCTCTAGAAGCTTCCAGGAAAAATACCACTTTTGCCCAGTGATTATTCCCCACCCCTCCCCCACTGGGATTTGTTTACTTTCTGAAAACATATGTTCCTTCTCCTCTTTCTGTCTCACTGAATTGCAGTACCTGATATTTGAGTAATGAAGCATATGTTTGAGAGATTTGAATTCTCCTGTCAATCGAGTGGAGGTAGAAACAATTTTCCTCGAAGCTGGAAGTGGTAACATAGAAATTAAAAACACCTTTCCTTCTATTGACTGTGAGATGCTTCCAGGGGCTGCGGCACACCCTCATACTCCTGCTTTGCCCTGTCTCCTCTTTCAGTCAGTCACCGGCTCTTGTTTCTTCCTTCATACTCCTCCCCATCTTTTCCCTACATTCTGTTCCCCTTTGCCCTCCCTGGGCCTCAGTTGTCTCACTGATCACATGCCGTTGCCTTCTAGCTCTGTTTCTCTGATTTTAGTTCCAGGCTCCCATCAGCTTACATCTAGACTACCTGCAAAGGCCGAATGGGGTTTCATGCCTTTAGTCTGCTCCTTTGCTTTCCAGTCCAGCAGTGGAGTGTAAGTTTAAGAGGGCAGGCTCTGGAGTCACTTGGGCTGGGTTTGAATGAGTCTTGGTGGCATAGGTAGAAGACGTGGAGCTGGTGTGGAGAAGAGAAAGTTGAAGGCTTCGGGTGAGAATCAGAAACCTCCTCACTGAATATGTATTTATGTCAGGGAGAGAGGAATGAAAAATGTCCTGTTCTGAAGTGTTTTACTTGTATTATCTCATTTAGACCTCACAACAACCCAGTGAAGTTGGTACTATTATTAGCCTCATTTTATTGCTGAGGAAGTGGAGGCTTAGAGAGATGAAGTAAGTTTTCTAAAGTTGCACAGCCAAATAGATAAATGGCAGAGACAGGAATTGAACCCAGGATGTACAGCTCCAGGGCCTGTGCCCTTAATCACCATGTGTTTTATAGCCACTGTGTATTTTGTTTCATGGTCACAGACAATCTCCCCAGTTCTAGCTTGCTTTCTTGCAGGGGAATTCTATTATATTTAACTAAAAGCATTTGCTGAGCAAGTACCTAGCACGTCTGAAGGCAGGTTATTGTAGGGGATTCAAAGATACCTCACGCCTACCTTCAAGTAGCTCAAATTTCAGAAACTGAGACTTATGCGTGAGTAATTTTGGTACAAGGCATCCTATGGGAAATGCGGCAAGAAAAATTTTAGCAGGTTTCTGAGGGAATAGGGGTGGATCCAGGTTTTTTAAGGCTCAAAGCTTACACAGTTTGAATGCCCTCTTAGAAGAAGGAGACAAAGTGAAAAAACAAAATGCCTGTGGGGTTGGAAGAGATTAATTCCAACTAGAGGGTAGAGGTTCTTGGAGGAGATTGCCTGTATGAATTCTCCAGACGGACGTGGCTTTTGATCAAAGAGAAGGGCCGGTAAGGGAGTTAGGTAAATCAGTGCACATCTTTTTCTAAATTTAAATTAAAATTTAAACATTATTAATTACCTTCTAGATACCAGTCTTTCTGGACTTCCTAGCTAGCGTTACAGTCATCCCTTCTGAAAGGACAAAACATCTAGGGGAGAAGCAGAGGGGCATAGTGAGACGGGCATGCGCTCTGCCTTCAGGCAGACTGGAGTCTAAGTTCCAGCTCTACCATCTCCTCTCTTTGTTACCAAGAGCAACTCACTTCTCTCTGAGCCATGAATTAAAGAGGGTTAAATCCAGTGAGGACTGTGAAGAACTCAGGCCTGTGCTGCTCTATAGGAACCAAATGCATGGTAGCCATTGTTTTTGTTATTCCCTCTCATACGTTTATAAGCATAATTGTATATGAAGTATAATATCTGCTTTGTGGTACTCAATGTCACATATCTGGTACATATACAATTAAAAATGCTTTTCATGCTTTAATATAATTTAATTAATATTGAAATGCTCTAATATACCCACTCATAATCTTGTCATTCAGAGAAAACTGCTAATAACATTTGTGTGTGTTTTCATTCTTTCTCTGTGTCTATGTGTATATTTAAGACTAAATAGTATATGTTTTCTGCATGGTCCTCTAGTGGTCTGAATGAGTTAACGTAGCCTCTAGATCTAACTAGCAATGGCAGACTCTGATTTCATTGAGTTGATTAGGAGAGGAAGGAGAACAAAAATGATGAAATCAGGATGTTTATCGTGCTTCCCTCCTTTGGTTGAAGTTCTTTAGCATTAGTACTGGACCTGATTAACTGAAATGTAATTATCAGATTAGACCAGGTTCTACAGTATTCCCTCTCCTGGGATCCTGTGTTTTTTCTTTCTAGCACTTATCAAGTTGGTAGTGATATATGATGGTTATTTGATTAACGTGGGTCTCCTTTACTAGAGAATGATCTCTCTGAGGGTAGGGCTTATGCGTATTCTACCTCAACCCTGTATCTCCCAATGAGATAGTAGACACTCAGTAAATGTTTCAGTGAATACACACACACACACACACACACACACACACACATATACATATACACAATTAAAATAAGTAGTATTAATAGAAACAGGTTACTATCTCTTCCACTTCCTCTGCAATAACTACTGATACCACTATGACCAAATGGACAGAAAAGTTATAAGCTGTTGCTTACAGCATTTGTTTCTAGGTTTTGAAATCTACTCAGGTATAAGATCTTAAAAGTCTCTAGATAGTGGATCAATGCTTGTGCATTGAGATGGAATGTAATAGAGCAAACTTTGTTTCAGGATATTGTTTTTATTAAATAAGTTTTTACTATACAAATGAGTATACATGTTTATTAGATAAAATGAAAAAAACACAAAGAAATGAAAAAGTAGAAAATAAAATGACCCACATTCTATCCCCCAGAGGATAACTACTGTTAACATTTTAGTATCTAATCTTACATACTTTTGTTCAGTATTGTACATATGCAGGTGTGTGTATATATATTTAGAAAGTGGATTACACTGCCTTTTCATGTACTATATTATAGCCATCTTTCCATGTAACAATTTCTATACTATAATAACAATAGAGTATTTAGGGGCCACCTACTACTTAGTCATGCTGTTGTCTCATATGTTATTAATCCAACCCTTTCTATTGTTAGAAATTTAGGTTACTTTCAGTAGACCATAGTGAGATAAATAATGTCCATGTAAGTATATTTATGCATATCTTTAATTATTTCCTCAGGATAAATTCCTGGAACTGGAATTGCTGGGTCAGAGGCTATGCAGTTTTTAAGGTTTCTCACATTTATTGCCTGTTTGACTTCTGTAACGTTGTATCTCTTTTCACTCCCACTAGCAATGTATGAATGTCCATTTTCCTGACCATTTGCTGTTTGCCCTTTTACAATAACCCCAGTTTAGGTGAAGAAATAGTACTCTTTTTTTTAAATTTATTTTTTTACTTATTTATTTTTGGCTGCATTGGGTCTTCATTGCTGCGCACGGGCTTTCTCTAGTTGTGGCAAGCGGGGGCTACTCTTCATTGCAGTGCGAGGGATTCTCATTGCAGTGGCTTCTCTTGTTGTGGAGCACGGGCTCTAGGCACGCGGGCTTCAGTAGTTGTGGCACGTGGGGTTCAGTAGTTGTGGCTCGCGGGCTCCAGAGTGCAGGCTCCGTAGTTGTGGCGCACGGGCTTCGTTGCTCCGTGGCATGGGGGATCTCCCCAGACCAGGGCTTGAACCCATGTCCCTTGCATTGGCAGGCAGATTCTTAACCACTGAGCTACCAGGGAAGTCCCCTCTTTTTTTATTATGAAAATTTGTTGGTCATTTGTACTTTTTATTTTGCGTTTTTTCTCATTAATATTATTTCATCATTTAAAAAAATTTAGCTGTTCATTGTTCTTATTGAGATGCCCTTTTCTTATTGATTTTTAAGAGCTCTTTATATATTCAGGATGCTAACCCATTTTATATGTTATAGGTTGCTTTTACTGATTTGTTAATTCAATTTTTATTTTTTATGGTGGTTTAAAAGAACCTTCAGTCAAATATGTTGATATCTTCCTTTGGCTTCCAATATATTGTTTGACTCTTTCCTAATAGATGTTAGCCTTAGATGAATCAGACGTGTGTTTTATTTCCTATTCTGAGAGTATCTGTGTAAAAATCGGTAATAAAGTGTCTGAGTTTGTTTTCTTATGTGTAAGATAACACCTGATCTGCCGACTTGCCAGAGCTTCTGAGGATCAAAAGAGGTAATGTATATAAAAATGCTTTGAAAAGTTTAAAGGATGATTGTTGTTGTTCAGTTGTCTTTGACACTGACCGCTAGTCTGAATGAGTTCCTGTTTACTGCTATCAGCATTGCCTTTTTTCCTCCTGGATTTGAGAACTTTCTGACCATTTACTAGGACATAATCTTGGTCTAGAGTTGCACTGGAGTCTGTGCTCTGGTAGCTGGAAAGGTGCTGGGAGGGTGGTGAAACGTTACCTGCAACCAGTCTCTTTGCGTGGAGCATGGATTCTGGGCATCCTTCCCACCTTCCCAGCTGGGAAAATGGGCCCTGGAACTATTCTTTGATGTAGTGTGTGTGTTTACTCCCACATGCCCCAGCCCTTGAAGGGTAGCTAAAGAAACTCATTCAGTGAGGCCAAGGCGCCTGTTCCTGTCCAACAGAGTAGTAGGTGGGGGGAAACCCAAAAGCCTTCTGTCCACACTCCTGTTCCTGGGGACTGGAAAAACAGTACTCTTTCTAGCAATTAACATTTGAAACAGATACACTGGCCTATAAGATAAATCAGTGGTTTAGCATTGTTTTGTGGTACACATTCTGGGGGGAAAACCTTTTATTTTTAAATTGTGAGATGACCAGAATTATCCCTCTAAATGCCAGCTTAAAAAAAATCAGTGGCAGGAAAGACAAAGTATCTCATGCATCAAAGTAATCATTAGTGGAAAAACAAAGTGTGTTCTTTCTGGCAATCTCTGCCAGAAGGTAGAGATGGCTGATAGTGAAAGAAGAGGCTTAATGATGCACGTATTATTTCAAATATAACCTTGAGAGCTTTTGTTTCTGTTTTGATGGGAGGGAAAGATAGTGTATATTCAGATAATTTAAGCCTTCTTGAAGGTCAGAGACCTCTGGAAAGTTGGTGAGGTTAGACATTTGAACTCATCTGGGTCACTTACATGAAGGAGAAGCAAGGTTAACTAAGTTTACTGAGAGTCTACTATGTGCTAGGTTTGATTAATCTTCCTAATGGTAGTGATACCGCTAGGTATTATTATCCCCATTTCACAGATATGGAAGCTGGAGCTAGGAGCCATTAAGCAATTTGCCCAAGGCCACATAACCAGTAAGTGGCAGCATTAACTTTCTAACTTCAAAGTCATTGCTCTTTTCATTGAGCCACACTGTCTCCCTTGGAGGTTGACGATAAAAATAAGATTTGTGAAGTGATAAAAATGATCATAGAGAGTTTTGAGAAATAGAAAGTGCTCTTAGGAATCTGTACAGTAATGGAGAAATAAACAAAATGCCCCAAGAATGGCCCCCAAATTTTATTTGGCATAAGGATTCAAATTCCATTGATGTGAAGCGATTCTCTATAGGGACATACTAGGGCGAGTTAATTGTACCCCGAGTGTTCTATAGCAGCGCAGCAGCCTTTCCTGTTGCCTCATAAAGAATCGCACACACCCCCTTCAGAGTTCATTTTAGTACTTTTCAGCCTGACATCTAAAGGAGCTGCTACTCTGACGAACACAACCTGGCCAGATGTTATTATTTTGCACTACATTTAATTTCTTCCTGCTAAAGATTTAGACTTCTTTTCCCTGATAAAGATCAGGGGAAATTGTCTGGTATTTACAAAATCCCATCCAGGCGTATCTGTTACAATGTTCACTTAGCAAAGTTTATTAGATTATTAGGGCTTTAAACCCTTGGGCTCTTTCGGTATTGAAATTAAAAAAAGAAAAACCCAAACATCTTCAACAAATTTAAGTGGCATAATTAGACCCTGGGCTTGTCTTACAGGCATTTTAGAAATATGAAAATGATTTAAATAGTATTTGCTTCCTGAGAAACTTGCTGAGTTTGACAGGGATGAAAGGAAGGCGGTTATGCTCCTTTGGTCTCCTGAGTTAATGGGGAAAGTGATATCTGAAACTGAAATAAATTTGCTAGAGTTGTATGGTGAAATTACTCCCATAAGTAGTTAGCCGTATTGCACAGGGCCTCTCTTTCTTGGCCTAGTTAAAATGTGGGCACTACAGTGTTAGAAGAACACGTGGGTCTGTCATTTCCTTGCTCGTGAAATCTGTCGGTACTTAGAGGAAACACTGAACTGGACTCTCCGAACTCTAATTCTTTGCCCATATCTACAATTCTAGGCGTATGAAGACCATAATAGAAATATTCAATATTCTCAAGGTATAATAAGTTACGGTTTGTACACACTGTAGTTTTCCTCAAGGGATTTCAGTGTGCTTTACGTGCAATAATTGTATTTTCAAGCATTTCCAAGTTGAAAGTTAGTGGCACTCCTGTTATTTTCTCTTCTGTGTGAATGTAGACATGGGAGGGTTGAGATGGTGACCTGAATTAGTCAAAGTAAGGAGCTAGGAACTGATCTGGAGCTTTCGCTATATGATGTACAGAAGAGAGAGAAGCTAGACAGAAGCAGTCTAATTATGCTTATTTGTTTCGGGTAGTGGGGTGGAGTGGTACTAATTCAGGCACCAGCATTTTGGACCATTAGACTTGGCATAAGAAAGAGAGAGGGATGTTTAAGAACATTGACTGGAAGTGTTAATTACATATGCCAACTTGAGCATTTTATTCTATTGTATATTTACTTGGCATTAGACTAGGTTTTGAACAAATTGTTAAAGCCTAGTTCTTTAGAGACTATGTTAGAAATGTCTCCCAATAAAGCAGGACCACAGTTGGCCTTTTCCTTCTTATTCTGAAGGTGGTCAGAAGCCCTTTATATGAAAACTGTAATAATGCAAACATATGTCTGTACATCAAATATACAAGCAATAAATGCCGAAATGGCAGGAGGTAAATATTTTGTAAAAATTAATGATCTTGAGTGAACTCATTAACTGTGGCTCTGTTAATTTGAATATTGTGATAATTTGACTTGGACTGAAGTTTCCTTTCATCCCATTTATGAAGAAAGAATCTGCTAAACAAATCAACAGTGTATATAAGATTTGTAGGAAGGCATGTTTAACTTGCTTGAAGGACTTGAGCAAGCCTATTATTGGGGCTGCTAATTACAATGAGCTTTGCTTATTAAAGCCAACCTGATAGAACCTCTACTTGGAAACACTTTATTAGTAGTGATTTTGAGTTACTCTAGGTATGGAAAAAATAATAAAAAGTAGCCTACTGTTTAAGAGAATAGATTCTGGAATAAATCTCGTTACCTAGGGGAGCCCACTTAACCTCTCTAAGCCTCAATTTCCTCATCTCTAAAGCAGGGATAATAAATAATAGGACCTAACCACACACAGTTGTTGTGAGAAGTAAATGATATGGTGCATATAAAACTTAACTTAGCATAGTGCCTAGTATACAGCAAGTGCTCAATAAATGTTCGCTGGTGTTTGTTATTCTCGGAAAGTAGTTGTCAGTCACACTTCACTTACTTAAACTATCCCTTCCTTCATCAAATCAGACTAGTGAAGATGTTCCCAGACAACATCCTGTTTGTTGAGCTAGCCGCTCCTGAATTTGAATAAGAGGCCCTCTGGGGACAGTAACTTAATAAATTTTCCTACCTGTTCTATAGACCAAATATATACATGGAAGGGGATGATTACCAGGTTCAAAGTCTTTTCAGTTTCCCAGGAGGGAAATTCTAATTGAGCAGATATTATGTTATAAACCTAGCTGACCATGAGTTGAGATTGTGAAGTTAATTTGGAGACTGAAAAATACCAAGAGTTTATATGTCTGAATATTTTATGATAAAATTTCTAATATTATTCCTTTTCTGCTATCCTATTGATAGTACATAAATTATAGGTGTTAGTTTTGAAAGAGAAATTGGTAAATACTGGTGACTATAAAACAGAATATAAATACCACTGAGAATTCTAACACCTAGAGATGACCATAAGCTTTCTGCCTTTCTCTCTGCATATATTCAAATACACACATGTAGATTTCCTTACAAAAATGGAATCATACTGCACACATTAAAAGCAGCGCTATTGATAAAACAGAGAGGGTGCATGTTATTTTCAGGTGTGCCTTAAAATAGGGCATTAATTTGTAATCATGAGATGGACTTGAACTTGAAAAATTGCATATAATTTTACATCTGAGAGTCCTTCTCAGATCTGTTTCTGTTGAGACCAGTAGAAATTCAGCACAGAGAATATGGATTCAATTATCTTTATAGGTCCATTATAATTTGGAATTGATGTGTATGTGTGTGTGTGTGTGTGTGTGTGTGTGTGTGAGAGAGAGAGAGAGAGAGAGAGAGAGAGAGAGAGAGAGAGAGAGACTGCCTGTGTATCTTGGGTGGAGATTTTTCCCTGTTGTGTGGTCGAGTGACAAGAGCATTGGACTGTGGGTAAGAAGATATGGCTTGTAGCTCTGACTCCATCATGACTCACTGGATGACCTTAGGCAATTAATCTCATTTCTCTGGGCTTTCGTTTTCTCATATATAAAATGTGGGGTTAGACCAGATAATTTCTACAGCTGCTTGCAGCTCAGAGAGTCTGAGTTTTTTAAAATCAAAGTTGCCTGTCTGCCTGGAAGAACCTGAGGCTCTGTGGATATCTTCCTAAAGAGAGGACAGTGATGAATCTCAACAGTTTCTTTGACGCCGGATAGACCAAAGCTGTAATTTTTAGCCTATCAGGCATTTAACTTTTGAAAGTGCTAAATCCTCCATTAGGAATAAATGTGGAAGCTGCAGGTTATTTATTGTTATTTACACTTTCCATTCATAACTGTCAGCATCAAAGGCTCTGTCGACATAACTGCGTCAATGAGGTTAGCTTTAATCAGTTTAGTGGCGGCTAAGTCACAAATATATCAAATAGCCAATCATAATGCAGGAGTCCTCTAAAGGCTGACTGAATTATTTATTTTGTTATGATGAAAATGTCTGGGCTTTATTGGGTTTTTTTTTGAAGAACTTGATTCGGCTTGAAGTCTAGAAGATAAAAGATCAGTGATTGCTTCTTAGATTTTATTCTGCCTTCCTTCAAGGCTTTTCATTTTTCACAAGCCGTTGTTAGCACTTTTAAGTCAAGTTGAGAGAGCTGTGATATTTTTTATCTTAGGGGTTTAAGCACGTGTGAAAAACTTTTACCTTTGATTTCTTGTCCCCCTTCTGACATGTGGAAGCTGTGTGACCTTGAACTAACCACTTAATCTGTTTGAGCCTCATCTTCTTACAGACTTTTTTTGTTTGTTTGTTTGTTTTATTTGCGGTACACGGGCCTCTCACTGTTGTGGCCTCTCCCGTTGCGGAGCACAGGCTCCGGACGCGCAGGCTCAGCGGCCATGGCTCACGGGCCCAGCCGCTCCGCGGCATGTGGGATCCTCCCGGACCGGAGCACGAACCCGTGTCCTCTGCATCGGCAGGCGGACTCCCAACCACTGTGCCACCAGGGAAGCCCTGAGCCTCATTTTCTTTGTCTGTAAAATGCGGATAATCTTAGTCTTTTCTAAATCTCAAATAGTTATGAGACCAAAATAAGATAATGCTTTAATTGCCATACAAATGTATGATAAACTTATTATCATTAAGTTATTGCTATTATTTAAGCCTTCAGTAGGTACGTCTGACTTGATATAACAGATACCATGCTGAAAAATTATGTGGAAGTCAGTTTTATACATCAGAACTCTTCTGTGTCTTACATTATATCGATATATTACCACAGAAAATTTTGTCCTCCAGAGGTCATTAAAAAATTAAAGAATTCAACAAACTTAAAATATATTCAGTACTGAAAAATGAGCTATATTCAAATTAAACATGCATACTGCAAATCATTTGAAATACAGTGCTACAAATATAGCTCCAGAGACTCTGAAAAGGGAAATAATTCATCTTGATTCAAAAATGCTCAGGACCTTTTAGGGGATGGGATGAGGGGGGTGAGGGAATGGGTGGCTGGCAGTGGGAGGTCAGGGAGAGGAGAAGAACAAGAAGAAAAACATTTAAAATATAGCTGTCCCTGAACAGTCCTCTCTGTGTCATTATAATAATGTCTGCACAACTTATTCTTTTTCCAGACATCTTTAATACAGACGGTGAAACCATAGTAGAAATGTGCCTTTGTACTTACAATAAAGTTGTATGGGCTCTCTACGAATCACTTTTGTTTCCTTTTTTTCTACCCAGCCATTCAGAGGCTCTGGTTACCAGCATAGCAGGAAAGAAAAGAGATAAACAGTTAGAGCCAAAGCAAAACACAAAGGAAGCAAGATTGGAAAATGGAGAAGCGTTGGGGGAGAACATTTGAGTATAGTAACATGGTCACTAGTAGGAAGAAACTGTTTCAGGTTTACATACTGAATTATCTCATGTTTAACTTGAGTCACGGCTAATTAATTTTCATGTGCTAAAGCAAATTTGCGTGTATTGAGCATGTACTAACTGAGAGCGGCATTTATTGAAAATTGAAGAGCTAGGCGGTTTTATTCCTGGTGTGACTGAAGCTGTGTTCCCAAGAATGATTCTTCAGCCTCATCTGATTGCAAGGCCCTTGGGAAGCTCAGCCCACAGAGAAGCGCCGGCCTTGGAATCAGAACACGTAGGTTCCAGTTCCAGCTTGATCTTTCTTCTAGCTCTGGGACCTGTAACCAGCAGGGATCTTTTTTTTCTTTTTTAACATCTTTATTGGGGTATAATTGCTTTACAATGGTGTGTTAGTTTCTGCTTTATAAAAGAGAGAATCAGTTATACATATACATATGTCCCCATATCTCTTCCCTCTTGCGTCTCCCTCCCACCCTCCCTATCCCACCCCTCCAGGCGGTCACAAAGCACTGAGCTGATCTCCCTGTGCTATGCGGCTGCTTCCCACTAGCTATCTACCTTACGTTTGGTAGTGTATATACGTCCATGCCTCTCTCTCGCCCTGTCACAGCTCACCCTTCCCCCTCCCCGTATCCTCAAGTCCGTTCTCTAGTAGGTCTGTGTCTTTATTCGATCATGTGGATCGGAGAGGAGGATGTCTGTCCCTTTCACTGAACTGAAGCTCCTTGAGGATCTTCTTTGAGCTCATCTCTGTATCTCTACCTCCTAGTTGGGTGTTGGTGAGTAGATACACGTAGTAGATTTTCAGCACACGTTGGTGGAACTTTATTTAATGTCTCTAAAGCTTGGGTTTCTCATCTATAAAATGGAGCTGCTACATGTTCAGTCTATATTATTTAGGAGAATATGAAGATGTGTATATAAAATTGCATATTAAACCAAACAACACTATACACTCACTCATGTAAGGGGCTATTACAAATTAGGGTTGTTATGTGTAAGTCACGTTTAAAAATATAGGGCTATCTTCTTAATGGAATATGGGCAATTTAACCTTTCTGAAGTGCAGTTTGTCTGTCCAAAGAGGTGAGTTGACTAGCACGTTGTTCCTTAACTGGATGGGTTGGAGGGGGTCCATAAAGCCCCTGAAATTGTATATAAAATGTTTTGTGTATGTGACTTTTTTTCTGGAGAGAGAGCACGTGTCTTAAATCAGATTTGGGGGTCTATGCACCCCCAAACAGTTAAGAACCACAAGGCTAGCTAATCTCTAAGATTCCATTCCACTCTAATCTGATTCTATTAGAATCAGAATCCTAGTCTGAACAAATAGATTCAAGTTTCCGATTATTTAATGGACTCAAATAAGTAGCCTCAGTTATTTTAACAGCACTAAAGTCAGGATTCCCAGATCTAATAATATCCTTTTGGGTACTGATTGTTGGTATATTCTGCTACCACTCAGATGCCAACTTGGCTTGAATGTTGCCTCCCATCTCCTTTCTCAAATGTAGTTATTTTGTCCTCACCTGTGTTGCTTTTAAGAGGGGCTGGATTTTGGTCCGCAGAATTAGACGCTTTACTCATGTTTGTCAACTGAGTGCAGTAAACATCCCTTAAAGAAATCAAATAGCAATAGCAAAGCTAAAGCCCAGGAGAGACATTAGAGGAGTTGTACCATTTAGGAGCCCAGCTGTGTTTGTTCTGATCATAATGAAGCTACTATATACCATTTAGTTCTCTTGGGAAGTGATACAGTTAAAATCCAGACATCTGTAGAAATAGCAAGGTGGCTTCAAGTTAGTTATGTACACTGAGCTTTCTCTTTTAATAAAGAGAGGTGGGAGAAAAAGTATCAAGTTAAGAAGTACGGGCAGTTTTTACAGTGAGTAGAAGGAAGTAGGCTTCCAGTCTGTTGTAGAATCCTATTCATTGCTGGCACTGGAAGGAGAAGACTGCTGACCACATGGGTGATCTCATCATAATCTTTGGGAGAAGAGCATCCACCAGCCAATCACTTAAACCAATATAGTGGGAAAAAAACCAATCAGGGAATAGGAAGCAGAAGATAGACTCTTCATTCATGGCTCTGCCACTAAGCAGATAGTGTATCATTGAGTAAGTCTCTTCCTGACGCTGAGCCTCCTGGCTTAGTCGTCATCTAGGGGCCTGTTCCAAGACTGCTGTAATTATTAATTAATTAATTAATTTTAATAGATCTCTTTTGGAGTATAATTGCTTCACAATACTGTGTTAGTTTCTGTTGTACAACAAAGTGAATCAGCCATATGCATACATATGTCCCCATATCCCCTCCGTCTTGCGTCTCCCTCCCACCCTCCCTATCCCACCCCTCTAGGTGGTCACAAAGCACCCAGCTGATCTCCCTGTGCTATGCGGCTGCTTCCCACTAGCTATCTATTTTACGTTTGGTAGTGTATATATGTCCATGCCCCTCTCTCGCTTTGTCACAGCTTACCCTTCCCCCTCCCCATATCCTCAAGTCCATTCTCTAGTAGGTCTGTGTCTTTATTCCTGTCCTGCCCCTAGGTTCATCGGTACCATTTTTTTTTTTTTAGATTCCATATACATGTGCTAGCATACGCTATTTGTTTTTCTCTTTCTGACTTACTTCACTCTGTATGACAGACTCTAAGTCCATCCACCTCATAATAATTATAATAATAGTGAGCGTTTCCATTTATTGTCTACTATGTGCCACTATGTTATGTGTTTTAAAACAAAATTGATTTACTTCTTATAGTAATCCTGTTAGGTAGGTGGTATTATCTTCATTTTATGGATGAGGAAAACTGAAGTTTAGAGAGGATAAGCAACTTGTTCAAGTACTGGCATCTGCCCACTCCCTCCTTATTTCCCTTCTCCCACAGCCAGTCATCGCCAAGTCCTGCTGGTTATACCTCTTTGTTATCCCTACAACCACTGCCCTGGTTTCAATGCTCAGCTCTAGCCTGGACTTTTAAACCACTTCCTAACTAATCTCCCTGCTTCCAGTTTTGTACCCTTCCTCTAGTGTCCATCAGTTTTTAAGATGTAACTCAGGTACCATTTCTTCCAAGAAACCTTCCCCGACCACCCCCTGTACTGGATTAGGTTACCTTCTTCCATGTCCCATAATACCTTGTTTGTCTCTGGTCTGCTTCATTAACAATATAACACTAGCCAATGTTTAATAGGTGTCTACTATCTACCAAGTACTGTGTTAAGCTCATTATATGCATTAAGTCATCGAATCCTCACAACAACCATATGAAGTGTAGGTACTATTAATACCATGTTTTTTTTTGTTTTTTTTTTATAAATTTATTTATTTTATTTTATTTTTATTTTTTTTGGCTGTGTTGGGTCTTTGTTGCTGCACGCGGGCTTTCTCTAGTTGCGGCGAGTGGGGGCTACTCTTCGTTGCAGTGTGTGGGCTTCCCATTGCGGTGGCTTCTCTTGTTGCGAAGCACAGGCTCTAGGTGTACGGGCTTCAGTAGTTGCGGCGCGCAGGCTCAGTAGTTGTGGCTCGCAGGCTCTAGAGCACAGGCTCAGTAGTTGTGGCGCACGGGCTTAGTTGCTCCGCAGCATGTGGGATCTTCCTGGACCAGGGCTCGAACCCGTGTCCCCTGCATTGGCAGGTGGATTCTTAACCACTGTGCCACCAGGGAAGCCCCCAATACCATGTTTTACAGATGTTCAGTAACTTGCCCATGATCACAAAGCTATTGCATACCAGAGCTGGAATTGCAAATGCAGACACACTTGAGAGGCTGGTCTCTCAGCCTCTGCTCTATACTGTCTTTTGCCTCAAGTACTGCCCTCACTATGGCTCTTTCTTAAATTACTTTTTAAAATAATTTGGATTTTGTGAAATCCAAATTAAAGTTTGAAGCTGAAAATGAACCATTCTCAGGCATTTTTGATAGACTTGAAGCACTAAAATGACCCCAGGATCAGGTAATTCTATATTTATATAAAGCTAAAAACACTTTAGAACATTTTTACTTCCAGGAGACACATGGTTCCTATTTTCCAGGTAACAAAACTGAGGATAGAGTTGCCTTCCATTCGCATTCTGATGAGGAAGACCTTAATCCATGAGGTGCTTTTTCACATTAACCTTTTCTTTCACGAAACATAGAAATCGTTTGGTGTCTAACCAGAGAAGCACTCACGAGTGATTTACGGGGTTGGGGGGGTGCTTTGTTGATTGAATCTAGTTATTTGATGCTGTCTCATTTTCTTTTCCTAAGTAACTTGTGCGTGAGCGTGTCTGGGAGGATGTGATAGAAAAGGACATGCATGTCAAGCTTTTATTGCCTGGAGGCTTATGTGAATCAGCTCCTTCATTTTACTGAGTTTCTTTCTGCCTCAAGTTCCAGATTTTCTCCATCTTTTTTGACAATGTCAAGTATTTTGGTAGGTGCACTACATAATTTTAGTAGTGGGCACTGCTAATGTTTATTATGAGAAGGCTTTGAGAAAGGGTTCTTATGAGAAAGGGTTCTTACGAGAAAAGGTTGTTGATTCTCCCAGGGTTTTGACCTTCTGAGAAAGTCACTTATTCATAAATCGTCCATCCATTTAGGGCCATGTGCCACCCTGCAGCCCCCTACCCCCGAGAGAATGGGAATGACTTGGGTGGAGCAGGGAAGATAAGCAGGTTTCGCCAAGGCCCTCTATGAAGTCCCCGGAGGCTTGGCGAGAGAGTGAGAGAGTCCTTCAGTTTTTATATTTCTTCAAATTACAAAGGTGATTTTCTGAGATGGAAAAATGAGTCCAGTTTTTAGATGTGCTTCAGGTAAAAAAGAAAAAAAAAGCAATACAGAAATAGCTAGAGTAAAAAGTAAAAGTAAAAAAAGTTGCAAGTCCCCCCTTTGTCCCTGTCCCTCTGTCTCAGTGCATTTGCCGACTGGAAACACTGTCAAGTTTGATGTGTGTATCCTTCCAAACCTTTTCCCATGCATTTGTATATGTACACACACACTCACTAGTCACTCACAGTGTTTTCACTACATAAATGTGATCATACCATATGTACTGTTTTGCAACATACTTTTCCACTTCATATATCTTTGACATCTTTCAAACTAAGTACTTAAAGACTTTGGCCTTTTTAAAAACAGTTGTGTAATATTCCTGTCTGTTTCCTCTCCTACTGGCAACCATTTGGGTTTGTTGTTTACCTTTTTTCTCTGACACACAGTGCTGAAGGGAATATCTTCAGTTATATCTTCTCATGCACTTGAAAGGCTATCCCTGGAGCAGAATCCCCTAGAAGGAGGACTGTTGGGTCCAGGTCAAGGTTTCCAGGGGCAACAGGCCAGTGTTACACTCTCTGCTGCCTCCCAACGTGCACAGAGAGCCAGCATTTTCCATAGCTCACTGGGGAAGCACCTAATTGATTGCTCCAGAGGACTGATCCTGAGCGATCTGCCTAGGAAATTGTGTCCTTTCTTCAGTGTGCCAGAAGCCAAGGAACACCAAGCTTCTGGCTCAGCCCTGTGAAGTTGTCTCAAGTAGAAGACCTAAATCCTGCTGTCATACGGGCTGGAATTTCGAGGGCATTTTTTGTTTAGTTGCCTCAAAATCTTTATTTTTCTGTTTCTGTCAGCCAGTCAACAACTATTTAGTGAGCACCTACTGTATGCCAGGCACCTCAGGGCACCTTCAGACACACACATGGTAGTATGCAGCTGTATTCCTCAAAAATGTAGTCTTGTCTGCTTATGGACATGCTCTCTCTGTGTTATTTTTATGTCTTAATTGAGGGCTCACAGAAGAAATGCTTTGAGTTAGATGGAGTTTCAACTGTATTTCACAGATAATCCTCTTAAAGTGGGTTAGTTTGTTGTTTGCTTTTTGGCCCTATTCATATAAATCACTCTCTCTATAGAAAAACATCAAATTGTGTTTTCACAGAAGGCAGGGAAATAAGTTGTTTACACATCACCATTTGACTCCCTTTACCCCCATCCTCGTTACAAACATCTCAGCCACCCAAGTGAAGTTTATTTAAACTCCCAAGCTATACATGCAAACAAGACCCCTACAGCTAAGGAGTTTGGAGGAAGAAAGGACTGGGGTTGTCTGCTATTTCCCTAGTCTCTCTTCTGGGTTCAGAATATTTCTCTTCATATGTTAATTTACTACCCAGAGGTGGGTTTTGTATCCTTTTTCGGTTTTATAAATTAAGGAAGGTGGTTCCATAATGTCACAGTATCTCAGAGTTGACAAGAAGTTTTAGGGTCATCGAATGCAACCCTTCTGCCTCCGTGTGACTCCTCTGTACAACATCTTCCAAGGCAGTGATCATTTGGTCTTGGCCTGAAAACCTCTTGTGATGAAGGAATCCTCCCCTTTAAGAAGCAGCCCGTTTCATTTTTGGTCAGCTTTAATTGCTAGTTTTTATGTTTGTTGGGCCAAAATCAGTCCCCTTGTAACTCTTTCACCATACTGGTTGCTCTCATGTGGATAGGCTGCTATTTGGTGATCATTCCCCTAAATTGCGGTGCCCAGAATTGCCCAATACAGAGCACAGAGTAGCAATCACCTCCTGTAGTCTACATACTACACTTTTATTGAGGCAGCCAGCCTAAGACACTCACTTGTGAATCAATGAGTGTTGAACTTAAAGTCAAGCAAAATTCTCCAAATTGATGTCGTCAGCTTTCATCCCATGTTTGGGGTGTTCGTCTTATACGATAATAGCATCTTGTTAAATTTCAGCTAAAACTGTAGCCTGTTGGTCTCACTAGGGTTTCAAAATGGGTTAACTGTGCCTTGTAGCTTCATGTAATTTATAAATTTGATCAGCGTACTATTTACGCCATCATACTAGTCACTGATAAAAATGCTGAGCAGAGCAGATCACGTAGGTTCCCCCTCAGAAACTTCCTTTTAGATTGACGTTAATCTATTAACTAGCACCTTTGGGTACAGCCATTAAAGCAGTGAAGGAACCAGCCAGCAGTATTCTTTCCAATCTATAGCAGTCTATCTCGGACATGACTCTTCACTTTGTTCTAAACCCTCTTGAAATCCAGAAGCAGTATATCCACTGTTTTCCCTTGGTTTTCAGCCCAATACTCCCATGGTAAAAGGAAATGAGGTTACTCTGGCATGACTTGTTCTTACAAAACTATGCCAGCTTCTTGTGACTGCTTCTTCCTTTTTGAAATGCTCACAAATCTGCTTGATGCTGTGTTCTGAAGTCTTGCTTGGGATTGATGTTACACTGAGGAGATTATGATTTGTGACCACCTTCTTTTCGCCTTTAAGGAATATGGGAACCAGAGGGGCTTTGTTTTCACTCACCCTCACCATCTCTCCCACACCTGTGTTTCCCAAATACTCCTTTCTTTGTCACCTTTTCCCATGCTGGGTGACTCTCCTCCTTTCCATTCCACCAGAACACTGCCCTCAGTTTTCCTAGGTGAGACCTACTTAGTATGCTAATGGATGCTAATGGGCTAAGATGTTTTCAACAATGAGTAATCTGTTTGCTTTTTGAGCAGGGCCTAAACCCCAACATGTGATTAGGATGGTGGTAATTTTGGGCATCATGGCGGTTATTAATGTAGTGTGGGAGGCTAAAACCTTTTGTTTCCTCTCAGATAGGTGACTGCCATTTAAACTCCATGTATGGCTTTCTGCCAATTGTGTTGCGGGCGATTTCAAGCCAAATTGATTGGCTAATTGCTTGTGGTCATCCGGCTTTTCAGCTGCCTGTGTAGCATCCCTGGAGGTAATTAGCACTTCCAGAATTGGGGGTGAATTGGAGTCATTCATGGTCATGGCTTCTGTTTTGGGAGCCAGGGCTGCACTAGCTTAGTTATGAGTGAATCATTTTTACTTTAAAATGATTACTGAGGATTGATGAGTTTCTTTAACAATTTAAAAAAATCCATTATGGAGGAGTTTGATACACAGTTGCCTTCTAGAGTCATTTAAAGTGGCCAGTTGGGTTCTATATATTGTGTGATAAACTCATTGGTAGGAAACAGCTTCAAAAATGTTGAGCATTTTCCAAAAGCAACTGGAATTTCAATTGCAGCCCTGTCACAGCACACAGAGTGGAATATTTTTCAGCCAGTGTCATGCTAAACAGTATAGAATATATTTTTCATTAAGAATGTCTTCATATGTAAATGTCATGTAAAAACCACTGGAATCTGACAGCGATCCCCAAATTTAGAATCATCAGAACGTCAAGGTGATTGTTCTCTTTTAAAAACAGTGTTCCTGGGCTTCCCTGGTGGCACAGGGGTTAAGAATCCGCCTGCCAATGCAGGGCACATGGGTTCGAGCCCTGGGCCGGGAAGATCCCACATGCCGCGGAGCTACTAAGCCCGTGCACCACAACTACTGAGCCTGCGCTCTAGAGTCCATGAGCCACAACTCCTGAGCCCACGCGCCACAACTATTGAAGCCCAGGCGCCTAGAGCCCATGCTCCGCAACACGAGAAGCCACCGCAATGAGAAGCCCGCGAACCTCAACGAAGAGTAACCCCCGCTCACCACAACTAGAGAAAGCCCACGTGCAGCAACGAAGACCCAACACAGCCAAAGATAAATAAATTTATAAAAACAACAACAACAAAAACCCCCAGTGTTCCTGGGCAACTTACAAGAGCAGAGAATGCCCAAGCAGAGCATCTCAGGGTTCTGCCATTTCCCCCTAAAACCTGGCATTTGTCAGAGTCAGTCAGCATTGAAATTCTACCTGTGGCTGTAGAGGAAAGCCCAGAGTCATCTGCTTATTTTTGATTGTTCCTTTTTCATAATTAAATGGGAACTGATGTTATCATCTTTGGAAGATCCAGCTTGAGGGTGATACGCTTTTGCAATGCAAATAAACAGTGGGTTTGGGTCAATGCCGAGCCTCGGGCTGGGAAGCCTTGGTTCAACCAGCTGTTATGTTCCAGTTGTTCCCATGCTTCTCAGGGTGGTCCCCCAGTCTTCGACCTGCTAGCCACAGTGTACTGTCCTTCTCTTAGCAATTCTTCTAGTTTTCCCTCTTTCTGTCTTGGATTCCCAGCCTTGACTAATGTTGGAATTCAGGGAAGGCTAGAAGGAAAAGGCAGTAATTCCTTTCCTCTGTCCTCCCAATGACCAGTCAAGCCCTACCCTCGATTTCAGGGTGAGGTTCTAGAGATGACATGATTTAGGTGATTCCCTTTTACATTCTTGTTTTAAAGCATCTCACAAATGGGGAAGCAGTGCCTGACATCTTCCCTGTCTCATCTCTGATCAGAGCTTCCAGCCTGTTTTCTCTAATTCCTGTTTTCAGCAAGTCTGATTTTTACTTTCACTTGCTTGTCTATTCTCAGCCTGTCTCCTCTCCCTGACTAAATCGGTCAGATTTTGTTTCCTAAAAGGAGATTAAATTGCTCTTTGCTGGAAAAGACAAACAATCACTGGCATGGTGTGTGTGTGTGTGTGTGTGTGTGTGTGTGTGTGTGTGTGTGTGTGTGTGTGTGTGTGTGTGTGTGTGTGTGTATGTGTGTGTGTGTGTGTGTTGGCAAGGGGTGCTTGGGCGGGGAGCGTAAGGCTTCTTTTCTAAAGTCTGTTTTTAATCCTAATGACTCTCTTAGTTCTAAGACTGTTTGAGTTCAAATCCTAGTTCTGCCTCTACGTGATCTTGGGCAAGAGATTTGTGTTCTCAGAGCTTCAGTTTCCCCATCTTTAAAATGGATGGTAGAAGAATCTATCTCATACAGTGGTAGTGTGGACCAAGTGAATAAACCCATGTGAGCTTATATATATATATATTTTAATTAATTAATTAATTATTTTGGCTGCAGTGGGTCTTCGTTGCTGCGTGCGGGGGCTACTCTTCATTGTGGTGCGCGGGCTTCTCACTGCGGTGGCTTCTCTTATTGCAGGGCACGGGATCTAGGCGCCTGGGCTTCAGGAGTTGTGGCTCGCGGGCCCTGGAGCACAGGCTCAGTAGTTGTGGTGCACGGGCTTAGTTGCTCCGCGGCCTGTGGGATCTTCCCAGACCAAGGATGGAACCCGTGTCCTCTGCATTGGCAGGCGGATTCTTAACCACTGCGCCACCAGGGAAGCCCCGTGAGCTTATATTGATGGTTTCTAAGAAGGTCAGAGGAAAAGGTGGGAAGAGGGTGGTGGTGGTACCTTTGTAGTCACCCCCTTTCACTCCCAACAACAGACAGCACCGGGGAAAGTTGTTGTTTTCTCCTGAGGAGCCAGTGTTTGACCCAGAGGAAATTGCACAACTCATCTATCCCCAAACCGTTTCTGTCCCCAGAGTACAAGCTAGATCTTCTGAGGGGGGATCAATCAAAGAGCTGTCTTTGGCAGTGGGAAGTGTCATGAGAATAAACAGCTGCTCCCTCCACCTCACAGCCCCTCCTGCTGCTAAATGACTCTAGGGAAGAGGAAACCAGTCATCAAAGGCTTCTGCCACCTGTGCACAGCTGGTAGTTCCTGAGGTCATTCCTGTAGTGACTGGAGGAGTTTAGAAAGTATCCACGGGGCCAAGTCACTGATATATCCATTTCCCTAGGGCTCAAGGACTTGCTGCCTCCTCTGCCCTTCACTCCCGGAGTGGGGAAGCTCCTTTGTAAGCTGGGACACACTAGTCTGAGATTGCCCTAGGTCTTCCCTAGCACCATTTTGGGAATAGCATCCCTTGCGTGATTCTCACTGTGAAGAAACGGAGCAGGAGTAGCCTTTCTTCCTCCTTTCCCTCCAGCCTTCTTTCAAAAAGGAAGACAAGAAAGTCATTTCCCTTGAGCTACTTGTTGCCAAGTGTCACTCTCCCAGGAAATCCAGGCTGTTTCAGCTAGACTTCCCCTTTCCTGGCTCTAAGGTTACCAAGCCAACTGGTAGAGTACAGGGCCCAAAGGTAAAACTAGTCCTGTGTTCCAGATGGGGCAGAGTAGCTGGTGACTCCTAGAGGGCAGCAGAGGGCCAGGAGCTGTTCTAGAATTGCTTAATGGCCAGAGTGGCAACCAGACTGGCTAACAGAGCAAAGGACACCGGAGGCCCCTCATTGTCGGGGACAGGCAGGATGGTCCCCAACCAGAAGAGGCGGGCACATCCGGAAAGTTTTAACAGAATATAACTGAGACACATTACAGAGGGGTCAACTGGGTTGGTATATATACAGCACATCTGAGTAGGTACGGCCAAGGTTTAGTAAAAGGGGTAGGAAGGCACATAGCCACAAAGATCAAATCAGAACCAGTGCTGGGTCAGAGTTCAGTTCAAGGTTGGAATAGTCAGGGTTCAAGAGCTAGAATTGGAATGATTCAGCTCCATCATTTATTGAGAGTCTCTCAAGGAGGCACAATAATAGAATCATTAAGATCATGAATTTAGAGTCACATAGGAACTGGGGTTTGAATCACTGCTCTGCCACCTATTAGCTAAGTGACTTTGTTGAGTTAGCCTCTCTGCACCACTCTGATATCACACACATGATACTAAAAATGTTTTTTTTTTTGCATAGATGCTAAAGAAATGTTTGTTAAGTGATCATTTTCATCCAGAGGTTGTTTCTAGCAAGATTGGGGTTACTGATGGTAGCTCCCCACCTTAAAGTTCTACTCCATTCAGTTTAGTACTTGTGCTTGTTCCGTGTCTGAGATGTTGCTGCCCTAGTGCCCAGCCACCAGGGGCCTGATTATTAGGGAAATGTGAAGCCAGTTAACAGGGACCCAGGGACCATAGGAGAGGGAAAACACAAAGTTCTCTGGGAAGAATCTGAGTTAGATAAATTCATGTGAAAATCAGGAAAACAGATTATTGTGACTTATTCTAAAATGGTATCTTCTTCATACTTCCATGGCTCTTCCAATACAAATGGCTTAAGCTAAAAGAAAACCTGATTAAATGAAAGGGCATTTTATGAGTCTTGGGGCAAGGCGAAAGTTTGAATTATTTTGTTAAAATTAAGTGAGCGGGCTTCCCTGGTGGCGCAGTGGTTGAGGGTCCGCCTGCCGATGCAGGGGACACAGGTTCGTGCCCCGGTCCGGGAGGATCCCGCATGCCGCGGAGCGGCTGGGCCCGTGAGCTGTGGCCGCTGGGCCTGCACGTCCAGAGCCTGTGCTCCGCAACGGGAGAGGCCACAAGGGTGAGAGGCCCGCGTACAGAAAAAAACAAAACAAAACAAACAAACAAATAAAATTAAGTGACCAAGTAAATTCAATGGGGTATCTTGAATTAGAGCCTGGAACAGATAAAAGACATTAGTCAAAAACCCGGAGAAATCTGAATAAACGCTGTAGTTTGCTTAATAGCATTGTACGAATGTCAATGTTTTAATTTTGACAAATGGTCCATGGTTATTTAAGATGCTAATATTAGGGGAAACTGAGTGAAACTAGCTTTGTAACTCTTTTGTAAATCCAAAATTATTGCGAAGTAAAAAGTGTTTTCTTTAAAATCAAGTGACCAAACTCTTACTTTCAACAGTGATGAGCTCTGCTTTTTTAAAAATTGAAGTATAATCGAATTACAATATTATATTAATTTCGGTTTACAGCATAATGATTCAGTATTTTTACAGATTATATTCCATTAAAAGTTATTACAAGATAATGGCTATAATTCCCCATGCTGTACAATATACGCTTGTTGCTTATCCATTTTATATGTAGTAGTTTGTATCTCATACCCCTAATTTGCCCCCTCTCCTTCCGTCTCCCCAATGGTAACCAGTAGTAATTTGTTTTCTATATCCGTGAGTCTGTTTCTGTTTTGCATATACATTCCATTTGTATTATATTTTAGATTCCACATATAAGTGATATCATATAGTATTTGTCTTTCTCTGTCTGACTTATTTCACTAAGGATAACATTCTCTAGGTCCATCCACGTTTCTGCTTTATTTTTTTTATTTCACTGCACTGTGTTTAAAGATGTTTTTGAAAATACATAGGATTAGGGGACTAAGAAACTTGCTTCTACTACATACAGTTTTGAACTCGCCTTTTTCTTAACAATATATACATGCATTTTCCCGTGCCATTAAAAGTTTGTGTAAGTGTGATTGTTAATATGCATAACATGTTTAACCAACCCTTTACTGATGTACATTTAGGTTGTTTCCAGTTTTATGCTAGTATAAACAATGTTGCAGTGAACATTTGTGTACATATATCTTTGTGCTCATTTCTGATGTTTCCTTGGGCTAGAGACCTAAAAGTAAAATTACTGCATCAAAGAATGGACTTGAGGATACGGGGAGGGGGAAGGGTAAGCTGGGACAAAGTGAGAGAGTGGCATGGACATATATACACTACCAAACGTAAAATAGATAGCTAGTGGGAAGCAGCCGCATAGCACAGGGAGATCAGCTCGGTGCTTTGTGACCACCTAGAGGGGTGGGATAGGGAGGGTGGGAGGGAGGGAGATGCAAGAGGGAAGAGATATGGGAACATATGTATATGTATAACTGATTCACTTTGTTATAAAGCAGAAACTAACACACCATTGTAAAGCAATTATGCTCCGATAAAGATGTTAAAAAAAAAGAAACTAAATGAAAACAAAACAAAAAAAAATGATTACAAACTTTTAGGAAGATCTAGTTACTTAATACCAGATCGCCTTCCAGAACAGTTTTACCAATTTATACACCCAGGAGCAGCATGCAAGTGCCATCTCTCTACATCCTAATCAGCACTGAGTCTGACTATTAAGAACAAGTATCTTTCTCTGCATGCACTTGCTTTAACTTGGCTCCCTGCTTAGAATCTGAGTTTCACCCTGTGGCCCCTCCTCCCTCATCCTTTTACCATTTTTGTACATAATTCCTTAACATGGTAGCTAACTGGGACATGATCTTTTAAAAGAAAATATCGTATTGACGAGTAACTGGAGATTCTCTTTCTTTTTAACTTTATTTCCAGGAATATTGTGAAATTCACAGACAACATTTTGATTCTTTTTTTGACTCTTTTTTGACATTTACATGCGCAGACACACACACACACACACACACACACACACACACACACACACACACACTAATACCACTGAAGGGAGGGCGTTGGGAAAACAAGTGACAGTTGTCCTTTAGGGAGTCATTACATACCGTGGTTCGGAGAACAGCAACTTCGCATGGCCTGGATTTACTAAATGCACCATTGCTTAGCACTGTACGCTCCTCACATGTAGTAAGTAGCTTCTCAATAAGCAGGACTAATGACTAAAATCTGCCTGTTTAACCTGCAGGAGTATAAGGGAGGCAAAAGGCGTAGAACGTTCTTGGTGGTGGCAATGTCATTTCTGCTCCTGTCTCACTGTGTTGGGTCGCAGTCGAACTCAGGGACTTCCTTTGACACCAGCGGTTCAGGAGGAACACACCCAAGCCCGCAAGCTGGCCTCCTGTTCTGCTGCAGGGACTGCTCTGTCAGAAAACGAGCTGCCATCGCTGGGGGGGTAGTTCTTTCCACTTCTGTCGCCCTTCACAGTCTTAGCTCTTCTCGTATTTATAAGACTGCTCTAATAGTCTTGTAATTACATCTGGAGACAGGAGACAGCATCTTTCGATAGTTCAAGTCCTAACGCATTTAAATTGCCCTCCTAATGTTGTAAAAGAGTCAAATTATATATTCTGGTTTGGACTAGACAGCAATAAATGTCAAGGTGCCATCCACTCTGGTATTTAACTCCTTGATGGCATCTGTTTCGGTGTTCCTCACACCGACTATGCACTAGTGTCTTCCCATCTCCAGGCTCGAAAGGATCAAGTTGGGAGATAAATTTCACTCTTCAAAATATATTAAAAGGCAGAGGCAGTTTGTAAACATTGCTTTGGAAAGCTAGGCATAGCAATAAAGTCAAGGACAGGAACCTGATTCAGTAAAGGAAACATTTCACAAGATTGTCATCTACTTTATTTTTAAAGCTGCAATAAGATGTAACGATAAAAAGGCCAATGGTGCATTTCAGCCAAGTGATATGAACTCTTGCTAAACCAATTAAACTGTCAGTATACTATGGTTTCACATTTTCTATAACATACTAGGTCACCTTAGGACACTTAGTCACTTATGACTTTTTACCACTGATGCAAAATCAATTTGGCAATTTATAATCTTACATTTCATTATGAAAGTATATTATTCTGTAAGAAAGCTGCTGGAAAAATAAGAGGTTTCTGAAGCCCATTCATTCCTCTCCTGTTCAGGTGGAGTCATAAAAGAATAAACTCAATCATATTATCTGATGTTTTGAGACTTCTAGTAGCTTTTGATCTATATGATTTTTAAAGAAGACGTACCAAGTATACGGTTCTAACCCTGGATGCAATTCTGAATGTTAGATAAAATTGCAGACGTTAAAAAGTGAGAATTTTGACTGAAGAGCTCATTTTTCACGTACCTTTTTAAAATGTTTGAGCGTGTGGGCTGAAAGAACCCTTTTGCTTAAGTATGCCAGAGGGTGGGCTTTTTGTTGTCCTGTATTTGGAGTTTGGAGCTCCAGCTCAAAGCGATGGAACAGATGGTTATTCATATTTAATACCATCACATTTTTCAGTTTGTTTTTAGAAATTGTGAGTGATAGAATGATAAACCAGCTTTTGTGAGAGAGAGGTGGGGAAAAAGGAAGAGGAAGGGTTGGAGGCTTATTATTATTATAAGTTTCATTTGGAAATACCTTCCTTTTTTCTCTCTAGGACAAATATGACGCTGCTTTTGGAAAAACCAACAGCAGTAATAAAATGCACATGACAGAGCCTTAGTTTTAGGTCCTCATTAGCACAGGAATGGACAGAACTGTTCTCATAAGATCATACGGCAAACAAGAGCATAATTAACATTGACTGTACATATAGCCCTTTTCTTCTGTATGAACTCAACAAGGGTTTCCTTTAACCTTCCCTTATGACTATTAACCACACTTGTAAATATATCTCCCCCAGTCCCCAAGCAACTATGGCTGCATTGACACTGGACCATTTAAATATGAGATTTAAACCTGAGGTTCTGTTCTTTTTTGGTTTAAGTCATGGTCACGGGGTAGGTAGGGGCGATCAACTGTATTAATTTTGATTCAGCTTGTGATCAAGCATCTCCAGTTGGCATATGATACAAGGACTGTGTGGTACTCAGATATTTGACTACTCCCATTGTCGCAGGTATTTCCACTCTCATTGGCATCTCTCCTATTTGTGTATTCTTTCTCAGACTCCAGTCTGAACACAGGAGGACACATTGAACAAAAAGAGAAAAACAGAGTAGGAATTGAATAATTAAAATGAGAGTCACTTTGCACTTTCTATATTGCTGAGAAAGGTATTAGAACTAGGTTTAACCGACTTTCTGTGCACCAGGTATAGGAACAGGCACTTGCACCTGCAAGGTCTCATTTAAACTCACAACAGCCTTGTGAGGTAGATAATATATTTCCTACTTTAGAGATGAGGGCTGTGGCTCAGGGAGATTAAGCAATTTGCCAAGGGCATAATGTTGGGAAGAGGTAAGAGTTTAGTTTCCAATTCAAGACTTGGTCTCTAATTCCAGTATTCTGTTGACTCCATTAGGGTTATTTATTACTGTTGATATAATTAAGTCGTTTTTAAAAAGTTAAGTAATTTTTGGTTGCGTTGCGTCTTCGTTGCTGCGCGCGGGCTTTCTCTAGTTGCGGCGAGCGGGGGCTACTCTTCGTTGCGGTGCGCGGACTTCTCATTGCAGTGGCTTCTCTTGTTGTGGAGCACGGGCTCTAGGCTCCTGGGCTTCAGTAGTTGTGGCACGTGGGCTCAGTATTTGCGGCTCGCGGGTTCTAGAGCACAGGCTCAGTAGTTGTGGCGCACAGGCTTACTTGCTCCTCGGCATGTGGGATCCTCCCGGACCAGCGCTCGAACCCGTGTCCCCTGTGTTGGCAGGTGGATTCTTATCCACTTCGCCACCAGGGAAGTCCCGATACAATTAAGTCTTGACAAGCCAGAATATATAGATTCCCTACTATGGTAGCACACACCATAGTAGGGGTTTAGGATGTGGGCGAATGAACAATTTTGCCTTTTTTAAAAGTAAGAATAATTTATTGGTATGATACGTGTTAACTTTAGAAAATTCAACAGTACAGATATGATAGTGAAGAAAAGAATTCACTCATGATACTGAAGCCTAGAGATAACCACTCTTAACAGCTTGGTTAACAGACTTTTAAATTATCTGTATACATTACAAGCCTTGTAACATACATAGCATTTTATACCCTGCTTTTTAAATAACCTAACAATATTTTCAGAACATTTTCCCATGTTATTACATAGATGTCAACATTATTTTAATGGCTATGCAATACTCTATTGTCTGGTGCACCATAATATATTTAACCAATCCATCTTGGATATCTTAATGAGAACCAGTCCTCTGGTTCAGTAATGTTCCTGTGATGTCACAAAATGAATGGTAATGTGGTTTGTTAAAATGTTCAGAATATGTATTTTATTATTAGTTAGCTGTGGTTAAATGTACATAATGTTACATCTTTTTCAAGCTAGTGGTTGCCTTGGACATGGCCCAAAAGTCTAACTTTTAAAGCTTCTGCTTAGACATATACAGGTAACACTAAAGCCAGTAATCCCTGACAGAGACAGCTGGAAGCATGGTGGCTGAACATGAGGTGTAATTTAAGGGAAATGGAAACTCTCTTTTTCCTGGAATTCTCATTGGAAGAATCCTCTGGGTTGAGCTACTGAGGACGTTGGTTAAAAGTCAGTTGTTTTGTTTAATCAGTGTTGCATCTGTTAAGTCAGTTATGGTACATTTATACAATGGAATATTATGAAGCTGTTAACAATGATATTTTCAAAGAATATTTCATGATATATGTTAAAACTTTATAAAGAATGGGATAGATATATATATATACACACACACATATACATACTGGGTTTTTCTATCACATCTTATGAAAAACCTGAATGAACTTTTGGGCCAAATATATATATATATATATATATATATATATATATATATAAAATTCCAGTTTGGTGGGAAAAACACATGTACATCTATGCTGAAATATCTGGGGGCCTTTTTTTTGGATGGTGGTAATGATAGTTCATTTTTTTCTCTTTATATTTTTCTGAAGTTTTCAAACATTTTACAGCCATGTATATATATATATACACACACACACACCACACACACACACACACACACACACACACACACACACACATAAGAAATAGTCTTACTTGAATGAGGGAAACATCAAACCATTACTTAATGCCAAAGTTTTTAAAAAGTAATATTTTGTATTACTCACTATGTGCTAGGCACCGCACTTAGTATCTCAGTCTTCACAACAGCACTGGAAGTTACTACGATTGTCTGTTTGGCTAAGACCACACAGATTGGATGAGGCAGAGCCAGGATTTGAACTTGGGGTCTATATATTTCCAAAACCTGTATGATATAAGATAGAATGGGGACAAGATATATTTTTAATTTTTTCTTAACTGCTTGAAAATCAAGCAGTCAGAGCAGTACTGGGACAAGAAAATACAAGTACATGGCCAGGGTATAGGTATAGGGCATTTATGCTGGTGAAACCTGGGAGGTCCTTTGGCACCAGGGCTTAGCCTAGGGCCTCTTCATCCCTGGGGTTAATAATATCTAACCTGGTAGAGCTGTTGTGCGGATTAAATGAGACAATGCATGTAAAGGGCACATGGTACACGATCCTTCAATAATGGTAGCTAGTATTATTATTTCTCTTATTTAGGACCTTGCTTGTTATAGGGATTAGAGGCTCCAAGAAGCCTGAGTAAGGACATGTTTACCTAGGGAATCCTGTCCCATCTTAATAGTCTTCAAACATTCCTGACCAGTTGAAATGCCTTTTATTTGAAACTTTCAAATAAACAAGCCCTAATCAGCTTTGTGGACCCTACCAGCTTTTCCAGAAAGCTACTCTGCTTTTGGGGGGGTTATTTATTTACTCACTGAAAATAGGGACTTTGTGTAATACGAGGGAAGCAGGAGGTGATTGGTTTGGAGTTAATAGGGAAGCCTTTTTTTTCCCCTCAACCTGAGGAGGCTTGATTGGGTTATACTCCTTAAGACTTGGAGAGTCTGGGAATTCTGAGAACAAAAGCTCCGCAGGGAGGCCACCTGAGAGAGCAGGCTCTTCACCAATCTTTGTACATTCTTGAATTTTTCATTCTGTTTTTCTCCTCTCTTCAGTCCCTAGAATTGAGTGGCATTATCTTGAAGCCATGGAGATTTAAGAAACTACCAAGGTTGGCCTCTCTTTGTTGAGCTTATGAAAGCCATATTTAGTTTTAGTAGGAATGTGTTTTCCCCTTGGGAGGCCCCTCTATACCTGCAGCCATCAGAAATTCCATATTAAAATCCAACATTTAGGTCTTTACGGCTAAAGTCTGTTCTTGCGTGTCTGGACCAAGCCCAGCTGTCAGACTGAGACATTATTGACTTTCTCTTCTCAAGTGAGTGGTTTACATCTGCTGGCTCCATTTCTTTACCACTCATTCTGAAACACCTTGTAATCTGACTTCTGCCACTGCCTCTTTACTAAAATTGTTCCCCTGCAGGTTACCAACAACTGACTTTTTACTGAATTCATTGGGGCTTTTTTTTTCCCCCCTTGAATGTTTCTCTTCCCTTGGCTTGTGGCACTGCATATATCTGTTTCCCTCCAACCTCTGTGAGCATTCCTTCTCTCCTTGATGACAGATCTTCCTCTTCCATTCAAATGTGACTGTTCTTGAAAAGGGATGTCTTTAGTGCTCTCTTCCCCCTCTACTTTTCCCTCATTTTCATGGCTTCAGCTGCTATCTCAATGGCATTAACTCTCCAGTTCTGACTTCTTCCCCGTGCCCCAGTCCTATATATCTTATGGACTAATAATAATTAAATTTGTCTTTTAGAGTCAGGCATTGTGCTCTGTACTTGATATACACCATCTCTAATTCTCACAACACTCTTCAAGGCAGATAGCCTTAAGCCCATTTTACATAAGAGGAAATCAGCTCAAATAAGTTACATACGTTTGTATTTTTCCATTCAGATCTCCTACCATCAACTGAAACTCAGCAGGTCCAAAAGAGAATTCCTTCCTCTCTGGCTCCAGACTCCTTCCCACTTTAAGGCAGTGTCACTCTCCCACTTTCTGTTATATCACTTACAGGCTGAGAGAATTGAAAATCAGACCGGTATTTGCTTTGGAATAATGCCCTCCCTCTCCAATAAAACCAACCCCCTCAAAAATCCCCCAAGCCCAACTTATTACAACCTCATATCTTGAAAGTTCAAGCTATCCTACAGATGAGCAATTCCCAACCATTAGGAGAGCTAAGTCTCATAACTTTCAAATACTGCTTGTTCTGGGCTGCCCAGAGTTAAGCATAATTCTCAGCCCTAGCTTTGCTTTCCTCAGTCCTCAAGATACACTTCCCAAGTGGGTCCCTCCCATGGGCGGGGCTATCCTAGGTTCTGCGCAGTTCCCTGTGTACCAGTGGTAACCCCGCCCCTCTCTTCTCTCTTGGACTAGAAAGCCTATTGGAATGTGAGTGATTTAGTGATGGTATTTCTGTAGTATAGGAGCAACTTTCAATTCACTATTTTTTAAACAGAAAATTACTTACAAATGTTGGTTGTTCAGTATTAGTAACAGCTGATGCAAAACATATTCACAGCTGATCTGCACATACCAATGTGTTGAGACAATGAGTTTGAAAACACTTCCACAGATTATCAGGGAAGGCCCAAATGCCCATTGGTGAGGGTCAGCTTTCTTCTCTGTGTGGTGCATTTGCCTAATGCTACAAAATTTTAAACTTGATACTACTTAAGAATCAGAGAAGTGAGGAACTCCACATCTTTTTGAAGTCCAATAAGGATCACCAGGCGACAAGATCTCATTGCAGATTCTTTATGTGCCAAACTAAATGCTTTACTTGGGCTGTTTTTACTAGTACGCTAGCATCTCTGTGACCGTTTCATTTAAAAGCAGAAATCTGCCATAGCTGCCATCATTTTTTATGGAAGCAGTACAGAAAGTCAAAAGTTCACTTATATTTCGTTCTTGTGAAGACAGGCTAAGGGAAAGCATAGACCCATTGAGAAACTTTGGTTATCTGTTCAGTACTTCAATTTCTCCTATTAGTAATGAATGGGAGCCTAGAATTACAGTGACACCACTCTTTAATCAGACTTGACCAAGATGGTAGTAGCGTGGTATCAAAAGAGAAACATACTCAGATAGCCTGTGGTGAATTGTCTTCTTAATAAGGAAATTGGAACGTACCTTTTTTTAAAAAAAAATCCGAGGAGCTGGGTGTTTAATCACTGTCATGAAAAGAAGATGAAAAGCTGATGTGTTTTCTAGGATTTTAACCTATATCTAGTTGAACAAACTAGCGGCTAGTGCAGTGCCTAGCATATACTTGGGGTTCAGTGAACATTGTAGAATGAATTT
Source organism: Stenella coeruleoalba (assembly GCF_951394435.1). Lineage (NCBI taxonomy): Eukaryota > Metazoa > Chordata > Mammalia > Artiodactyla > Delphinidae > Stenella > Stenella coeruleoalba. The sequence goes on along the minus strand of NC_137152.1, from coordinate 108,926,090 downwards.
GTTACTTTAGCTAAATGAAGGTTAAAAAGTTCTGAATTTTTTTTGTGATATAAAATGCATTCTATATTTATTTAGTGTTTAAAATAAATAAATTCAAAGGATGCAAATATCTTTTAATTATTTGGCTGCCCAGTCTTGCTAAAGTTTTCTTCTCAATGGCCATCCCCCAAAATGTTCATCTCTATATAATGTTAACTCTGAACCATTTGTTACTTAAATTAAAAATTTTTTTCTTTTGGTCCTGAATAATTGCTGCTATTTTTTCTTAATCTATTAAATGACACAATTCTTAGCAGGTAAAGAAGTCCCTTCCTTATCTCTCCCCTGCTTACTTCTCAGCAAAACCCCAATTTTGTGATCAACAGTGGACAGAAAGACTTTTCTCTCAAAAAGTTCTGAATTATTAAGGCATGTTCCCTATGGTCGTTAGCATAAATAAAAGTTTGATAGGAGTAAAATCTAATTTGAAAAAATATCACTGAAATACTTATGTTCTAAGAAAAGCTTTATTCTAAAATGTAAACTATCAGTGATATCTCACCAGGCCACTTTTTTTCTTCTTGGACTATAGAGTGTTTTTCGTCTTTGACTTAGCATAAACCAATTAGGACAAGGGCAGTAGAGAGGAGGTGAAGTCGAAAGCAGGGTCACTTGGAAGCATCAATCCATCTGGCTAGAGTGTACCATGGAGGACCCTGCATCAGGTTCACTTGGAGGGGTGGTTCAATATTTTCTCAGTCATCCCTGTAATTTTTATGTTCTGTGAGCAAAGAGTTTGGCCTGATGGTGGTTAGAGTCTTACCAGCAGCCAAGGTTACCTGTGATGTCCTGTGCTCTTCAGAGTAAAATTATTGAATAGAAGCCTAATTATAGCCAGTTTAGCTCACAGATGGGAAATCAGTTCAATTGGAAAATGGTAAGTGCCGACTATGGGCTCAGACTGTGATGCCTTCTGTGGAAGTACGAGACGTGGTCCATGACCAGAGATGCTTAAAGACAAGGTAATTACAAACGAAACAGTTGAATAACAGTACCAGGCAGTCTGAGGATCATAGCTTGAGAAGAAACTATGAAGATCATTTAGCCCAAACTTTCCAGTTACAAGGAAGACAGGCTCAGATCAGGAATAGAATTTCCCAAGGTCTGCCAGACGATTGGTGGAAATTGGAACTAGTACTCAAGTCTTCCAATTCCTAGATACTTTCTTCATTCTATCATATAGGTAGTTATACGACATTTTGACATGCTTGCTTTGATCAGCTATTTTTTTTGTTGTTGTTCTTTTTTGTTTGTTTGTTTTGCGGTACGCGGGCCTCTCACTGTTGTGGCCTCTCCCGTTGCGGAGCACAGGCTCCGGACGTGCAGGCTCAGCGGCCATGGCTCACGGGCTCAGGCGCTCTGCGGCATGTGGTATCTTCCCGTACCGGGGCACGAACCCGTATCCCCTGCATCGGCAGGCGGACTCTCAACCACAGCGCCACCAGGGAAGGCCTGATCAGCTATTTTGATGCTGGGAACTTTTTGACAAGACCATTTTAACATGCGCGGGGGAGACTTCTGCAAAAGCCTACAAAACAAACCAATAAAACGTTCAGCTACTTTTTAAAAATTACCAAGTAATGTGCAAAACAGGCAGCCTCACCCCATCCCTCAGCTTCACCGCGTCCCGTAGCCTTGAGGGTGGAGATCAGGGATGAGGTGGGAGAGGGGGAGAGGAGGTCAAGGATGGGATGGGCGTCATGGTTGGGCTAAAGCTCCGAGAAGGGATGAGGGATGGGGTGGAGGGTCAGGAACCATCTGGCAGGCAAAGCACACATTGCCAGGAGTCATGTGTTTCCCACACTTGCTCATCTTTGAAGGGCCATTAATCATTCTGGGCACATTATCTGCTCATTCTCTGAGAATTCTTTTATTTCTTGGATAGTCTATTTCTTTTTTTTTTTTAGTCTTTTTTTTTTTTTAGTCTATTTCTTAAAGTCTCTAATTCCAGATTTCCAAGGGTCAGGAAAGGAGTGGGAAAGGATATTTGGGTGACAATGTGGTTCTGTAGTCTCAGGCCCAGGCTTCACTGATTCCTTGAGTCAGTGTCTGTCAGTTCTCTCATGAATATTCCATGTAAAATACTATAGGAAAGTAATATGCTTCTGCTGTTTTAGAAATTGTAAAACTTTGATAGAATGGTTTGAGGGAATAGGACTGGTAGGCTGTTTTGAGGTTTATCTTCTTTCAAAAGCTAACAAACCTAAAAATGCATCTAGTTTTTTTCTGATGATAAATGTATGAGTTTTTCACTTTCTCAGTGCAGTTTTTAATGTGAAATTATTTTTTAAAATTTGCCTCTCTAATGTAAAGAACCTAAAGGCATACAAGGACTGAATAATCAAAAATATTCATGTTGAAGAAAGCAGAAACTGAAAGTCCCCCATAATCTGGGTAAGGATTGAGGAAAAACTGTCAGGGAGGTAAATGATAAACAGCCTCTAGTAGTCTGTTTTTTTCGTGGCTGCATCGTGATGTCTGCATCCTAACAACTGTGCCAGAATGTCAAATACAAATATAGGATGTCTGGTTTTTAGCAAAACATTTGAAAGTCTTCTGTAATATCCTTGTGCATAAGATTGTGAAATTTGACTGCATAACCAGTAATTAGGCAGATTTGCAGGTGGTTGAGCAACTGATTTATCGTCAACTTGGAGGAAGATGTTTTAGTGAGGGGCCACGGGACTGTTTTGGCTCTGCCTGGGCGTTCATTCAGGCAACAAATACCGAGCACCTACTGTGTAAAAGTCACCCTACTTAGCACTGTGAGGGATACAAAGGTGTCCGTATCATGGCCCTTGCCGTCACGGAGCAAATTCTTGGTCATAATTGATCACAAGGACAGGCTTTTCACTTTACAGATAATATAAAGCTGGGTGGCATAGTTTAATATATAGAATGACAGAATCCAGATTTAAAATGACCTCAACTTGTAGGAACTCTAGGTCAAAACCTACAAGATGAAATTTAACAGTGATAGATGTAAAGTCTTGAATTTAGGTTTAAAAAATTGCACATGTACAGGATATGAGAGATGTGACTTGGCAGCAGTTTACGTAAAAAGTTCTTGGGGATTTAGCTGATCACAAGTTTAATATGAGCCAACAATGTGGTGTAGCTTATTTTTTTTTAAAGCCAAACAATTTTAGGCTGTATTAGAAGCATGTGTGCTGATCAGACCACATCTGGAGTATTACGTTCAAGTATAGTCACCACATTTTACGAACATTGACAAAGTTGAGTATATCCAGAAGATAGTGACCAGGATGGGTCTGAAAATCACATCCCATGAGAAATAGTTGAAAGAAAGAACTGGGGGTGGGGGTGGGAGCTTCAGCTTTTGCTTTAGGCCTCAGCTTAGACCCTTCAAGTCTTGGTTAGGTTCCCTGGCTATGTACTTTCACACTCCGCTGGACAACCCTCCTACCTTCTGCACTAGACTAGGGTTTTGTTAGACCAGGATTGGGGCTCTGTTCACTGTGACGTTCATGGGCCCAGTACTGTGCTTGATACAGAGTGGGTCCTCAGCAATGCTTTGAGAATGATGGAGTGAAATTTCCAAGTATGAAGGCCCTACGGACAGCTGGGGGGAAACTGATAAAGAGCTATAGTGCCTGGCATGCATGGTCATTAAATGAACAGAAAAGGAACTTCAAACTGCCTAAAAGTTTTCGCATGATTATTCTCTTCTCATTTTCTTTTGGCCTCTGCTAGGACCTGATACTAGATTTGCATGTCTGCTTTAACAGAAATCCTAAAACAGCATTCTCTCCAAAAGGAGCATTTTAGAAACTGAGTCGAAGTTCACACACTAGTATCAAGGAGATACAAATGAAAACAATGCAATAACATTTTTTTACTTGCAGATTAGGAAAAGAGTGGATAAAAAATAATATCTACTGCCAGTGAGCACTTAGTCAAATGGACACGCTCGTGCATTTCTGGTACAACCCTTTTGGAACAGTAATTTGGCAATATGTATTGTCAAGGGCCCAAAAATATTCGTGGTTTGATCCAATAGTTCGACTTCTGGGACTTTCTCCTATGAAAACCGTCCTGAATACAGAAGAAAAAGAGCCTTATGAACAGAGGTGTTTTCTGATAACAAAAAATTGGAAACAACAAAATATTTAATAATAGAGGAGTGGATGGTTATATAAACTGTGATATGTCCCTTTGATACAATGTTACAAAGCCATTAAAGTTTATAGTTTCCACAGGATATAAAGCTGTACATATAATGTGATACAACTGCATGAAAATGAATAAAACTAAACTTATATGGAGAAAAATCCTGGAAAGTCTTATACTAAAAAATCAACAGCGGCTGTTTTTCAATGTGAAATGATCACACTGAAATTATTTTTGCATTGCATTGGTCTTCTTTTTTGCATTTTCTAAATTTTTTTAAAAGGATTTTTATATTGAGGACAGTTTATAGTGTGCCCTGTGATGTCTAGGAATGGACCCGTAGAATCCACGTCTTCAGCACTCCTATGTATTACCAGTTATATCATGGGCATTCAGAAATTGTGAGGAAAAAACAAACCCAAACAGCTTCAGAGCAAAATTGATTTTAATTCTAAATTTACTTAAAATTAATTTTAATTCACTTTAATTCAAAGCATATAAACGTAAATATACATTATGAACACTTGGGTCAAGGGTATGTTAATGAACTTTGCAAATAAAAGGTGATACTACTCTTACAAAGGAAAAAGGTCAACATTTCATATTCTAAAGAGCCAGGTACCTTTTGCAAATGGACATGAAAAAGTGCCTTGTAGGTAACAGGCTCTTAATAAAGTCTTGAATGACTGCCTCCTGGAGGTGAGGAGGGAAGAATGAGAGATTGATTGCAAATGGATAAGACTGAATGGCTTGATGTGTACTGGAAGAACCTGGATATCCGGTATTATCTTGTTAAATCAAATCTGTTCTAGTGGATATTTACATATTGCTCACATGTATGAAAGTTCAGTCTGTCAGACCTCCGTATACTGTAAAAATGCATCCATTACAAGTAATTTGCATCAACCCATGACTCTAGACATTCATTTCAGTCCAGTTTTCTTCTATCAAAATTACTAGTAGCTTTCCCAATATCCATTGTTTAATTTAACATATGGTTTACCTTCCACAAAGAAGACATGTTCACGGCATGTTTGATGCAAACTTCACTGTGGGCTACATATTAATGCAGCCTGGCCCCTTCTCTTGCTGTAATGAGATTCTTGGTCCCTGAGTCACTTGCATCATCATTTGTTAATTCGTTCCCACTTTAAATAAGGACCATGCAGACCTCAGAAAACTAAATGGTTCTAAGTTTCGTCTGTGATGTTGGTGGGTGAGGGTGACAGGGATCAGGTAAATAACAGATCCAGTTTCATTGAGGATGTTCAGAATGTTTGAAGACAATCTAGATTTGAAGAAAATAGAGTTTTTATACATGTTCACATTTGATAATCCTGTTTTTTTGTGACTTACAGTTCTGCATAGCATGTATATCTATTTCTGTGGAATTAATTTTCTTCTCTGTTTTCTTGTATATTGCATGTTAAGCATAGTGAGACACTATTATGTAGTTGAATTCAATAACAACTGTCATTTCTGTTCCTTGCCTATCTTTTGTCCTTTTTTTCTCCCTCTCTAGTATTTTCCCCCCTCTTATTTAAAAATACTTCCTTCATCTTTTCTTGTATCACCTTGTTTTCTGTCTCAGTGGGAAGCAAACTATGTTTCAGAATTGGTCAATTCCCTTGTTTTTTACCCCAAATCTCTGCTAAATGAAAAATTTAATACAGCATTGAATTGACATTTCTATAGAGCCAAAGAATAGAGGGTCTTTGAGAATGGATTTTATATGCATTTTCTTTTAAGATGTCCTAGGTTGGTTGATACTGACAAGAGATTTTCCATATGATAACCTGAAGATGTGATCCCTGGGATGAGTATACTTAAATGGGGATCCGGATAACTTGAAAGAAAAGTATGTACTTCAAAGCTCCTTTTACCTCAACTGCAGTTAACTTTACAGTCTTACTGGCCTGGCAAGTGTTAATAGCTTGATCATTTGCCTGCAGATAACTCCACTGGAACTGTAGATTATTTCAGTGGGGGAATAGCCAGTGGGTCTTTGATCTCCATATAGATAGAGAATAACTCAGAAAGAATTCTATTGGAGTGATTTCTGTCAGAGACAGCACAATTCTATGAATGTTTTCCCCCAGTATGTCCAAAATATGTTGGCAGATCTACGTAGAAGATGCACTCTTTCCATTGCTCCAACTTTCCTATGAAATGGACTTCTTGATTACATGATTTTTCAACCCGTTTTTTTTTTTAATAAAATGGTTTTAAGCAAAAGTAAGTATCTGCTGATAGTTAAACATGTGAAATATTGGTGCTTGATGAGGACAGGGGAAAAATTTCTTTTGAAAGGAGCAGATGGTGCCCCATGGGGTGAAGATGATGTGGTAAATTTGCTTTCTTTACCCTGTGCGTAAGGTCATGTACAAATGGCCAGAAAGCAAATGAAAGGTACCCTGGAGGCCATTTGCACTTGGATGTCAACCTTCTTTCAGAAAAGGCTATTTTTCTTTATTTTTGTTTTTATACAGATCTAGGCCACAGTGTTGGTTGTTAGTTTCTCTTTTTTATTGCTGCTTATTTAGTGCTGCTTCATCAAGGGCTTAGGTTTCTCTTTGAAGTATCTTGGTCTTCCTACCTCTAGAAAGCAGGCTCTTAAAGCCTCTAGTGCTCAAGCAGCCTCTTAAAGCCTCTGGCAACGTTTGAGTCTGTGGGGATAGATATGCTAGATTGATTATTGGTGGGGCACATTCCCTCTTTAGTGGCTTTGTTAATCTTAGGGACGTTTTCCCTGTCTCTCTCTGGGTAGCCAAAGACTATCCATTTTCATGGCTCTTTACCATGTCTGACCTCTCAGAGCACTTACTGCTAATCTGACAATAGCCTCAGTGCTTAATTTTATCATTCTCTAGTTCTTTCTTGTATTTTCCTTTTTGCTTCCCAATTAGTTTGCAATGCTCTGAAAGGAGAGACCATGTTTTACGGAATAATTCCTTTATTAACAAGATGTATGTGGTCCAGTGACTTTGATGTCAAACAGTTTTTGACCAAAGGAAGAAATGCTGTAAGAAACACAGGGATCCAGGAAGTCAAAGAAAAGATGATATCAGATATATCAGAAAAAATAAACTGGACATTGATGGGAGTGTTAAAGTTTACTTTAAGGTTATAGTACATTGAGTTTTTGAAGCACTTCAGCTGTACTTCTATTCTGTCCTCTGGATTGCTTTGGGAATTCGTACCTCAGTAATGGCATGGCTGTTGCCAAAGGCTCAGGGGCTATGTGGATGGAGATCTTGCGGTCTCTTTGCCACCCTGACCCAGGCTAGGAAAACCAGTCGCTGCTGGTCTGGTGCCCAGCGCCATTCAGATCACCAGCCAGAGAGCAGGCAGCACCGTGGGCCCGGTCATTGGTGCCTTCCCTGCTTTTCCAGCTGCAGCCTTCTGTGTGTCTGCCTGTCTCCTCAGCCACTTCTGCTCAGTGCATCAGGGTCAGAGTCAGTCAGGATCCAGAGCCAATTTAAGACAGTGAGGGAGAGGAAACTGAGTGCTAGAAGGGCAAGTAAAAAAGGAGAGGGGTGGGAATGGTGCGAATTAGCCCTGTACTGGCACCCCACAGTGTTGCCCTTTCCTTCTTGGCCAGTGAGTTGCTGCAAAGGAGATACAAGTTCAGAAGTACCTGAGATGTGCACAAAAACCTATTTATATGGGAGTTCACTGCAGCATTGTTTGTAATAGTGAACAGTTGGGGACGGTTGTATAGAGTACCCTATGATGAAGCCATTAAAGTGGTGTTTTCAGAGATTTTTAATGACAGTGAAAAACACTCACAGAACAATACATGTGAAAAAGTAAAATATCAAATAATATATTTGATCCCAGTTGACTATCTATAATACACTAGAGAAAATACTATAAGGAAATGTACCAAAATATTAATAGAGATTATTTTTGGTGGAATCGTGGATCATTTCTTTTTTGTATTGTCTATTCTAAAATTTCTATAATGCAGATTTATAATTTTTATAATCAGAAAAATAAAAAGAAAATGTTCCTTATCACCACCTTTAACCTCCAAATCCACCTGCCAGTATGGAATTATTTTTTCTGGGAACAAAAGATATATTTGCATTATGGAAAGTTTTTTAAATATAGGAAAAATAACAGTGAAGTGTCTTAAAATGCCCTTTTCAGAAGGGCTTACTATGAAGTATCACTGTAGTTTCTGTTACCTAACAAAATAGTGAGGGCTCAAATAAAAGGTATTTTAAAATAGGTCCTTATATTTAGATGGCATCTTCATGCATGATTTTTAGAAATGGAAAGGACCTTATATATCTTCTGGCCCAACCCTGGGTAAAGTTCAACAGTAGGTTTTGACAGTATTCTTTGCTAGGCACAGTTCTAACATACCTGAAACTCAGAGAGAGTCTAAGTGACTTCTTTCTGGTTATACAGCTAGCTCTGGAATCCTGGAGATACCCAGTCCTTTGCTCTATCATTCATATTTCCAATGAGGAAAGACATTTTGACATTCCTAGGGGTAGTGGCTTTCTTAAAAACATATACCTCATGGGGCTTCCCTGGTGGCGCCGTGGTTGAGAGTCCGCCTGCCGATGTAGGGGACACGGGTTCACGCCTCGGTCTGGGAAGATCCCACGTGCCGCGGAGCCGCTGGGCCCGTGAGCCATGGCCGCTGAGCCTGCGCGTCCAGAGCCTGTACTCTGCAGCGGGAGAGGCCACAACAGTGAGGCCTGCGTACCGCAAAAAAAAAAAACAAACAAAAAACATATACCTCAAGTTTCTTTTCTAAAAAAGGAATTACCTTTTGTTTTCCTTTCAGATATATAACCTTAACTCAAAACTATCTAGAGACAAACTAAAAATATGTGTGTGTGTGTGTGTGTGTGTGTGTGTGTGTATAGATACATACACAAATGAACAAATCATTTGCTTTGGTGAAATAAAAAAATTGGTGCTTGTCTTTAAGAGTGTTTCAAAATTTAAAAACACTACTATTAAGTAAAGATTTGGTGTAAAAATTCACTCAGGTTAGTGTCTTCTAAGCCTTTTTGTTATACCCTCTTTAAAAACTTAGAATTATTTGACTTATAGTTAATTTTTGATTAAAAGGTAGCATTTCACATGCCTTTAAATACATCTATCATAGAAATGGCTCTTTCGGTAGATTTATATTGTGGTATGTTGGATTAACCAGAAATGCAATCATTCTTTTATTGAATGTGTTTCGGAAACAGAAGGAGTTGGTTTGATTCAAATAGAAATTCCTGGAAAACCTATGTGACTGTCTTCATGAACAATTCAACAATATATTATTCCAAGGAAAGAGAGAGATGGACAAGACAAAACATAATTTACCTTAAGAAATGAATCCTACTTTGTGAAAAACTTCCCAGATTCTTTCTGGATGGTGCTTGGTGGGCCTTTTTGTATTAGTAGTTTGTTCTTCAACAGCTCTGGCCCAGTTGGAGCTTGTTTGGAAGCCTGCTTTGCTCAGTGGTGGTGGCTCTGGACAGTCACTGAGCAGGGGGATCTCCATGAAAGAAGGTTCCAGCAAATGGGGAACCCTTAGAGGACCTTTAAAATGGTCCTAGGTAGGATCTTATATCCTGGCATCAGTTTCCCTCCTCCTCCTTGTCATTTTGTTGGAAGAGCATTCAAGAAGGACATTGGCTTTCAATGTAGGTTGGTAAAATGTTTAAAGAAGATGAAGCCTTGTACCTCTGTTTTGTTTCATCTCCAGACCTTCCTCACGGAGTGAGGTATATACATCTGGTATTTTCTCAGGCGCCACAGCTAGTCTGTCTGGATGGCCTCTGACTGTTAAGAAGAAGCGTGTAGTGTTGATGCTTTGTTCTTGCTACCACCGCTTGATTGCATTACTTTACCGGGAACACATCCATTTTTTTCTCACAGACTTTTTGCACAGGGCCCTGTATGTACCAGGCAATCAAAAAATATTTGATTGATGGTTATCTTTTAAATGCAGATTCAACATTTAACATTCAAATATTGAAGTTGCCCTGTGCCAAAAAGCAAAGAAGTCTCTGCTAGGAGAATGCTGCTTGGATACTTGGAACTAGCTCCCCATAGGTCAGTTGGCATGTGTGTGTTCTGCTTCTGTGCTTTAGCTTACGATGAATTTAATAACCACTAGACTATTAATCAAATCACTTGTTTAACAGCCACCCAGAGAATTAGGATCTTCTAGTGGCTGGTGGGCAACCTAGAATCCTGAAATTCAGTTAAACTCTTTATTGAACATTCCTTGAACTAGGCTTCTGGGTTGGGTGGTGGAGGGTGGGAGGTAGATTTCATTGGGTTGGCCAGAAAAATAACATCTTACAGAAAAACCTGAACGAACTTTTTGGCCAACCAATACATATGCTAATGGTTCAGACTTAGTTCCTGTTCTCTGGGACCTTATAATGTACTGGGATTCATTGAAGAAGACTAATGATGTCCAGTTTGAGGAAGACACAGTTTGACAACTAGAAGAAATGTGTATTGGAGTTGGTTGGTAGTGCCTGGGAACGCCAGGCTCCTTGAGGTACTGGAACAAGGAGGAGAAAAAGGAGATGTGTGAGTGGAGGGAGTAGCAAGAAACAATGGAAGAAAGAATAGAGGATGTGGCTGTGAGAAGGTGGATGTGGTCCCAGGGAAGTAGGGCTCTGTTCAGTAACATGTGCTGAGGTTGGTTGGGTATATCGTGAGGTCAATGCATACCCAGCTCCATGTCCCACACTGTGTGAGACTGATGTTCATTATAATGAACCAGAGCCATTAAACAGTTTATGTTTCATATATAGAACTCCATTTACAGAGACAAACAAATGTAAGAAATATCCATACAGCAATGTGTAAGTATTTAAAAAGTTACTTTCCATCCAGAAGACCTCAATCTGCAAATACTTAACAAGGTCAGACATCATGGGGGATACAAGAAAAAAACATGTGTGTGCCTTTGAGCAGTTTGTTTAGCTGAGAAGACCAGACATATACAAATGAAAAGTTGACTCTTGTTACAAGGCAGTATAGGCCAATTGCTTATAGATAGCCACTGCCAGTGGACTCCAGGGGATGGCCAGCTCCCTGGGGCCTTGGACAGTCAGGAAAAGTTTCCAGGTTCTTGACTGGACTTGGTGGTTGGGCAAGATTTAGGTTGGCCCAACATAATGCAAAATCTGCAGAAACGTTGTCTTTTGCCCTCTGAGAAGCTGCAGTGTCTGACCTGCTCTCATCAACTCCTCCCCAAAAAAGGCTTGTGTGCTTAGCAGTAATAGATTGAACCATCAACTCCTTAAAGCACACCTGGTTGATAATTAGCTCAATCACATTGTGTTTCGGTCATTACCCTTGGATTTCCCAAGGATGAACTTAATTCATCTCCCACATTAAGGTGAGTGCCTGCATGACTAAAACTTGACTGAATACAATTTCTGTCTCTATTATGTCAATTTAATGCTGTGGTAGTTTTATTGCAAAATAGGTATTGGGTTACGATTTGCCACCCAAATATCTGCACGGAAATTGTTAATGTATGCTGTGAAAAGATCTCCAATGGCAAAAGCCTCTCTTTTTTTCCTAAACAGTGCTTCATCTGCAGGAAGACAAAGAGGAAATGAGCTGAAACTCTGATTTGAGGCATTTAGAGTTGATATGATCAACTGTTGTTTATTCAGAGACTACTTATTCTGGTTTTATAGCTTATAAACGTATTGATGACGGATACAGCCCCTTGCTTCCCAGGTTTTACAGAGCTTATTTTGTGTTTTAACCACACTTTCTTTGCCTCCGCCCTACTGCTGGATGTGAAGGGATAAACTGGTGGTGCATATGCTGTGTTACCAGAGTGGGAAGGGAAAGGGTACCTTTATTATGTTGGATTACTAGCCAGGTGCCTGGAATGATCAAATCTACTCACTGGTTGCTTTTAAAAGGGAAAAATACAGATCTAATCATTTCTAGGAATAGTGCCAGGTGTCCGTACTAAGGCAACCTAACTCCAGAAGGCTATAAAAATAGCCCCCAAGTAGTAGGTTCTGATTTCCCACTGAGCTGACCAATAAATCCAACAACCAGTTAATTAAAAATGCTGGGAGGGAACGTTCATTCTCCATCACCCACCTGTCCTTGTGAATACTCATTGGTTACAAATGGGAGGCTACAGCTTAGCGTTTCAATGTCCAGATTAGGAAACTTGCTCCTTCCTTTTTACAGTAACCTGGAGATATAGATGGCCTGTGTGGCTGCCTGGTACTCCTACTTGGGTGTCAAGGTTTATTTGAAGCTAAAGGGATGTGAACCTTCTAAAGATGAACCCAGTTCTTTTACTTGTCTCAGCGCTTCCTGGAACCATCCAGAAGAGCATGTTTAGATAGACTACCTCATCTCTCCCTTGCTCAGGCTATGGGTTTTCTTACAGTCTGCCAAAACCTAATGGAAAACCTTCCTGTCCTGACTGCTGCTATAGGCAGAATGTCATCGTAGCCTAATATGTAAAGAAGATTGCTAGAAGTTGGATCTTTTAGAATTTCCACCTGATAAAACTTAAAAAAAAAAAAGAATCAGTTTGTGAAGCAAAAACTTGGATGAAGTAGACCACCAATACCATCCGAATCATCAACGTCATTAAAAGGTACACAGAGAAAGTAGCAGAGAGAGTACTGGATTTGGAGTTGAAAGTTCTGGGTTTGAATCCTGACTGTACTATGTGGTCTCTCGGAGCTGAGCTTATCTGGAAAATGGGCATAATAGCACCTACTTCATGGAGTTATTATGAAGAATAAACGAGATCCTGTGTGTGAAAATGCATGGCACTTAGTGGATGTCCAGTAAGTATTATTTGAGCCCGGATTTGTTTACAGACTTAACATCCTCTGTTGCCTTAGGTGGATACAGAAAGCACACGTTTACAGGGAGCTGAAAAGAGGAAAAGATAAAAAAAAATAGAGGAAAAGAGTGGTGGTGGTTAGGTGGAGGAGACCCAAACTCACTGAATACAACTTTGATCATCAGGAACCTTTTTTCCCAACACACCACTATTAGTTGAATTATGTCTCTTGATGTTTTTTGCAGACTTCCTTTTTTTTTTTCACTTAGAGGCATTTTGATAGAAAACAGAGAAAAGTAATGAAACTTGAGTTCTAGTTAGGGCTCTGCCACTTACAAGTCACTTTCCCTAAGGCTCACTTTCTTCTATCTAAAAAGCATATTGGACTAGAGAAGCACCGTGATCCTCTGTTCACGCCCTAAATGCATGGGGACTATTGGCTTTTGCATCTTTAATAATTGGAACTAGAAGTTTTTATGTAGAGTGAAAAGTTATGGGAGAGACTGCTGAGTCCAAGGGTACAGAAATTCAATAAGGAAGAAACTTCTCTTGCAAGTGAGCAGTAATCAGGAGGTCTGATTGGGATGGACATACAGATTGCTTTTCTTCATGCTTTTGAGCTGTGTTGTGAGCGTGTGTTCGGTTTCAAGACCTTGCTAAAGCTGAAGCTTTGTGCAGTAGCAGGATATGAATGATGAATTCTGCTTATACTTGATCACGAAGACCACAAACTGGGGCCTAATGCATCCCATTTTCTCCTTCAAAATAGGTTTGTAAATTGTTGTCAGGGCCCAGCTACCAACCTTCTAAACAACACCTGTCTGCTGCTGCCTGAGACTTCTTTAATAAGGAATGGCAGAGGAACTCAGAATCACATTATATGAGAAAAAGTTGAGAGAACTATAATTTTGTAGCTTGGGAAATTTGAGTTTCATGTGGGGCCATGCTGGCTGATATAAAAAGCATGAAGTTTTCTCAAGTCAAAGTAGCATTAAACTAATTGTGAGTGTGTGTGTGTGTGTGTGTGTGTGTGTGTGTGTGTGGTTTTGGTGTGGAAGGAGGCAAACTAGGGTCAGTGGAGGAGAGCCATAGGGAGATACAGCTTTCTCAAGCCGGGCAATAACTTTCCAGCCATCTAAGTTGCCCAAAGAGGGAACAAGTACCTCAAGGAGGTGGCAGAATTCCCACCAGCAGTTCCAATTTATAATCGTAGCTGAAGTAAACAATTAGTGTCTTCGAATGGAAGTTGGACCCTGTTTTCTGGAGTAGATCTGTGGGGATCCAGTGGTCTGGTGATGTCTCCACTACACTGTGAACACTTCCAGGGCCCTGACTATGTCTCATTGGTGTCCTCAGCGCCTAGCATAGGGCCTTGTCATAGAAGGAGCTCAGAGAATGTTTGTTGATGGATGGATTGATTGAAATTGCACTTGTAAGTAACCAGTAGATGCTTCTGGTCCCTAGATCAAGTGTGTTATATCGATTTCCATGTAACTACAGTGTTCCCGCTTTTCTTCAGGTGTTCGTATGCATTTCACTCACAGAAATCCACCCATTAACACCTCGTCATTGTTAGAGAACTAAAGCAGTTCCGTCAGCACAAGGCTCTTCTATACCAATATGGAAGAGAGGAGAATGTCATTTTAATATTGGGTAAGCATTATTAGAGTCACATGCATGTAGGGTAGCACAAAAATGACTACAGAGTCCAGAAAGAATTTCACGCATTTTGATGGAGAAAACGTTTATACAGAAAAGTAGAAGAGAGAACAATTTAAATCTTCTCTTGTTTCCTTGAGAGATAAGAGAATGTACCTTGTGTTTATCTTGTGTATACCCAGAGACCTCTGAGCTCATTCTGAAGGGAAGTATTTGTAGTTCCAAGGGTTAGAGGCCCATGAACAAGCATTATAAGACCAAAGGGTCGAGACTTTTTATCAGACCTATTATGTTTCCAAGGAGATACCCTAAAGAAAGGAAGATGAGTAGGCAGGGACTTGCCTTCTCAACAAAAATTTCATCGTTTTAGTCTTACATCACCTGGCGTGATTGGATAGCAGGTGTTCTTCGTATTGTCAAGCTTCCTGAGGGTTAACTCAACATCTTCCCTACAAGATGCCATTGCATTGGAGCTATAAGCCTGCCTCTCATTACTTTATTGGTTGAGTCTATAATTACTAGGTTTTTGTTTGTTTTTTGGAACTTTTGGCCACACCGCGGCATGCAGCATCTTAGGTCCCCGACCAGGGATTGAACCCGCAACCCCTGCAGTGGAAGCACCAAGTCTTAACCACTGGACCATATAATTACTATTTTAAATTTTTTTTTAATTAATTTATTTTATTTCTTTATCTTTGGCTGCATTGGGTCTTTGTTGCAGCGTGCGGGCTTTCTCTAGTTGAGGTGAGCGGGGGCTACTCTTCGTTGTGGTGCTCGGGCTTCTCATTGCGGTGGCTTCTCTTGTTGTGGAGCATGGGCTCTAGGCGCGCGGGCTTCAGTAGTTGAGGCGCGTGGGCTCAGTAGTTGTGGCTCGCGGGCTCTAGAGCGCAGACTCAGTAGTTGTGGCGCACGGGCTTCGTTCCTCTGCGGCATGTGGGATCTTCCCGGCCCAGGGCTCGAACCCATGTCCCCTGTATTGGCAGGCGGATTATTAACCACTGCGCCACCAGGGAAGCCCCTAGTTTTTTAAATAAAGCACTTTGAATGTTGCCTCATAAAAATAAGTGGAGATGATATTAAAGGAGTAAACAGGCTAAACCTAATGGGAAAATGCAATCTTCTTCCCCGAATACCTCACAGGTATCACAATGGCTTTAGAAATTATTGAGAAATGACAGAAACCCCCAAAATATAATTTGATTAGAAACCTAAGAAGATACTGATGGCTCTCTGAAAGACTGGGCCCTGAGAAATATTTGGGCTGGTATCTAGTAAAGTAATTAAAGATGCATATGAATCTTTGGTCGTGTTTGGCTGGTGACTTTTATGACTGCTTTTACCTAACCTAACCTGCACCCTGCTGGCAACAAGTTTCCTGACTAGCCACTTGTGTGGACGCTTTTATTCCTCTCTGTGGTATGTAAAGTTCTTCACAGGGACTTCCTAGGCATTTCTCCCCAAGTATTCAGATAGGCAGCTTTTGCGGGTAGTTTATCTCCCTCTTTCCAGCTCGTCCTTCCCTCTCTTTAGGTGTGGCATGGCTTGAGGGTGTCATCATAGGAATACTGCTTTTGAGCCACCCTGGTCACCATTTAGAAAAAAAATCCAAGCATCCTGTTTGGACAGATTGTAAGCTGTGACATTAGACCTTCCTGGTATGTAGAATGGCTTTCATCACTCTCCCACCCCATTCAACAAGGTTAAAGGTCTCAGGAAGGTATTTGACTTGTGGCTCAAACTTGCCCTCACTGCTGAGCAATGATGGGTCTTTTTGCTTGAACCACTTAGGAGGTGCCCATGGGAGAAGCATACCAGAGAGGAGGAGTGAAGAGCAAAAATGACTTCATTGCAGCATTTGAAATGAAGAGGGCACCAACGGGAAAACAGAATGTACACTGAAGGCTTTGCCTGTAGTCTTTTTTAAAAAGTTCTGCTCAGGAAGTGAAATGGTGTTTAGTGGTGTTTTGTTCAGAGACAGTAGAAGGAAGCTGAAAAAGCAATGTAATTTATCTGAGATGAGAAGACCCTTAGAGGCAGGGACTAATGTCCCTTCTGCCATTTCTGTCTTGGCCCAGGATCTGGCATTTCGAGAGGTAACACTGCAGGTAACCTTACTGACTATTGAAAACTGTTGTATATTTTCATGTTAAAAAATGTGTGTGTGTGTGTGTGTGTGTGTGTGTGTGTGTGTGTGTGTATTACCCAAAAAAGCATTCTGGGGACTTCCCTTGTGGTCCAGTGGTTAAGACTTCGCCTTCCAATGCAGAGGGTGGTGAGGGTTCCATCCCTGGTCGGGGAGCTAAGATCCGATATGAACAGAAGCAACATTGTAACAAATTCAATAAAAACTTTAAAATTGGTCCACAAGAAAAAAATCTTCAAAAGAAAAAAGCATTCTGTCCTTTCTGGATCTTGTAATATATAAATAATAAACCTACAGGTGTTCATGATATTAACATTTTTATGCCAACGTTAAGAAGTCTCAGTCTAGGTGATTCCTAGCTAAACTATTTATTAAGGTGATCTCGCTAGTGGTTGCATACCATTCAGAATATTCTCAAAAGAAAATTAATTTTAGTTCATTTTAAGAAATTTTTTGGGGGGGCTGTGTTGGGTCTTCGTTGCTGTGCGTGGGCTTTCTCCAGTTGCGGTGAGCGGGGGCTACTCTTTGTTGCGGTGCATGGGCTTCTCATCGCAGTGGCTTCTCTTGTTGTGGAGCACGGGCTCTAGGCGTGTGGGCTTCAGTAGTTGTGGCACGTGGTCTCAGTAGTTGTGGTGCACGGGCTTAGTTGCCCCACAGCATGTGGGATCCTCCCAGACCAGGATTGAACCGGTGTCCCTTACATTGGCAGGCGGATTCTTAACCACTGGACCACCAGGGAAGTCCAAGAAATAATTTTTTTACATTAAGAGCTTAAAATTTTTGCATAACCTTTAAGCAAGCAATAACATGCCTCAGAATTTTTAAAATAATAGCTTTATTGAGATAAAATTCATCCTCTTAAAGTGTACAATTCAGTGGTTTTTAGTATATTCGCATGGTTCTGCAGCTATCACTACTGTCTAAGTTCAGAATCTTTTCATTACCCCCCGAAGAAAGCTTACACCCATTAGCAGTCCTTCCCCCTTCCCTATCTCTGTCAGTCCCTGGCAACCATTATTCTACTTTCTGTCTTTATGGGTTTGCCTGTTCTGAACATTTTGTATAAGTGGAATCATACAATATTTGTCCTTTCCTATCTGACTTCTTTCACTTAGCATAATGTTTCCAAGGTTCATCCATGTTTTAGCATGTATCAGAACTTCAGTCCTTTTTATGGCTGAATAATATTCCACTGTATGGATATACAGATTTTATTTATCCATTTTTCAGGGTTGTTTCCCTTTTCTGCATGCCCAGGAATTTGTCCTGGGGAAATAACCAAGTAGGTGCATAAAGAATTAGTTATAAGGATATTCATTGTGACATTATACAAGTGAAAAACTGGAAATAACCTGAATCTCCAACATTAAGGGATTGGTTCAATTATGGGATATTTATATGATGGAATACTGTACAGCTCTTAAAATGCTGCTGTAAAAGAATTTAAAATGACATAGGGGGCTTCCCTGGTGCGCAGTGGTTGAGAATCCGCCTGCCAATGCAGGGGACCCGGGTTCGGGCCCTGGTCCGGGCAGATCCCACATGCCGCGGAGCAACTAAGCCCGTGCGCCACAGCTGCTGAGGCTGTGCTCTGGAGCCCATGAGCCACAACTACTGAGGCCCGGTGGCTGAAGCCCGTGCTCCGCAACAAGACCGCAATGAGAAGCCCGCTCGCCACAATTATGGAGGGCCTGCGCTCAGCAATGAGGACCCAATGCAGCCAAAAATAAATAAATAAACAAATAAATAAAATTTTAAAAAATAATAAAAAGTAAAATGACATAGGAAAATGCTGACAACTTATTATTAAGTGACAAAATAGTACATAAAGTGTGATCCCATTTTTATTTTAAAATGTATTTAATATGCATAGAAATAAGGCTGGAATCACAGATAACAGAAAACAGTGGTTTTCTCTGGATGATGGGATTATGGAGGCTTTATTTTCTTCTTTTTTTCATCTATGTTTTCTAATTTTTTAAAATTATATCATAATTATTTATTGAGTACTAGTATGTGCCAGACATTTTATGGTGTATGTACATGTATTTTGTAATAAGGAAATTAAAAATCAATGTCATTTTTAAAAACAATCCAAAAGGGAGTTTGGGGCGGTCATGCATTGTGTTCACACACATAGGCATACACCAGCTTCTGGAGGTGTGACAGGATCTTACAAGCAACACTAGGGTATTATGTTTGAACTCCAGATAGATTAAGATATACTGATAATGGCATATTTATCAGATAAGAAAGACATTGAGTTACTTTTTTGAATCGGTTCTGTGCATTTCTGTTTTCTCAACGGAATGTCTAGCTATTCTTTCCCTACAGGAAGTGATTGGAAGTGGAATGCAAAGTTTATTTCCACCTACATGGTCTGACATTTTGACATTTCCTGAACTGCAGGATGTTTGAGCACAAACAATTTGACTTTTACTGAAAAAATTAATTATACTGCCACTTTCACATAGTGATGGGCCTTTGTAAGAGTACGAAGCTATTCAGGTGGGGAAAAATGAGATGGTGAGCAGGCTGACAGTAACATAAAGGTCTTGCATCTGGGGAAAAGCACCTCATTAAGCGCTGATTATCAGGCCCGTGTAAACTCTTTCAGAAAGTGTTACTACATTACTACATTCCGAGCCACTGTTGAGCGGAGGAAACTTAAATCTTTGTTCTATTTACATCATAAATGAGATTTGTGTATTCTAATAATAGTCTGGTCTTGCCTTTGGCTGCATCCTACACACAAACTTGTTCAGTTGCTCTGACATGGTTTGTCACATCAAGCCAGTCGTTCGTGTGTTGACATACAACCCTTCTGACTGCCTGTTTGGAGATGAAGACAATTTGGTCCAACAGGAAATATGTATACTTGAGTTACTTTTGTGGGCACAATGTAGTGTAGAGTGGAGGTTGAAATTTCTAAGTGCAGTCAGACCAACCTGAGTTCTAATTGCTGACTAGATTGAGGCTCTGTGAGCCTCAATTTTCTCATCCATAGAATGGGAATGATAATATTTGTCTCACAGGGTTGATGCACAGATTAAATGAAGTAATCCTTTCAATGCACTCAGCATATTGCCTGGCACATTGTAAGAGCTCAATAAACTTTTATACTTTTAATGAGTATGCAAAGGAATTTAAAGAGGAAAATTGAGAAAATTTCTGTTACTTTTCTTTTTTCCCTCTTCAGTACATTCTCAACTTTCCCGTTCCTTATTTTTTTGCCTAAAGTGGATCGTTAAAATTTCTAAAACGTAACATTTTAAATGTAGGCTTTCAGGTTATTTTATAGCACAATGATGAAATCCTGACATTGGCATGTAACAAAACAAAATGCACAAAGACATATAGCACTCATACCCAACAAAGCTTGTGCTCAGTAATCATGAAATCATATCTACTTATAGTCATCTAATTTTTGCTTTTCTCTTCTCAGCCTTTCATAATGATAAGCATATATCTAGATCTTAACAGATTTGGCCTCTTAAGATATAAGGCTTTTGTGGGGTTTTCTATAATTCTCCCCAGAACACAAGTCTATTAGTGCATTCCTTTCCCCCTCTAACTTGCTGCTTTTAATGTGTTTGGGGCTCAAAAACTAGGTTACAAAACTTATCACGGCTCTGGGTTAATGAAAAGTATTCAGCTCTGAATGAGGACTCGGGTTGGAGGGAGAGGAATCTACATTTTTGCTGCTGAGATACCTTTTCTTTGATTATATTCTGATTTTTCTCCATCTCTAGCCACTGAGGATAACCTATAAGGGAAATCCAAATAATATTTCTCAGTAAAATGTGTGACCCTGTTAACATAGGAGAGGAATGTTCTTTGACTCACTAAGAGGAACCATTCAGGAAACTACATGTAATGACTCCATGACAAATAACCCAATGCTGCAGTGAATAGTTACATTGGGTCGGGTATTGCCAGGATCGCCACAAATAAGCTTTCCAAAAGTGATAGGTGATGTGGAGTCAAATATCTGGGGGAGGGGGAATCTTTGAAATTAAGTCAAATGACAAGTTTACAAGGATAAAATATTTAGTGCTGTGATATTGTCGTCTTGATAGACAAAGGGGAAATATTTCTATCTAAAATAATCTGGTTAATATTTGACAATAGACAGTAGTCAGAATGGCAGGCTACTGTTTTTTGTTTTGTTTTGTTTTGTTCTTGGGTTTTTTTGCGGTACACGGGCCTCTCACTGTCGTGGCCTCTCCCGTTGCGGAGCGCAGGTTCCGGACGCGCAGGCTCAGCGGCCATGGCTCACGGGCCCAGCCGCTCCGCGGCATGTGGGATCCTCCCGGACCGGGGCACAAACCTGTGTCCCCTGCATCGGCAGGCGGACTCTCAACCACTGCGCCACCAGGGAAGCCCCAGGCTACTGTTTTGAGAGTAAACTAAAAAGACCAGAAAGCACCCAATTTAGGTGTGAATAAAATTTTGACTTTGTGATTTGTGCCTTTCCTAATTTGACATGATCAATGAACAGTTCATCTCAGATATCTTTCAGTGAATTTTCTTGGGTTATGGTTTACGTGGAACATTGATTGGGCTTTCAAGAGAATGCCAGATGCAAGCTTTGACAGTTGTATATTTACATACAAATGGCTTATAATTTTCATTCAGGAAGATTCCTGTCTATTAATGTGCCCGGGATTCTCTCTATAGATACACAATTACAACGTTGTAGCTGGGACCTTGCAGTCAGCATCTGTTGGCTGTGTAATTTGGGGCAAGTTGCTTAATCTCAGTGTCCCAGTTTCCTGATGTGTATAACGGAACGGGTAACAACCAATTCAAAGGGTTGCTATAAAGATTAAATAAGAGAATATGTGCCAAGCACCTAGTACTGTGCTTGCACATCGTAGAAATCCATAAGTTAATATTACCACCTAAAGCTAGGCTTGGCTTTGATGATTGGCCAAGGAGACATCCAGCAAGTGAGCTAGCTGTGTCTCTTTCTTGTGATTTGTTAAATCTCTTGAAGGCCCAGGGGCTCCTTGCAGTCTAGAGGAATGAGACTCTGTGGGAAGTGAAGACAGCCTGCTTGCAGAAAACTGATAGGCAATCATAATGGAGTATTCTTGACTTGCCAAAATGAAAACTTCTTAAGGCAATCGCTAAATGTAGCCAGAGGCTGTTTATTTCTTTTGCTAACGAAACCTTGCTATTTGGTGCCTCACATCTCTCTCTTCCTCAGGATATAGTCTTTTATTTTATTATTATTATTTTTTAAAATATTTATTTATGTATTTATTTGGCTGCATCAGGTCTTAGTTGCGGCATATGGGACCTTTTACTTGCGGCATGTGGGATTTAGTTCCCTGACCAGGGATGGAACCCAGGCCCCTTGCATTGGAAGGGCGGAGTCGTAGCCACTGGACCACCAGGGAAGTCCCAGGATATAGTCTTTTAGATGAGGACCTATGGAAACTTTTCATGACTCTGGGATCTCAATGAGCTCTGGACCAGAGTCTTAATAAACTTCGTCTATGAATGAGCCATCATTACCATAATAAAGACTCACTAATCACTGTTGAAAGCCACAGGTTAATTATTGCATAAGGGTTGTATAATGTAGTTTCAGGAACTAAATAATTAAAAAATTTAAAAGACCATTTAACATATCTTTGACACAGAGCCAGAAAGTAGAAGACAACCTTACTTTAATCATTTAGCAGGGGCTTAACAACCCATGCAACACATATCTGAAGCAGTTAGTATATTATTGTTGCAGTGTTGAAGAACAACATTTCCTCGGGACAAACGGAATTCAGTAATGAAAGCTAAAATTGAGTACAAATGGGGGGGTGGTTACTGGGGGAAGAATATCGGTAATGAGTACCTTACAAGTGTTCAGAATTTGAATGCCTAGATTCTAGAACATATCCCAATCCACTTTTAACTTCTACCCCAATATAATTGCTTAAAAGATTTCTTAAGCTTAATGGCCCTCTCTTTCATGCTCTTGTCCTTCAACTTAAATTGCTCATATTCTAGAAAACCTGACTTTATATTCCCCTATCCCATTCTGTGTTCTTTCAGTACATATACATTCAGTATATCTTGCATGTAAAATTCTATCTAAGGGCAGGATGGCAATAATGACCACATTGTATTAAAACCTCATTTAAACAAATGTGTACCACAAAACCTACAGAGTTTTGATTTGGCCATGCTAAGCTGGGTACTGTAAAAGCGTGTACAAATGAAGGGATAGGGAAGATTGCAGAAAAGAGGCTGTTCTGCTGATTCCAGAGCAGTGGCGTTTGTAAGTAAATACCTCTATAACCTTCTACTGTAATTGTATTGGAAAACAATACAGGTGGAATCTGTAAGTATTAAAAGGCCCATAATAAAGGCACAGTCAGAATAAAGGTATTCTTAACCTTTTGCAGGTTTTTAAATTTGTTTAGAAGGTGATCAGGGAAGGGCTTTAGATACACATATTCTCATATATATGTATGTACATACACACATGCACATATTTCTAAATTTAGACTAGCAGACTGTGAAGGCATTTAGAGCAAAGTTCAGAATCTATCTTTCAGTAAATGATGGCTCAGCTTGAGACATTTTGTTGGACCTAGGGATCTGTTTTAGCAGAAGATGGGTATGATCTTAGGCCATCTGGAGAGGGGAAAGTGGGAGCAGCTGTGGAAAAATCTATTTGTGTTCTCTTACCTACTGGGGGTCAGATTGGAAATAAGGCTCTCGGGATTGGATACTCCTTCCTCCACCATGCGTCCTGCCTCTGAGCGGGACATCTTCCCATTTGACCGTGTCCTCTGCATTGTTCCCTTCCTGTTGGCACAATTTGCCCAAGGTCACCTGATGAGTTAATGGCAGAGCTAGACAGTAATTCTCTGTAGGCAAAGACTTGGTATGTGACTTTGCTCATGTTTAGGGGCAAAGTTGGCGGGCACAATTTAGGTTCTCAGTAAATGCTTGCTGACTGGTACCCCAAGGTCGACTCCTTGTTAATTAAATTGGCAGCTAAGCCACAAGGAGTTGTTTCAAATATCTGGTGGCCATTTAAATGGAAATCAAGCAAAATTATTTTTCTTTCATTCTAGGGGAAAAAAAGGATGGTGCATCTAAACATGTCCAAAGGTATAAAAAGCACGGTTTTTGAAGAGCAGGTCCAGGGTCCAGTGTCTTTCAGGAGCGAAAATAGACAAATCCAAGCAGGATTTAAGGACCATTCTGCTCAGCGGCACCTAGAAACAATTTTAGTCAAGGTCCAGATTTAAATGGTTGTTAGCCAGGTCAAGCTAGAGATTAGGAAAGGTGGCGGATGAAATCAACTCAGGGCCTGGCACCAGTTACAAAAGGAAGCAGGTCATTGGGTTGTGTTTATAGAGGAAAGAGAATGGATTGTAAGATTGTTATCACTGGAATCATGGTGGGGGGAGGGGGAGACCCTCATTTGAAGCCTTGGCCCCCAGACTAAAGGAGCCCAGAGTGCTTTAAGGACTCATAATAATTGGCCATACATTCCACCGGAAGAAGCCCTGCCTCTGGCTACATCCCTCTGCCTTGAAGAAACGGAAAAGGAGGGGAGGGGTTGGGGAGGGCCCTCTGGCATCCTGTGAAGACATTTCTAAAGCATCTCCAGATTTTCCAGCCTAGTTTCAGGCTTTATACTGAAAACTGGCAGATCTGTAGAAGCCCCAGCTAACAACTTGGGGAAGAGTTTCTTTTACTGTTGCATCAGTCAGCAGTGGCATATGTAGTTTATACAATCCGGATTTTTTGGAGCTGGGTGATCTCCTTGTCCTTTGATGCAGATGTTTTGTACTGCTTTATAGTTTGCAGCAAACACTGTCCTTGACCCTAGAGGGAGAAAAAAAGAAGTAAATTCTTCACTTTGAGGATCCAGGTAACAATGAAGAGTAGAAAGTACAGTTTCACTAGCTAGAGGCCTTGGGTATAGTTCACCCCGGTGAATCATACATGATGATCAACATGAATACAAGCAGCTAAGTCGTTTTCATTAGGATCCAATTAGTAGGTGATTTGGTAGCTAAATGTGCTTGCTAATTCATTAACAATTAGGTAAATTAAATTTAATGGAAATGATTTAAATGTGAAAATAAAATGCTGTACATATTAATTTTCACTTTATAGATTAAAATCCACTTGCTGCCTCCCCTGTCCCCTTCCTCCCCCTCTCTTTTAAATCATACACAGTACACAGGCAATTAGAGCACGCAGGGTAGGTTGTTTTTCTCATTTAAAGTATTCTTTGCTCTGGAAATTGGTCCTCCAGTGGAGCATGTCTGTCTGAGTTTCTGGTTGAGTGTCAGCGACAAATGGTGCATGTGCACACAATACTGATGGGGATTCTCGGTGCACAGCGAGAGCAGGAAAAGCCCTCTGCAATACTGTGAGGGATTCTGGAAGGTATTTTAGAATTTGAAGGGGCTTAAGGCTTGATTCCGCTGCTGATATTGAATTGCAGCATGACCAAATGATTAACAAACTTGTCTTTCTTGAAATATCTTAGGGCAGAGAGGTTCTCAAGTGATTGCAAATTGGTTAATGACTTTAAAAAGCATGTTTCTTGCTGCAAACAAGTAACTTGGCTGCATTTTCCTAAACAATTGGTATGTTTAGAAGGTAGCTATATAGATCAAGATATACTGAACTAGAAAGATTGTGTTACTTTTTTGGTAAATCTCAGAAAAAGCTCTACAGTTCAGGGTGATACTTTGAAGACTAGTACCTCAATTTATTTTAAATAACTTTATTTCAGCATTACTATCAGTGATTATAAAAGTTGCAACACATTCCAATTGTAACATTTTGGGTTGCTTTCATTATCTTTCTGACTTTTTTCTGATCTTTGAATAGATCTCATTTACAATTTCCTGGAAAAACAACCAGTCTTTTCCCATGGGGGATCACATTATATAATTTTCCCTCATTATCAAGTAGAAGATCGAGTTAGCAAAGCTAAACAGGTAGGCAAGGCAACCGTCAATGTCGATTGGTCTTTTCATTTTTAAACATCAGTATTCAAATGAGGAAGGTTGTTATTGTTGTAATCTATTCACTGTGTGAGAGTGAAAGCAATAAGGTGCTGTCTGTGGGCCTTTGATCTTTACCAGGGAACGGTGAGAGAGAATATGTGGCCAAATGTGGTTGGTGACTTGCCAGGGTAGGTTCACATTTCTGAGAAACTGGCTGTGGTTGTACAGTTAACATCAGTATTCTGTTTTCAACTCATATTAATAGGTTGTTGAAAGTTCAAGTGAACATTGTTAAAGTTGAGTGAGTGAAAAATTATTTAATAGCGTCTGTTAAGTATAAGAGGAGATCATTCACTGCTAGCTTCCATCAGGATATCTAATTTCTCCTTGAGGACCTGACCCGATTTTCTATCATATGAGGGTCAGATTACCATTTACCTCGAAGTCAGCTACTGTGCTCATAAAAGTTGTGTTTATTTTCTCTCTCTCAGATATTTGGCCGTAAACATTGGGTTAGAAGCATCATTGGATTTTTGTCCTCCTTTTACAGAGCTTTGTCTTAGTGGACTTGTTCTGCTTTCTCCCTTACCTTTACATTCAGTTTTATGGGATTGTACAGAAAAATCTTCATAAAAGGAAATGGTTGATGACTTTTATCTTTTTGAAGAGTTTAAACTATGAAAAAAGGGATAGTCTTTGAGTCAAACAAGGTAGTGATAGCTGGTTCAAAAAATAATAAGGATTCTAATAAGGATTGTATTCTTGTTTTTCTTTAAAAATATATAGATCAAGGGCTTCCCTGGTGGCGTAGTGGTTGAGAGTCCACCTGCCGATGCAGGGGACATGGGTTCGTGCCCTGGTCCGGGAAGATCCCACATGCCGTGGAGTGGCTGGGCCCGTGAGCCATGGCCACTGAGCCTGCGCGTCCGGAGCCTGTGCTCCGCAACGGGAGAGGCCACAACAGTGAGAGGCCTGCGTACCGCCAAAAATATATATATATAGAGAGAGAGAGAGAGAGAGAGATCTATCTATCTATCTATCTATCTATATCAATTCATTGGATTGTCCTTACTGTTTCCATTCATCAGCCTTCTCAATTGATCATTTGACTGATAGACCTCTCAATATCGCCAATTTTTGAATTTTCATTTAGGTGTTACAGAGATAATCACAGAGTTGTTTGATTTTGCATTTGAAGCATGCTCTGTAGAAGCTTGCATTCTATACATAGATAGACTAAACCTTTAAAAAGCCATAGATGGAAATTTGGGTAATTTTCTTATCACTCAGGATGGGGGAGGGGATGGGGAGGCAAAGCACTTAATCCTATGCAGATAATTTACTGATGTCTCAGTTTTAAAATGTCTCCCTGGA